>NC_090449.1:434336806-434654137 GCF_031143425.1 Pleurodeles waltl
TCCAGCCTCCCTCTTCTGACTGCCTCCACCCTGTCTCTGTCTCCTGTTCCTCAGCCTATCCCATCCACACCATCTGACCAGCCTGCACACACCTCAACACCCAAGGGCAGCTCATCCAGACACAAGCACCACAGAAGCCACAAGCATTCACGCAAGCAACACCCAGATGCAGACATTCCAACAGTCACTACCACCTCTGTGTCCCCCTCCTCCTCGTCTCCCTCCTCCCTCCCTGTGACGTCTACACTCACACCTGCATGCACACCACCATCAGCCAGTGCTTCCATCACCAGCACACCCTCCAGTCCAGTCCGCACACGTGCAGTCACCACCCCCACTACCATTTACACGTCCCCTGTGTCCTCTCCCACTGTGTCTGTCACCCCCTCTTCCAAGACACACAAACGCAGGCAGACACCCACCCAACAGCCATCCACCTCACGACAGCCTCCAGCACAAGCACCTGCACCCAAAGACAGCACACCTGACTCTCCTACAACCACATCCTCTTCCTCCACTCCCATCACCACTTCTCCTACCTTTTACCTTGGTCCTAAGAAAGTTTTCCTCGCTAATCTTGACCTCTTTCCCTCCACTGACCCACCTCCTCCATCTGCAAAGAGTCCCAAGAGCACCTCAGCCACCACCAGCCCAGCTTCGAGTGTCACTGTGGTGCATGGGTTCTGGAGTCCACCCTTTGCCAGCAGTGACACTTCAATCAGCAGCAAGGGGACAGCCAGCCCCCCACCAGGCAAGAGGACCAGGAAGCTAAAGGGCCGCCGTGAGAGGACTGACACGGCTGCCCCCAAGGAGCAAAGTTCGCCCACTTCACAGGCCACAACATCTAGGGGAGGCAAGGGCCTGAGAGCCCCATCTAAGGAGCGAAAGGGCAGCAGGGCAGAGAAGTCAGCCAGCAGGAGCGCGGAGCAGGAGGGGCCCACAAGCCCCATCCCGGGTGTTAGGAAGAACACCAAAGGGCCCAGGACTCCGTCACCGAAGGGTCCAGCAACAGCACAGTCAGAGGGCGACTGAGCAGGGAGTCCAGGCCAGGTCTGGCTCCCTTGACCTACTGGACGAGCACCGCTGAAGAGGGCCCGCCGTGCAGAAGAGCACCGCTGAAGAGGGCCCGCCGTGCAGAAGAGCACCGCTGAACAGGGCCCCGCCGTGCAGAAGAGCACCACTCCGCTGGGCCCCGCCGTCTCAAGCACCGCTCCGCTGGGCCCTTCCTGTCAAGCACCCCTCCGCTGGGCCCTTCCTGTCAAGCACCGCTCCGCTGGGCCCTTCCTGTCAAGCACCGCTCCGCTGGGCCCCGCCGTCTCAAGCACCGCTCCGCTGGGCCCTTCCTGTCAAGCACCGCTCCGCTGGGCCCCACCGTCTCAAGCACCGCTCCGCTTGGCCCTGCCGTCTCAAGCACCGCTCCGCTGGGCCCCGCCGTCTCAAGCACTGCTCCGCTGGGCCCCGCCGTCTCAAGCACCGCTCCGCTGGGCCCCGCCGTCTCAAGCACCGCTCCGCTGGGCCCCGCCGTCTCAAGCACCGCTCCGCTGGGCCCTTCCTGTCAAGCACCGCTCCGCTGGGCCACGCCGTCTCAAGCACCGCTCCGCTGGGCCCTTCCTGTCAGGCACCGCTCCGCTGGGCCCCGCCGTCTCAAGCACCGCTCCGCTGGTCCCCGCCGTCTCAAGCACCGCTCCGCTGGGCCCCGCCGTCTCAAGCACCGCTCCGCTGGGCCCTTCCTGTCAGGCACCGCTCCGCTGGGCCCCGCCGTCTCAAGCACCGCTCCGCTGGGCCCTTCCTGTCAAGCACCGCTCCGCTGGGCCCCGCCGTCTCAAGCACCGCTCCGCTGGGCCCTTCCTGTCAAGCACCGCTCCGCTGGGCCCTTCCTGTCAGGCACCGCTCCGCTGGGCCCCGCCGTCTCAAGCACCGCTCCGCTGGGCCCCGCCGTCTCAAGCACCGCTCCGCTGGGCCCTTCCTGTCAAGCACCGCTCTGCTGGGCCCCGCCGTCTCAAGCACCGCTCCGCTGGGCCCCGCTGTCTCAAGCACCGCTCCGCTGGGCCCCGCCGTCTCAACCCCCGCTCCGCTGGGCCCCGCCGTCTCAAGCACCGCTCCGCTGGGCCCCGCCGTCTCAAGCACCGCTCCGCTGGGCCCCGCCGTCTCAAGCACCGCTCCGCTGGGCCCCGCCGTCTCAAGCACCGCTCCGCTGGGCCCCGCCGTCTCAAGCACCGCTCCGCTGGGCCCTTCCTGTCAAGCACCGCTCCGCTGGGCCCCGCCGTCTCAAGCACCGCTCCGCTGGGCCCTTCCTGTCAAGCACCGCTCCGCTGGGCCCCGCCGTCTCAAGCACCGCTCCGCTGGGCCCCGCCGTCTCAAGCACCGCTCCGCTGGGCCCTTCCTGTCAAGCACTGCTCCGCTGGGCCCCGCCGTCTCAAGCACCGCTCCGCTGGGCCCCGCCGTCTCAAGCACCGCTCCGCTGGGCCCCGCCGTCTCAAGCACCGCTCCGCTGGGCCCCGCCGTCTCAAGCACCGCTCCGCTGGGCCCCGCCGTCTCAAGCACCGCTCCGCTGGGCCCCGCCGTCTCAAGCACCGCTCCGCTGGGCCCTTCCTGTCAAGCACTGCTCCACTGGGCCCCGCCGTCTCAAGCACCGCTCCGCTGGGCCCCGCCGTCTCAAGCACCGCTCCGCTGGGCCCCGCCGTCTCAAGCACCGCTCCGCTGGGCCCCGCCGTCTCAAGCACCGCTTGGCTGGGCCCCGCCGTCTCAAGCACCGCTTGGCTGGGCCCCGCCGTCTCAAGCACCGCTTGGCTGGGCCCCGCCGTCTCAAGCACCGCTCGGCTGGGCCCCGCCGTCTCAAGCACCGCTCGGCTGGGCCCCGCCGTCTCAAGCACCGCTCCGCTGGGCTCCGCCGTCTCAAGCACCGCTCCGCTGGGCTCCGCCGTCTGAAGCACCGCTCCGCTGGGCCCCGCCGTCTCAAGCACCGCTCCGCTGGGCCCCGCCGTCTCAAGCACCGCTCCGCTGGGCCCTTCCTGTCAGGCACCGCTCCGCTGGGCCCCACCGTCTCAAGCACCGCTCCGCTGGGCCCTTCCTGTCAAGCACCGCTCCGCTGGGCTCCGCCGTCTCAAGCACCGCTCCGCTGGGCCCCGCCGTCTCAAGCACCGCTCCGCTGGGCCCCGCCGTCTCAAGCACCGCTCCGCTGGGCCCTTCCTGTCAGGCACCGCTCCGCTGGGCCCCGCCGTCTCAAACACCGCTCCGCTGGGCCCCGCCGTCTCAAGCACCGCTCTGCTGGGCCCCGCCGTCTCAAGCACCGCTCCGCTGGGCCCCGCCGTCTCAAGCACCGCTCCGCTGGGCCCTTCCTGTCAAGCACCGCTCCGCTGGGCCCTTCCTGTCAAGCACCGCTCCGCTGGGCCCCGCCGTCTCAAGCACCACTCCGCTGGGCCCTTCCTGTCAAGCACCGCTCCGCTGGGCCCCGCCGTCTCATGCACCACTGGCACAATGACAGAGCCGGATCTGTCTCGAGCTACTGTTCACGGTTCACTGTGCCTCCATGCCTCCTCCTTGACCGGTGGAGACTGTTATCCACCTGATGGACTGTGGCTTTGCACTCCCCAGGATGGCAGAGTGGGCAAGCCACCCACTGTAGAGACTTGAGAGACTGTGGCTTTGCACTCCCCAGGATGGCAGAGTGGGCAAGCCACCCACTGTAGAGACTTGAGAGACTGTGGCTTTGCACTCCCCAGGATGGCAGAGTGGGCAAGCCACCCACTGTAGAGACTTGAGAGACTGTGGCTTTGCACTCCCCAGGATGGCACAGTGGGCATGGTGGCCCCTTCGTGGATCTGGCGTCGTGGACTCATGTGGCTGTGGTGCCCCCCCCTTCCCTTCCCCTTGAGGTGCCTGTAGTTTTGTCATCAGATGCCCCTGCAGTGTTCTCTCCAAAGGACTCAGGTCTCCTGTGTGGGCTTTGCCCTTGTGTTGATACACTTTGGCCCACGGACACTTGGAATTTCGTTAGATGTGCAGGACTTATTGCCTCGGTTTATCGTATGCACTGAATATTGAATTGATTTTTTTGAATTGTTATTGCTATTTGACCGTGACTTATCAGTGGTTTTTATTTCCCATAAATTTCGAATCACAATTTAATTATGTCCTTGCTTTTTTCACTGGGGTTTGGGTGGTGTCACTGTGACTTGTTGCTCTGCATTGGTGTGTACATGGTTTGGGGGGGTGGGTGTATCGCGTATGTGTGTGCACGTAACCTTTCGTCCTCCCCCCTCCCCTGTGTCGTAGGTGCAGTACTCACCGTTGTCGTCTGCGCCGGCGTTCGTACTCGTGGTAGATGAGCAGGTAGACGAGAGCAGGTAGGATGTTTAATTCGGGTTCCATGCTGTCCTCCTTCCTCGTGGAGTGCGTAGAGGTGCGCGTTTTCCCGTTCGTAGTCTGTTTCCGCCGTGTTTTTATCGCCGGTGCTCCCGCCCCGGAAAAGGTGGCGGATTGGCCGGTCATAATAGTGTGGGCGGTACATTGTCTGCCGCCTGTCTGTTGGCGGTGACCGCCGCGCTGTTTGTTTGTACCGCCGTGGCGGTCGGAGTGTTAATGTGGCGGGCTGTGTTGGCGGTTCCCGCCAGGGTCAGAATTCCATTTTTTGGACCGCCGGGCTGTTGGCGGGTTGGCCGCCGCTTTATCACCGACCGCCAGGGTTAGAATCACCCCCTATATTCCTTCTCTCATTCTCTGATTTGACATTTCATTTTCGTAGGGGGACTGTAGCAATAATATTGTATAGTTTTAATCTTCCGACTTCAACACATTTTCACTGTCTAGTACATATATTTTGAGGAATTTGTAACTTTCAACTGTAGCCGGCGGCTCATTCACAACGTCTCTTTTCTGCTCTTATCAAACACTAGTGACGGCCACGTAGTTATATCCGCCATAGAGTTTCTTTGCAGAGATGAAATATTTTTGGCACTGAGACTTCTGGAAACAGGAGGCAAGCTCAATCCAAGCCCTTGGAGAGCACTTCTCAGCAGAGCCAGAGGCCAGCAAGGCAGCAGGGCAACAGCAAGGCAGCAGTACTTGACAGCAAAGCAGGCCAGGTGAGTCCTTTGGGCAGCCAGGCAGCTTCTCTTGGCGGGTTGCAGGTTCTGCTGCAGAGTTGGTAGGGTCAGGGACCGAGTTTGTATACCCAAAAGTGCCTTTGAAATAAGGAGACTTCAACAAGTGGTTTTGAAGTGCACAAGGTCCCCTCTCAGTACAACCCTGTCTGCCACGTCCCATTGTGTGAGGGAAGGTCACTGTCCTTTGAGATGTAAGTATCAGGCCCTCCACTGTTCCAGCCCAGGAAGACCCATTGAGTATGCAGATGTGTAGGTGTGACTGAGCATCCTGTGTACGTGGTTGTCTGGGAGAAATGCACAAGGCACCTGTCAACCAGCCCAGCCCAGACGTGGATTGGAGACAGGCTGTAAGGTACCGGAGGATTTTAAGTACAGATAAATGCTCACTTTCTAGAAGTAGAATTTCTAAAATAGTAATATAAAATTCAACCTCACTAGTCAGCAGGATTTTGTATTACCATTCTGGCCATACTAAATATGACCTGTCTACTCCTTTCTGATCAGAATCTACCACTCAAACAATATCGAAGAGTAGCCCTAATGTTAGCCTATGAAAGGAGCATGCCTCACAGCAGTGGAAAACAAATTCAGGAGTTTTTCCACTACTAGGACATATAAAACTCACAAGTATATGTCCTGCCTTTTACCTACACAGCACCCTGCCCTTTGGGTTACCTAGGACCTACCGCAGGGGTGACTCATATGTAGGAAAAGGGGAGTTTAAGGCTTGGCAAGCACTTTTAAATGCCAAGTCGAAGTGGCAGTGAAACAGCACACACAGGCCCTGCAATGGCAGGTTTGAGACATAGTTAAGGGGCTACTTATGTGGGTGGCACAATCAGTGCTACAGACCAGGTAGTAGCATTCGATCTAAAGGCACTGGGCACCTGTAGTCCACTTTACTTGGAACTTACAAGTAGATCAAAATATGCCAATTGGGTAAGAACCCATGTTAACATGTTTTAAGGGAGAGAGCATATGCACTTTAGCACTGGTTAGCAGTGGTAAAGTGAGCAGAGTCCTAAAATCTGCAAAAACAGTGTCAGAAAGTGGAGGTTGGCAGGCAAAAAGTTGGGGGTGACCTCCCTAAGGCTGTCAGGTCTAACAGTTTGGATTAAAATGAGTTGTCTCTAAAAGATTTGTCCATTAAATTGACTATTTTATTGTGTTTGGTTTCTTTTTAGAGGGTATCAGATGTGAGACCGCTTTGATATTACAAGCAGAATGTATTCTTCTGTGAAGGTGTGTTTCTATTTGACTAAAAGAACAAAATATTTTTTTTAATGATAGGTTATGATATTTTATCTTTTTTTGATGAGAGAGAAAATTTGAGTGTGGTTTACTGCGTGAAGGAGTACGAGAAGACCCAATGGTAAGACCAGCAGAGTGAATCAGCTGCTTATTTCTTTTAAGAAGCCTTTTAAGGCGGTGTCTTCTCCAGTGCTTGCGAGATGGGTGAAAGAGATAATGAGTAGAGCTGGTTTGGATTTAAGTGTGTTTGATTCTCACTCAGTGAGAGAAGTGGCTGCATCTAAGGCTTTCATGATGGGAGGTTCCTTGCAAAATATCTTGTGCTGTGCTGATTGGTCCAATTATGTGACTTTTAAAAGATCTTATTTCAAGCCAGTTGAGAATGTGGCAAGTCATTTGTTAGAAAAACTTTGAGCTTGCATAATGTTAGCCTCTGGGTCTTGCCATAAAATGTATATTTTCCACAGCCTGGTGGGAGAAAATCTGGATTTCATTAAAGAAAAGGAGGCTAATATTATCCCTCCAATTATCCCAACCCTGATTTAGTTGTTGCTTTGTTTACATCGTAGCATGAGGTCAAGCTTAATGGAAATCGAAGACGTGGATTTAATCTTCAAGGATATTATGAAGAGTTTGTTTGGTTGGTAAGGAATTTGGTTTCAAAGACAGTTTTAAGGGACTGTTCTAAATTTTGTTTCAGTCACAGTTGCTAAAAAGAAGGCTGAGGGTTGGGGTTCTGTGTTTTTATTATTTTGGAATTCGAAGTTCTTTATTGATTAAAGGAGCTCCTGTGAGCAGTGGCAATAAAGGATGATGCATAATATTAGCTTCAGTGTCTTTAAAAAAAATCCAGATTTTCAGGCCACCAGGCTGTAGAAAATCTACATTGTCTCATAACTCAGTGTTTATCAAAGTGTGCGCCGCAGCACCCCGGTGCGCCATCAGAACTCACCATGGGTGCCGCGCACTTCTATGGAACAGTGAAATGCTTCCTCTTTCATACTACTGTACGGCTCAATTCTGAAAGCACGTTACATTTAGAACGGAGCAGTACAGTAGTGTGAAAAATAACAAATCACAGTGCAAATAAATCAAACTTGTTAGGTTTTTGCAATGTTACGTTGTAAATTGTAAAACCCATCAAGTTTGATTCAAGGGTAGGTCGCTCCCCCTGCCGCTGCAGCTCCTCCAGGTTCCTGAGTTCCTGAGACCCACCCCACAGTAAGTACCCCCCACCTCCCAGCCCCTTGTTCTGCCCCGCGCTACTCACCCTCTCTCCTGCTCCTGCTTCTTTTCCTCTTTCCTTCTTCTCTGTTCTTCCTCCTCGCTCCTCGTCTGTATTCTTCTTCTGTACTCCTCTTCTCCCCGTCTTCTCTCCTCTTCTCTTCTTCCTCATCTTCTGCTGTGGTATTCTGCACTCTGTTTCTTCGTTTTTTGTATCTCCCTCCGTGTTCTTCTGTGTTCTTCTGTCTTCCTCTGTCTTCCTCTGTCTTCTTCTGTCTTCTTCTGTGTTTTTCTGTCTTCCTCGGTGTTCTTCTGTCTCCCTCTGTGTTCTTCCGTATTCTTCTGTCTTCCTCTGTCTTCTTCTGTCTTCCTCTGTCTTCTTCTGTCTTCCTCTGTCTTCCTCTGTCTTCCTCTGTCTTCCTCTGTCTTCTTCTGTCTTCTTCTGTCTTCTTCTGTCTTCTTCTGTCTTCTTCTGTCTTCCTCTGTGTTTTTCTGTCTTCCTCTGTGTTTTTCTGTCTTCCTCGGTGTTCTTCTGTCTCCCTCTGTGTTCTTCTGTATTCTTCTCTGTTCTTCTGTCTTCCTCTGTGTTCTTCTGTATTCTTCTCTGTTCTTCTGTACTCCTCTCTGTTCTTCTGGGTTCTTCTGTGTTCTTCTGTGTGTCTTCTGCTCTTCCGGTCTTCTGCTCTTCCGGTCTTCAGTCCTTCCGGTCTTCTGCTCTTCTGTTCTTCTTTTCTTCTGTTCTTCTTTTCTTCTTGTCTTCTTGTCTTCTGCCTTCGGCTCTTCTGCCTCCTCCGTCCTCTTCTCCCCGCGCCTGCCCTCCTGCTCCTGCCTCATCCCCCTCCCCCACTCGCATCCCCCCCTCTATCTCCCCTATCTAACCCGTTCACTTTCTACCTCCCTCACTCCTCCTATCTACCTATCTCTCCATCTCTCTATCCCACTATCCAACTCCCTCACTCTCCACCTCCTCCTATCTTCCTATCTCTCTATCTTTTTCCCTATCTATCGATTTCTCTATCTACCTTTTCTCTCTACCTATTTCTCTATCTCTCCCCCCTCCCGCCACCCCCTCTATTACCTATCTTCCTATCCCCTCACTCTACCTCTCACCCTCACTCACCTCTACAACCCCCCTCCCCTATCTTCAGAACCCTACACCTATCTTTCTCCCTAATCTCCTAAACCTCCTAACACTCTCCCCCCTCCACCCTTAAACCCCCCTCCCCCAGCTCTTCTCACTCTACCTGTCCCCCCCTCCCTCGCGCTTTCCCGCCGCGACCTCCTGCACGCCCCCGCCCCCCAGCTCCCATTCGCCCCCAGCTGACCCCTCCCCCCCCTCCTACCTCATATGGCAGGCGCTGCGCGACCGCGCAGCGGGTGCGCCGCTGGCGCGCCGGAGGCGTGCCAGAGGCAAGCCCGTCTGCGCCCGTCCGCGCCTGGCCCGCGCCCAGCGCCATGACCCCTGGTCCCCAGCGCTCCCAAGCCCCGATGATCCGGTATGACCCCACCACCCTCCATGCCCTCAACCCAGGACACTCCAACACCTGCTTCCAAGTTCACCCCAAACGCACCCATGGACCCTTCGCCTGCAACTCCTGCAAACGCATCTTCCACCACGCAACAACTATGACCACAAGCCCACGCGCCATCAACCACCTCAAGTGCATCCTAGTCAACGCTCGCTCCGTTCACAAACACGCCGTTGAACTCTGGGACCTCCTAGACTCCACAGCACCGGACGTCGCCTTCATCACGGAGACCTGGATGAACGCCTCCTCTGCTCCAGACATCGCCACCGCCATCCCCGAAGGCTACAAGATCTCCAGGAAAGACCGCACCAACCAAGTAGGAGGAGGTATCGCCATTGTCTTCAAAGACTCCATCAGCGTAACCACCTCCACTGAAGACTCCCCTCTTGCCGCTGAACACCTGCATTTTCAGATTCGCACCGACCCGAGGACCACCCTCAGAGGATCCCTCGTCTACCGTCCTCCCGGACCTCGCGCCCCTTTCAGCGACACCATCGCCGACTTCATCTCCCCGCACGCCCTCGCCTCACCGGACTACATCCTCCTAGGCGACCTCAACTTCCATCTGGAACAAAACAACGACCCCAACACCACCACCCTGCTCGACAACCTCGCCAACCTCGGCCTCAAACAACTGGTGAACACTGCCACCCACATCGCCGGACACACACTCGACCCTATCTTCTCCGCCAGCAAACACGTCTTCTTCAGCCACGCCTCCGCCCTTCATTGGACCAACCACAGCTGCGTCCACTTCACATTCCGACGCGAGACCCGCCACCTCCGCACTCAACCCATCCCTCGCCGACAGTGGAACAAGATCCCTGAAGAGCAACTCTTCGCCGCACTCGCCGCCAACCAACCCACCCTCACCACCGACCCCAACGTCGCAGCCCTCAACCTCACAAACTGGATCTCCAACTGCGCAGACAACCTTGCTCCCCTCAAACGCTCGCAGCGACAGAACAACACCAAGAAACCCCTCTGGTTCTCTGACACCCTCAAAGAATCAAAGAAAACTTGTTGCGCACTTGAGAAAGCCTGGCGCAAGGACCGCACCGCTGACAACATGACCGCCCTCAAGAACGCTACCCGCAAACACCACCACCTGATCCGCACTGCCAAAAGGAATTTTTTCACCGACAGACTGGACAAAAACAGCCACAACAGCAGAGAACTCTTCAGCATCGTCAAGGAGTTCTCCAACCCCAGCGCCAACGCCAACGCCGTCACGCCCTCACAGGATCTATGCGAATCCCTCGCCACTTTCTTCCATCGCAAGATCAGCGACCTCCACGACAGCTTCGGACACCAGACCCAACCTAACACCACCGAACCCACATCCCCGACCATCACCCTCAACAACTGGACCCACATCAGCACGGAAGAAACCAAATCCATCATGAACTCTATCCACTCCGGCGCCCCTTCGGACCCCTGCCCGCACTTCATCTTTAACAAAGCCGACAACATCATTGCCCCGCACCTCCAGACCGTCATCAACTCTTCTTTTTCTTCTGCTACCTTCCCCGAATGCTGGAAACACGCCGAAGTCAACGCCCTACTAAAGAAACCTACGGCTGACCCAAGCGACCTGAAAAACTTCCGCCCCATCTCCCTTCTGCCTTTCCCAGCCAAAGTAATAGAGAAGACCGTCAACAAACAGCTGACCACCTTCCTGGAAGACAACAACCTGCTCGACCCCTCACAGACCGGATTCCGAACCAACCACAGCACTGAAACCGCCCTCATCTCAGTCACAGACGACATCAGAACCCTGATGGACAACGGTGAAACAGTCGCCCTCATTCTTCTCGACCTCTCGGCTGCCTTTGACACCGTCTGTCACCGCACCCTAATCACCCGCCTCCGCTCCACCGGGATCCAAGACCAGGCCCTGGACTGGATCGCCTCCTTCCTCGTAAACCGCTCCCAAAGAGTCTACCTCCCTCCGTTTCGCTCAGAACCCACTGAGATCATCTGCGGCGTACCTTAAGGCTCATCACTCAGCCCGACACTCTTCAATGTCTACATGAGCCCCCTCGCTAACATCGTACGCAAGCACGACATCATCATCACCTCCTACGCCGACGACACCCAACTTATACTCTCCCTCACCAAGGACCCCGCCAGCGCCAAGACCAACCTACAAGAGGGTATGAAGGACGTCGCAGATTGGATGAGGCTCAGCCGCCTAAAGCTGAACTCTGAAAAAACTGAAGTCCTCATCCTCGGCAACACCCCGTCCGCCTGGGACGACTCCTGGTGGCCCACGGCCCTCGGCACCGCACCGACCCCCGCAGACCACGCCCGCAACCTCGGCTTCATCTTGGACCCCCTTCTCACCATGACCAAGCAAGTCAACGCCGTGTCCTCCGCCTGCTTCCTCACCCTCCGCATGCTCCGCAAGATCTTCCGCTGGATCCCCGCCGACACCAGAAAAACCGTGACCCACGCCCTCGTCACGAGCCGCCTGGACTACGGCAACACCCTCTACGCTGGGACCACCGCCAAACTCCAAAATCGCCTGCAACGCATTCAAAACGCCTCAGCCCGCCTCATCCTCGACGTACCCCGCAGCAGCCACATCTCCGCACACCTGAGACACCTGCATTGGCTCCCAGTCAGCAAAAGGATCACCTTCCGACTTCTCACCCACGCACACAAAGCCCTCCACGACAAGGGACCGGAATACCTCAACAGACGCCTCAACTTCTACGTCCCCACCCGCCCCCTCCGCTCCTCTGGCCTCGCACTCGCCGCCGTCCCTCGCATCCGACGCTCCACGGCGGGTGGGAGATCTTTCTCCTTCCTGGCGGCCAAGACCTGGAACTCCCTCCCCACCAGCCTCAGGACCACTCCGCTTTCCGGAGACTCCTAAAGACCTGGCTGTTCGAGCAGCGATAACCACCCCCTTTGTCCCTAGCGCCTTGAGACCCGCACGGGTGAGTAGCGCGCTTTATAAATGCTAATGATTTGATTTGATTTGATTTGCTTCCACTGTGAGTCTTTCTCTTTCATACTACCCCACAGCTAACAAAGCCGCATGGTAGTATTAAAGTGAGAGACTTGCAGTGGAAACATATCAAACTTAATGGGTTTTACAATTTACATCGTAAGATTGCAAAGACCTAACAAGTTTGATTTATTTGCTCTGTGATTCTTTCTCTTTCATACTACCTTAGGGCTCTATCCTAAAGGCAAGTTACGTTTAGAATGGAGCCATACAGTAGTATGAAAAAGGAAGAATCACAGTGCAAATAAATCAAACTTGTTAGGGTTTTGCAGTTGTATGTTGTAAAACCCCTCAAGTTGGATATGCTTCCACTGTGAGCCCTCTTTCATACTACAATACAGCTAAAAAAGCTGCATGGTAGTATGAAAGAGATAGACTGATTTGTTTGATTTGTTTCCACTCACTGCTTAATTTGTAAATAAAAACATACCAGTGCTCAAAGCTCTCCTCTAATGGCTGCTGCAATTAAATATGCAAGTAGATGCCTGATGCAGAAAACTAAGGCGGTCATTGTGAAAATGTCGGGAAAGACCGCCGACTGCCGTGTCGGCGGTGAACAAATTCCTCCGGTGACGCAGAATGGAAATCCGACATATAATGATTGAAAAACCCAACCGCGCCAAAAATTCCCAGACCACCGGTCCCCACCAGGACCCTGTCGGTGGGAATAACAGCCCACCACACCCCGCCACTGCCAAGCGCATCCACCCTCCAAATAATGATGCACAAATCACCTCAGTGGAGGCCAGACGACCATTGGCGGCTGTGACTGCCACGGGCGGCAAGTGGACTCAACAGCAACAAGTGCACACATTGGATAGGCCTACTACCCACACACCTGACACACACCCAGAACCCCACAAAACACCCCAGGCACACCCCACAATTCCTTGCAACGAAACCAAGGCCAGAAGAGGGAGAGCACCAAAGCCAGACAGCGACCGTTAGCATACAGGACACGCATATCGACCCACACAGGAACACCCAGGAAACCACTGTCACCCCTAACACCCAGTCAAGACCAGCAGGCCAGGGGAGGCGTACCCACACCAGTGTACCCAGGGCACAGACAGGTGGAACACAGCTACAGAGGCCACAGTCTCCCACTCCCAAAATGCAGGAAGGCCAGGGCCCCAGTATAAGTGGCACATACAGACCTGCGCAGGGGACACAGGCACAGGGGGCGAGGGCAAGTTCAAGTGCCACAGTGGGTCAGGGGGTAGGGCCCCTGACGGATGCAGCAGCCCAGGACGTCATTGAAGAGTTATTGGGGGCCTACCAACATACCCAAGATAGGTTGGCACAGATTGTGTCCACCCTAGAGCAACGTCAGAGGATGCAGCAGCAACAACACCAACAGGCCATGGAGCAGTGGAAAGAGCAGATGCCACAATGCCAACCATTGCTGGAGCACTGCTGCAGTTGGTCAACAAACAGTCAGACACCCACACCGGACAAGAGGCCCCCACAACAGCCCTGGACAACCAGAAACAGATGACCCAAGCAGCAGAAACAGCACCGGAAATACCCTCTCAGGAATCACAAGGGCCAACCATGCCACCCCAAGAAGCTCCACAGCAGACGCCCAAAAGTAGTCTCAGGCCAAGATATGGCACTGAAAACCCAGCTAAGAACAAGTCCTACTCCAACAACTGACACTGCTAGTACTGCAAAGCAACCACCCCACCCATTCACCAACAACACTTAGCTGAGGGCAAATTGAAGTACTATACCACAAATAGGACCCACCTATGACATCCAACAGGGCTGCCCCCAAGTCGGTTTTGAGGACACCCAACCCTTACGACTTCCATCACTGTATATAGCGCAATTCATTGTATTTGACCAATAAAACACATTTCTCACCTGTAACACTGTCCCTTGTCTTCAATGTTGAACAAAGTGGAGTATGGATGCAACTGGCTGAGAACAACTTTATTGTCAATGTGTGCTTGGTGGTGGTAATGTGTGTTTCAAATTAGGCAAGGAGGGAATGCATATATTGTCTGTCAGTACCATGCAGAAGAGGTCCATGTCTCGCCTATCATGACCAATCCCCCCTATATGACATGGCACACTGACAGTAAAAGTCACTAACCACAATTACAGGCTTAAGTCCCAGACAGTTATTGGAAGTAGAGTTGTATCAGTTGGTTCCTGGAATTGACATCTTCCCCTTGCTCATCCTCACCATCACTCTCCTCACCTCTCTGAGGTAGCTGATCAGGACCTATAGCACCCTCCACCTCCAAAAGGGGGATAGAATGTCTCACAGCCACATTGTGCAGCATGCAGCAGGCCACCCCTATTCTACACACCTTATCAGGCCCATAGGCCAGGGAACCCCCAGAGATATGTAGTCACCGGAATATAGCCTTCAGGAGACCTATAGTATGCTCTATCACCCTCCTGGTACGTCCATGGGCCTCATTGTATTTCCTGTCTGCATCCGTCCTGGGATTCCTCACTGGTGTCAGGAGCCAACGCAAGTTTGGATAGCCAGAATCACCTAGAAAAAGGGTCAATACAGAGTTGTCATTGTAATGTCCCTTAGTCAGACAGGCAGGTTTTCTGCAATGTGTCAGTTAGTGACAGGCAAACTTACCTATGATCCACCCTCTGTCCTCTTGTAGTTGTTCCATCTTCTGTGGCACACTACTGTGCCTCAAAACAAATGAATCATGGACTGAACCCGGAAACGTGGCATTCACATGGGAAATGTACTGGTCTGGAGTACATACCAACTGGATGTTCATGGAGTGAAAGTTCTTCCTGTTTCTGTACACCTGTTCACTCACTCTTGGGGGAATGATAGCTATGTGGGTGCCATCAATGGCACCTATGACAAGGGGAATGTTTTCAAAGGCATAGAAGTCAGACTTGATGGCAGGGAGGTCAGCACTTTGGGGGAATCGCACATAGGATTGCAGATGTTGTACAAATGCATTCAGAAATCTTGTCAGTACCTGGCTGAACATTGGCTGTAGAAAACCAGCACCCATGCCCACTGTCACTTGAAATGAGCCCGTGGCCAGGAAATGGAGTGAGGAGAGCACCTGCACCTCAGTTGGAATGGCATGCTGATTACGATTTCCCAGAGTTAGTGGAGGATCCAGTAATGCACATAGGTCCTGAATAGTTGAACATGTGAGTCTAAGTGATAATGATCTGACGCTCCACCATGGTCCGCATATCCACAAGTGGTCTGTACACCGATGGTGCCTTTCCTCGCCACAAGGGTCGGTACCTATGAGGGGTTACAAAAAGGAGTGATATGCACACATACATTGGCATATTTGCTAAATACATGCAGTGCATTGTTCATAGTAGTGTCTGTACAATAACTGCAACATGACAGATGTACATCACTAGGAGGGAACAGAGTAAATCATGTGTACTACTATACACAATGGATAGAGGCCTAGGTACTTTATGTGGCTAGTAGGCCCTGCATTGTGAGTAGTATGAATTTCAAGATGCGTAGGTGATTGATGTCACAGAGTACGGCGGTGTTGACAGTTGTTCACACCCTCATTGGCTAACATGGATGCCAATGGGGAATCCTGGCGTATCATGATCGCCGCCAGCGGTGACGGTGCAAACCGCGTGGAACATACGTGTGTTCGTCATCGTTTGATCACTTGACTCCCTGATCTCGTGCGGACAGGTACTCCACTCTGTGTACTACTGTTGCCTGCCTCTGGCTATGGATGTTCCACATGGTGCAGGGGAAAGGGCCCCAGCCTTCACCCAGGAGGAACTGGAGAAGCTAGTGGAAGGGGTCCTGCCCCTGTACGACAGACTCTACGGATGGCCAGAGGTACAGGTGAGTCCAGGTTTGGGGGGCACTGTGCGAGTAATGGATGGAGTGGATTGCACATATGTGTGCTCCTGTGAGCCAGGATGGGCCATGGTGCATGAAATGCTGCGTGCCACTGTCCTGCATGTCTGAGAGTACTGTCAGTCCTATGTCTGGCAAAATGCCAGCTGTTCCCATCGTGCAAGTGCCTGACCTCTGTGTTCCATTTCTGTGTGACCCTACTAGGTCAGCGCCCACCGGAAGAGGGCACATTGGCATGCCATCGCCAAGGAGGTACGGACCCTGGGGTTCTACAACCGGCGGAGCACCCACTGTCGAAAGAGGTGGGAGGACCTGCAGCGCTGGGCGTGAAAGATCACTGAGGCCCAGCTGGGGAAGTCCTCCCAACATGAAAGGGGTGCCCGTTGGGCACTGACCCCCCTCATGCGTCAGATCCTGGTGGTGGCGTACCCAGATCTGGATGGGCGCTTGAAGGCTGCACAGCAGTCACAAGGGGGTGAGTACTCACAGACCATACTTCAGTCTGGAAGGATGAGTGTGTGTGCAATAGGGCTCTTGCTGCTTAGAGCAGGGAATTTGACTGGTGTCCATCTACTGTATGTTCCCCAGAGGGTGTAGGGGTGTCCCTGTCAGGTTTCACCTACCTCAGCTCCAATACTATTTCAGGGGATGGGTGTAGGTCAGTATTCTGCTCAGTAGTCAGGGGCATGGGCATGGGCATAGTGCACGGTGCTGCCTGTTGGGTGTGTCTGCTGGGTGGGTGTAAGTCTGTCCATTGTGTTTCAGCATTCAGCTATTTACAAGTGTCTCTCCTGTTTTGTCTCCCCATCCCTGTTTTCTTATGTTGGTTTGGTACAGCATCAACATCAGGCGAGGGAGCTGAGGCATCGGCAAGTGGGGAGGCAGCGGCCCACGGATCCTCTGAGGCAGAGACAACGGACGCACAGGGGACCAGTGGGTGGGAGGGCGAGGGGACTTCCACGGGGGAGGGTACTACCACAGGAGGTAGTGACTCTGAGACCTCCGATGGGGGTCCTCCGGTGGTGGCGGACCCTAGTGGACACACCACTACCATGAGATCTTCCGCCACCCCCCATACCATCACTGCCCTCACTTCTGCTCCCCACTGAGTTGTCCGTGCCCGCCCACTCAGGAAGGTGGGCGTCTCCTTCGCCCCAGGCACCTCCTCCCCTGCCCAGTCAGCCCTGCTGCACTCACAGAGGAGTCTATTGACCTCCTGAGAACCATCTCTGTAGGGCAGACAACCATCGTCAATGCCATCCAGGGTCTGGCATCAGAGGTGCAGCAGACCAATGCCTATCTGGATGGCATTAACAGTGCCGTGTCTGCCCTACAGAGATCTTTTCAGGCTCTGGCCTCCTCAGACGGCAGCCAGTTTCCCTGGCCATTCCGTCCCCCCTCCAACCTCCTCTACCCCTTTCAGCACCCCACTCCCTTCACCCGTCCAAAGCACACAATCAGACCCGCTTACAGGCATCAACACACAAGAAGCACACTTCAAAATACAAGCACCACACCTCCCACCAAAAGCATTCACACAGCCAACAGACACCTGCACACACAACAACGTCCACTTCCCCCAGTGTGCCCACCTCTTCTGCCTCCCTGTCTGTCCCCTCTACATCCACACCCTCATGCACTGCACTTTCACTCACTGTTACTGCTCCTCTTCCTGCACTCACCACAATAGCAGACAGCCATACATGCACCCCCTACACCACACCTGCGCTCACCACCTCTACCATAGTTGACACATGCAGCACACTCACCAGACTTGCAGACACCCACCCAACATACATCCACACTAGCTGTCTGTCTTCTCCCACTGTGTCCACCCCCCTCCCAAAACACACAAACGCACCAAGACACCCACCCAACAGACATCCACCACACCACAGCATACTGAGAAGTCACCTGCATCCACTACACGCACACCTACACCCCATACTTCAACTCCCTCTGCCTCCACTCCCATGCCCTCATCCACGCCCACCCCAATTGCTCCCAAGAAACTTTTCCTCTCCAGTGCAGACCTGTTCCAATCCACTGGCCCACCGCGTCTTGCCCCAAAACGCGCCCACCTCCTTGCCTTTTCCGCTCCTTCCACATCACAGCCCACCCCGGTCCAGCCTTCCCATTCCTGTGCCCCCTTCCCCGGTGAAGAAGAAGGCCCGCTCAGACCTTCGCCCATCCAGCTCCACCCGAGCCAAACAGCTCCCACCCCCTTCAAAGGAGAAGCCCACCCCCCTCAACCTCCTCACGCAAGTCAAAGTCCCACCCCCATCGAAAATCCCCACCCATCCCTACCCCCCTTCCATGAGGTGCCTGGATCCCCATATGGTGCCCCTTTCTGTGGAGTACCCAGCACTTGTGTGAGTCAGGTGTGGCCAGTTGTGGCCAAGGACAATGTGAACTTTATGGACTGGCCATTGGCCCTCTTGGCAATGTTTAGCTCAGTGAGCTACTAATTAAACTTTCTGTGTGGCCTGTGTTTGGGCTGCACGCAGTTCCACCCTGGTGTTTGTTTTAATTTTTTATGGGTGTGGGGCTATTGTATGTACTATGGTCAAGTTGCAGTGGCCTTCGGTCGGGTACGTACCTCTTGTTGTGGGGTGTCTGACTTGTGCTGCTGGGAAGGGTTGGGGGCGTTGCAGAGTGGGTGGAGTGGGTGGGTATGTAACTGTGCCCTTTTCTCCCTTGTGTCGTAGGTTGAGGTACTTACCGTTGTCGTCTTCGTCGGTGGTCTCATTCATGTAGGTATGTGGCAAGGAACAAGGCTGGCATGATCAGCAGCTCTCTGTCCATGGTTGCCACTGCACGTTTTGTGGAACTCTGGTGAGTCTTTCCTTCTATTTGTTTCATTTCTGCCTGGCTTTGTGTGGCGGTGGTTCCCGCCCCGGAACTGGCGGCGGAATGGTGGTTCATAATTTGATGGGCGGGTTGGGCCTTTACCACGGCCTGTGGGCGGACTCTGCCGTCGTCAGCGGGACTCCTTTCCTATCGGTGGGTGGTACGCTGGGATGCTGTGTTTCATTTGAATAATTATTTGGCTGTACGGCCCGCTCCTCTGTTGGCGGAGCGGAACGGACCGCCATGTTCATAATGAGGGCCTAAGTGCCAGTCCTTAACATTAAGTGCCGGTGCCCCCCACCGGAAACCCAGTGCTTAGTTTGTAAATAAAAGTGTGCAGTGCTTAAATCTCTCTTTTGAAACAAGCAGATGCTGCATTTAAATATGCAAGCAATCTCGGACCTCTTCAAACCATTTACAGCCACTCCCTACTCCTTCAGCTCACTCATGGAATGGAGCTTTCTACTTTTTCCTTTTGTGACTCTGTTTAGTTTTTCTCTTCCTCCACATTTCTCATATGTGTCTTTTGCTCTTTCTAAATGTCTGATGCAGAAAACTAAATGCCTGCCCTAAAAAATAAATGCCAGTGCCCCACACTGGAAACCACCGGCTCAAATTAAGCACTGCGGAAACCACCGGCTCAAATTAAGCACTGTTTGCACTGCAATGCTTTCTTTTCCATACTACCATAAGGATCCATTCTAAAGACGTTAAGTTTAGAACTGAGCTGTGCTGTAGTATGAAAAAGAAAGAATCACACTGTAAATAAATTAAACTTGTTAGGGTTTTGTATTGTGCATTTGTGGCCCTGAGTAACCCATGTGGGAATCCCATGTGGGGATTTATGGAAGCCACAGCTGTCAGGGTCTGGAATGGTTTGGACCAGTGGGTCTATTGTCATGTGTGAGACTTCCAAATGTGGTGCTGCAGGATCTGATATCAAAAATGCTAATGTGCTTTTTTTGTTAGCCTGCCAAGAGAAAGAACTATGGCAGAAAAAAGAGTGCAACAAAAATGTTGTCCACTGGCCTGCAGCAGCAGATTACTGGCAGTGCGCACTCCAAGTCACTCAAGACAAGTCCCTGTCACAGAAGCCCTTTATTGGCTTCATCCCAATTATTTTCACGTAGAAAAATGGAAGTGCTTCCGTGGCCTGGCTTACATCCCCCCACTGGTCAAAAAAAAAGTGACATAATGGGGAGCCGCTGCCAATGGCCAATAGGTCAAGGGAGTCACGGGTCGAAAAAGTTTGGGAACCACTGCCATAACAAGGTAGTTTAAGACGCCCAATAAAGAGCCATATCAAGAGACATAGGGCATCATATCGACATAGGCTGCATTTTATGACAAAATGCTATTGCGGGCATTTTTTGGGAAAAAAATCCATGACTGTTGGCCCTCCTTTCTGCGCTGTTGTCACTAATGCCTTTACTGGAATGTTAGAACAGAAAACCCATGTCCCTGTTTAATCCACAAAGAGGTAATTTATCGAAATTGTTCATCAATATCATCAAACAATTTTCAAGGGGATCCTCTTAAAAATAAAAAAATGCAGTTTGAATTACTGCATGATATTGGCAAAAATATTTGCTTTACTACTGGGTGGATTAGACAGGGGTTTCTACTATATTAAGAAAAATAGAAGAGCCTATCTAAAAACATTAAGGGGGTCATTCTGACCTCGGCGGTAAAAGGCGCTTACCGCCGGTCAGAAGACCGCCATAACACCGCCGCGGCCGCGGAAAGCCGCCACGGTCATTCTGACCCACAATAGCCAAACCTCCAAAAATCCGACCTCCACTGCAGGCCGCCACATCAGCGGGCAGCGATAAACTGGAGCTGACCAAACCTCCACCGTCACGCCAACAGAAATACGCCCATGCCATTTCGACCCACGAATCAACGCGGCGGGCTTTCCAACGCGGTATTCCATTGGCGGTACACACCGCCGCGGTCAAAATACACACACAGCACCAAAACACAGGCACATTGGACAATTACAAATCCACACACCTGATACACATACACAACCCACTCCCACACAATCAATCAACTATAAAACACACCCCCACATCACCCACAAACCCCTACGACCACAATTACTGAGAGGAGGAGAGAGAGACACAGCAGACAATCCATAGCAATACACACTGAGGCACACTACACCATCACACACACCACATAGTAGCACAAAGCACCACACACCAACATACTCATCATCACATACACCACCCCACACCTCACCCACACCACCCCATGGCACCCCTAAGGCACCCACGCTTTTCGGACCAAGAACTCCGGGTGATGGTGGAGGAAATCCTAAGAGTGGAACACCAGCTCTTCGGCTCACAGGTGCAGCACACCAGTATAGCTAGGAAGGCGGAGCTATGGCAGCGGATCGTGGACAGGGTCAACGCGGTGGGACAGCATCCCAGGAATAGGGAGGACATCCGCAAATGATGGAACGACCTACGGGGGAAGGTCCGATCGATGGTCTCCAGGCACAACATCGCGGTCCAGAAGACTGGCGGCGGACCCCCACCCACCCCTCCCGAATTTACATCATGGGAGCAAGAGGTCTTCAACATCCTGCATCCTCAGGGCCTCGCAGGAGTAGCCGGAGGAATGGACTCTGGTAAGTCCAATCTCAACTACTATATCCCCCCCACCAGCATGCCAACCCACACCCCCACCCTCACCCCCAAACCCCCAGCACACATCCTCCCTGACAATGTCTCACCAGCACAACCCACCCATCCCAACACCAACTCCTGCATGCCAACACAATCCATGGACACCCATCACCCAAGCATGACCACTGCACTTACCCCCCCCCCCCCCCACTAACTACCCTCACAACACCTCCCTCAAGGGAATGCCTGCACTGGGGGACGAGGGCACCCATAACACGCACGCCATTGCACACACAGAAACAATAACCAAACTCTCTTACCCCATGCAGGACCCGAACGCCAACACATCAGCCAGGAGGGTCCAGAAATGTCCATCCCACCCCCGGAACAGGCCCACAGTGAGGACAGCAGCTCTGTCGACACTGAACCTGATGACCAGCCCAGACCATCGGGGACCTCTGGGCAGTCGGTTCCCCTCAGGCAGCCACAGGCCACACCAGACCCGACCCCCTCTGCCAACACCAGCACAGCTCCCACCCAGCGGGCCCATGCCTCTGTCTCTAGGACACGTCAATCAGCGGTGTGTCTGCCAGTACAGGGCACCCAGGCTAACCCAACACCCCAACAACAACAGGGACCTGGGGGCAGTGGGAGCGGGCACACCGTCCAGGAGACAGAGGCCGGGGGAAACCGGGCAGCTCGGAGGGCTGCTGTGCGACAGGGGGGGGAGGAGAGGCCCAGGGAACCCACTCTCCAAGAGGCCCTCACCACCATCATGGGGGCCTACCACCACTCCCAAGAGACGATGGCGACGGTACTGGCCAGGTTCACGGAGATCCAGGCACAGCAGGAGGAACGCAACATGGGGTTCAGGGAGGAGCTGAGAATCATCGGGACCGCAATGGGGACCATCGTCCTGGCCCTCAACAGGATAGAAGACGCGTTGCGGGACCATGTGGCACCACACAGGGCCCCTGTCACTAGCCCGGACCAGGAACAGCCTACCACCTCCGCCGGCGCAAGTGGACAGGAGGCCCCAACACCACGACAGGCCACCAGAACCCCACCTCCTGCTGAAGAACAACCACCCCGTAAGAGGAGCCTGAGATCCAAAAAAAAGACAGAGTAGGATGTCAAGACCCCCGCCAGCAGGACATACCCCCTGAACTCTTCCCACTGTCCCACATTGCCACCCTGTCCAACCATGAACTGCCTCTGCTCCATCCTTCCACAGGCAAAAGGACAATGCACCTGTGAGACTGAGAACTGGACTCTGCCATGGACATTACTCCACCCCCACCCATCACCCTTATAATCACATGTACCAATATCTAGCACTGTAAATAAATCACATATTGCACACAAATCAGTTTGGAGTCATGCTGTATTATTAGCAAATGTATTACATATTACTGTTCAATATCTGTTCTGTCAATTAGTGATGACAACATACCAATGTCAATACGCTGTAGTTCATGGGCAAACCAAGCAGAAGTCAGGCACTGAGTCATACAGCACTGAGAAGGGAAGGGAAAAACAAAAATTACCCAAAAAGATCTGGTGGGAACTACAGAAAGTACAGATGCAGGAGGCTATAAGCAATTGTGAAATGGCGTGGGTGATTCTTACCTGGGTGTTACTGGAAATACTGTTGTATCACTCTGTCCCTATTGTCTGTGTCGTCCTCTGAGTCTTCCTCCTCTTCACTCTCCACAGGCTCCACGGCTTCTACAACACCACCATCTGGACCATCCTCCTGCAGGAAAGGCACCTGGCGTCGCAAAGCCAGGTTGTGAAGCATACAGCACGCCACGATGATATGGCACACCTTCTTTGGTGAGTACATTAGGGATCCACCGGTCATATGCAGGCACCTAAACCTGGCCTTCAGGAGGCCAAAGGTTCGCTCAATCACCCTCCTAGTACGCCCATGGGCCTCATTGTAGCGTTCCTCTGCCCTTGTCCGGGGATTCCTTACTGGGGTCAGTAGCCAAGGCAGGTTGGGGTAACCAGAGTCACCTATTAGCCACACACGTTGTCTCTGTAGCTGCTCCATCACATAGGGGATGCTGCTATTTCGCATCACATACGCGTCATGCACTGACCCTGGGAACTTGGCATTTACATGGGAGATGTACTGGTCAGCCAAACAGACCACCTGGACATTAATCGAATGATAACTTTTTCTGTTTCAGTACACCTGCTCATCGTCTTTTGGGGGTACCAAAGCCACATGGGTCCCATCAATGGCACCAATGATGTTGGGGATATGTCCAAGGGCATAGAAATCACCCTTCACTGTAGGCAAGTCACCCTCCTCTGGGAAAATGATGTAGCTCCGCATGAGTTTCATCAGGGCAGACAACACTCTGCTCAAAATCTTAGAAAACATAGGCTGAGACATACCAGATGACATGGCCACTGTGGTCTGGAATGACCAACTTGCCAAAAAATGGAGGACTGACAAAACCTGCACCAGAGGGGGAATCCCTGTGGGTTGGTGGATGGGGGACATCAGGTCTGGCTCCAGCTGGGCACACAGTTCATGGATAGTGGCACGGTCAAGTCTGTATCGAAGTATTATATGGCGTTCTTCCATTGTCGACAGGTCCACCAGGGGTCGGTACACGCGAGGATTCCTCCTTCTCATCCCAAGTCCCAGCGGACGGTGCCTAGGAAGGACAACATGGAGCACAGCGCCAGCCAAACCACAGGTACGTACAGACAGCGTGCACAGTTAAAGAATGGCAATGGGTTGAAAGGCGTGTATGTGTGGCAATGCAAGGCCTAGGCCTGTGTGTCGCAGTCAAAATTAAGCCATGTAGGCCCTTGAAATGGCGGCTGCCTGACCTGTGAAGTGGGACAATGGGATGTGAGGTCAATGCGCTGGCGGGGCACACCGTGGCGGTAGGCGGTCGAAGACCGCGGCGCAAAGCCGCATTGGTTAACATTGAAGCCTATGGGTTTCAGGAGCCAATGACGAAGTGCGCCGGCGGTCGCGGTACGCACCGCCGCGGTACGCACCGCCGCAGGCGTGACCGCCATTTTCTATCTGCTTAATCACTCGAGACCTGATCATCCACAGGAGAGGACCTATACTGCAAGTGCTGCTGTGACCTCGGTCTGGAAGATACAATGGCTGCTGCGACTGGGGAAAGGGCCCCTGCCTTCACGTCTGAAGAGTTGGAGAAGCTCGTGGATGGGGTCCTCCCCCAGTATGCGCTACTCTACGGTCCTCCAGACCAACAAGTGAGTACACCGGGTGCACATGGAATGGGCTATGCCTGTGTGGATTGGGGTGGATGTAAGTTGGTGGGGTGGGGGGCGAATGAGGAGTGCAACGCCCGACAGATGAGAGCATGTGCCATATGGCAAAGTTGGAGGGGGGGGCCAATCACATCTAACATGCAGGTCATTGATGATTTCCTCCTTTCCACCCTGTACATGTCAAATAGGTCAGCGCCCATCAGAAGCTCGAGATTTGACGTGCCATCGCCAATGAAGTCCGGAACTTGGGGGTCCACAACAGACGGGGCACCCACTGCCGCAAGAGGTGGGAGGACATCCGCCGCGGAACAAGGAAGACCGCAGAAACACTGCTGGGGATGGCCTCCCAACCTAGGAGGGGTGCCAGTCGCACCATGACCCCCCTGATGTCCCGGATCCTGGCGGTGGCCTACCCTGAATTGGATGGGCGCTTTAAGACATCACAGCAGACACAAGGGGGTGAGTATCAGCACATTCTCCTATCTTTCTGCGCAGTGGAGGCGTATGGGTGGGGGAGGAGGGCTGTGGGTGACATTAGGCCAGGGCGCTTTCTGTAGTGTAGTCCTCTCCCTTAGGCATGGCCCTGTGCCCCCGGCCCCCACCTCGGTAGGGTGACAAGTACAGCCATTGAAGGTCCAGCATCTCCCATGTGCACGTTTGACGTCTCTTGGCCTGTTGTCTTAGTCAGTAGTACTGAGTAGTGTACCCCGAATGCACGGCTTAGTGCATTAGGCACCTGTGTCTGTCCTCTCCGCCAACGGTGTTGACATTGCATGCACTCAACCTGGTCTTCTTTTTTCTCCCCCCACCCTTTCTCTTCATCTTCTTGTGCATGTGTGCATTAGCATCATCAGGGGGAGGAGATTTGGCATCGGAGCACGAGGGAGCTGCAGGACACAAGGCCCCGGTGGGCCCAGGAACAGACACCGAGGGCACCAGTGATCCGGAGGGCGAGGGGAGCACCACGACGGGGACCGCTGGTGAGAGCAGCGAAAGCGACACGTCCTCGGATGGGAGCTCCCTAGGGGTGGCGGCAACATCCGTGCCCCCCACCTCTACAGGTACAGCCGCCACCCAGCGCACCAGCCCCGCCCTCTCAGCAGCCCCTCAGTCTTCGCTCCGTGCCCGTTCGCCCAGGAAGACGCGCGTCTCCTTCGCCCCAGGCACCTCAGCCCCTGCCCCTGTTGCCCCTGCTGCCCTCAGTGCGGAGCTCATTGACCTGGTAAGGACGCTCATTGTTGGGCAGACGACCCTTTTGAATGCCATCCAGGGTGTGCAAAGGGAGGTGCAACAGAGCAATGCGTACCTGGAGGGCATTCATTCGGGTCAGGCTGCCCATCAACGAGCGTTCACTGCTCTGGCCTCAGCACTGACAGCAGCCATTGTCCCTGTTTCCAGCCTCCCTCTTCTTACTGCCTCCAGCCTTTCTCTGTCTCCTGTCCCTCAGCCTATCCCATCCACACCATCAGACCAGCCTGCACACACCTCAACACCCAAGAGCAGCTCATCCAAACACAAGCACCACAGATCCCACAAACACTCACCCAAGCAACACCCAGATGCAGACATGCCAACAGCCACTGCCACCCCTGTGTCCCCCTCCTCCTCGTCTCCCTCCTCCCTCCCTGTGACGTCTACACTCACACCTGCATGCACCCCAACATCAGCCAGTGCTTCCATCACCACCTCACCCTCCAGTACAGTCCACACTCGTGCAGTCACCACCCCCACTGCCATTTACACGTCCCCTGTGTCCTCTCCCACTGTGTCTGTCACCCCCTCTTCCAAGACACACAAACGCAGGCAGCCACCCACCCAACAGCCATCCACCTCACGACAGCCTACAGCACCAGCACCTTCACCCAATGACAGCACACCTGACTCTCCTACAACCACCTCCTCTACCTCCACTTCCATCTCCACTTCTCCTACCCTTTACCTTGGCCCTAAGAAACTTTTCATGGCTAACCTTGACCTCTTTCCCCCCGATGAGCTCCCCCATCCATCTTCAAAGAGTCCCAAGAGCACCGCAGCCACCACCAGCCCAGCTTCGGGTGTCACTGTTGTGCATGGGTTCTGGAGCCCACCCTTTGCCAGCAGTGACACATCGATCAGCAGCAAGGACACGTCCAGCCCCCCCCCCGGCAAGAGGACCCGCAAAAACAAGGGCCGCCGTGCGAGGACCGACAGGGCTGCCCCCAAGGAGCAATGTGCGGCCACTTCACCACCCACACCATCTAGGGGAGGCAAGGGCCCGAGAGCCCCATCAAAGGAGCGGAAGGGCAGCAGGAGCGTGGAGAAGGTGGACCCCACATGCCACATCCCAGCTGGGAAGGAGGACACTAAGGAGGCCAGGAGTCCGTCCCCGAAGAGTCCAGAAACGTCACGGTCCGAGGGCGACTGAGCAGGGAGTCCAGGCCAGGTCTGGCTCCCTTGACCTGCTGGATGAGCACCGCTGAACAGGGCCCGCCGTGGAGAAGAGCACCGCTGAACAGGGCCCGCCGTGGAGAAGAGCACCGCTGAACAGGGCCCGCCGTGGAGAAGAGCACCGCTGAACAGGGCCCGCCGTGGAGAAGAGCACCGCTGAACAGGGCCCGCCGTGGAGAAGAGCACCGCTGGGCCCTTCTTCTCAAGCACTGCTCCGCTGGACACCGCCGTCTCAAGCACCGCTCCGCTGGGCACCGCCGTCTCAAGCACCGCTCCGCTGGGCCCTTCTTCTCAAGCACCGCTCCGCTGGGCCCTTCCTCTCAAGCACCGCTCCGCTGGGCAGCGCCGTCTCAAGCACCGCTCCGCTGGGCACCGCCGTCTCAAGCACCGCTCCGCTGGGCCCTTCTTCTCAAGCACCGCTCCGCTGGGCACCGCCGTCTCAAGCACCGCTCCGCTGGGCACCGCCGTCTCAAGCACCGCTCCGCTGGGCACCGCCGTCTCAAGCACCGCTCCGCTGGGCCCTTCTTCTCAAGCACCGCTCCGCTGGGCACCGCCGTCTCAAGCACCGCTCCGCTGGGCCCTTCTTCTCAAGCACCGCTCCGCTGGGCACCGCCGTCTCAATCACTGTTTATGGTTCACTGTGCCCACCATGCCTCCTCCTTGACCAGTGGAGACTGTCATCCACCTGATGGACTGTGGCTTTGCACTCCCCAGGATGGTCCAGTGGGCAGCCCACCCACTGTAGAGACATTGAGAGACTGTGGCTTTGCACTCCCCAGGATGGTCCAGTGGGCAGCCCACCCACTGTAGAGACATTGAGAGACTGTGGCTTTGCACTCCCCAGGATGGTCCAGTGGGCAGCCCACCCACTGTAGAGACATTGAGAGACTGTGGCTTTGCACTCCCCAGGATGGTACAGTGGGCATGGTGGCTCCTCGTGGATCTGGCGTCGTGGACTCATGTGGCTGTGGTGCCCCCCCCTTCCCTTCCCCCTGAGGTGCCTGTAGTTTTTACATCTGATGCCCCTGCAGTGTTCTCTCCAAAGGACTCAGGTCTCCTGTGTGGGCTTTGCCCTTGTTTCTCAAAACTTTGGCCCACGGACATGATGAATTCGTAGGATGTGCAGGACTTGTTACTTCAGTTATACCCTGATGTGTATGTCATTTGTTTTCTTGTGAATATCTTTCATGGTTGTACGATATTTTTCAGGACCTTTTTGGTACATAAATATTTATTCCAAATTTGATTATGTCCTAGCATTTTTCTGGGGTGTTTGGGTGGTGTCACTGTGACTTGTTGCTCTGCATTGGTGTGTACATAGTTGGGCGGGGGGGGGGGTCGCATATGTGTGTGCCCGTAACCTTTCGTCCTCCCCCCTCCCGTGTGTCGTAGGTGCAGTACTCACCGTTGTCGTCTGCGCCGGACTTCGTACTCGTGGTAGATGAGAAGGTAGACGAGAGCAGGTAGGATGTTTAATTCGGGTTCCATGCTGTCCTCCTTCCTCCTGGAGTGCGTAGTGGTGAGCGTTTTCCCGTTCGTAGTCTGTTTCCGCCGTGTTTTTATCGGCGGTGCTCCCGCCCCGGAAAAGGTGGCGGATTGGTGAGTTGTGATAGGGTGGGCGGTACATTGTCTGCCGCCTGGCTGTTGGCGGTGACCACCGCGCTGTTTGTTTGTCCCGCCGTGGCGGGCGGAGTGTTAAAGTGGCTGTCTGTGTTGGCGGTTCCCGCCAGGGTCAGAATTCCATATTTTTTACCGCCAGCCTGTTGGCGTGTTGCCCGCCGCTTTAACACCGACCGCCAGGGTTAGAATCACCCCCTAAGAGTATTATAAGCATTAAAAGGGTGAATAAGTCCTGCTTCAAGATTTACCTTGACATATTGGTGCTACCTAAATTTACGGTCCTGATGTGACCAATATGAGAATAATTCAATAGGGTCGAAACATCAAAAAAGACACTGGTGGACTGTTTTTAATCATGATGTGGAGCACCATGCTCTGATTCAGTGTTGTTAAGGAAATTTACATCCTGGTCAGTCACAGTTTTGTACATAAGTTTTGTATATAGCACTTGCGCACTTTAGTATACTTATTCACTTTCACCCCACCATCCTTCTTTGGGGCACCTTATAGTGATGCAATGTGTTCTAAAAATATTTTTTGGGGTGTCCTTTTGTAACGTAAATAAATCGAATAAAGTTCTTGTTGAAAACAATTCAATTATGGTTGTGTATATTTGCCAAGGAAGTTGAGGCTTACACTTCCGCCAAAGGGACCATTGTTTTATTTTATTTCTGTTTTGCCAGATCCCAGGGCCCATTGATTTATTGCATGTTTCTAATTGTAGGCATGATAGCGCCAAAGAGTTCTAACTTCTACAGTAAAGGTCTTAGATTAGCAGGATCAATGACTAATAGCCAGGCAAAATTTCCAAGACCCTTGAAGTCAGTCTCTGCCTTGGAAAAAGTGCAGAATTAATTTCTCCTGGAAATTTGCAGAGCATGATTTGGGTTTTTCTTACTATAACTCACAGTTATTACAGATTGGAGGCAAAAGACACATACGCTGTGTGTTGGCCCTAACATGTTCTAAAGTCTTCTCATCTTTTTTTATCTTTAAGAGCACTTATTGTTTGTTTTACTTGTAAATGGGATTATTTAAGAACTGGAATTAAGAGGATGAGCAGGAAGAAATATTTATACTGTTTACCAAGAATCTCATTACACAAAGTTAATCTTCCTTGTTCCAGTTCTTATGCTTTACCCTCCATACTGAGGTACATAGTACTTCATTTTAGAGGAGCTTTGATCGTGAACACAGATGAGGGCAGTACCCTAATATAGGTATTGTGGGAAGCATTTGGCAAGTTGCACAGTGATTGCACGGTGTGGCACGCTCTAAAAGTGGATGCCTGGGATTATGTAAACACAGGGATAAGGAAGAGTTAATCAGAGCAATCATATTATTGATAAATAATTGTAATATAAATTCCATTTCATCTCTGGTGTTGGAATTACATAAGAAATACACATTAAAAATGCTTGGAAGATAAAGGGGTTATGATACAAGAGCAAAGGTAGACCTGGACTAGTAGGTTGATCCAGCGAACTTCCCTGACCCTGAAAGCTTTAGTGTAATCATCATACAGAGGCCTGCACTAGTCATATGGACCTTTTGTTGTTGACTGGAAGTATGCATAAGGAGCTAGCACCAGCAATACATTTCAATTACAGTTAAACCAATTTGGCTCCATAAAAGCGACAGAGAGAATGGTGTACAAACCATGAAGGTTTTATCAGCAAGATTAATAATGTTAAAATCAATCAGTCAGTAATCCAGTTTATCCAAAAAGCATGTATATCTATAAAATTGTGTAAGATAAATTTGTAAATTATGAAGAAAAGGATGCAAAATATAATGATGTAGAGAGCAGAGACAAAAAACCTAAGTAGGTTCTATAAAGGAGTTTCCCTGTTCTTACCAAGGTAGCAAAAGTGGCAAAAGGAAAGTTCAATGAGGAAGGTGTCAGCATCAGAAGAACCAAATTAAGGTTCAAAGGGAAAACACAGGTGATCAAGCATGAAGCTCAACACCCAAGTAGGGGAAATTAGCAGGGTTCAAGAAAGGTCTTATGTCAGTGAAATTAGGACTGAATATGCTTAACTATTCTAAGGAACACACAATTATTTCGAAACAGGAGATTCTGCCAGCTTGTTCCCACCAGCTCCCACTGGATGGTCCAATCAGAAGACATTGTCCTCTGGAAACTGGTAGGCTCTCCCGGTCCCAGCATTAAGCTAAGAAGTATGCAGCTGCGCAGCCTTGAAGTTAGCAACAGTCTAGTCTGCTTGTGACAGGAGGCTGTCTGGTATCCCCACACACTGCACATCCATGGCCAAGTCTCAATTAAACTTTGTAATCTAAAAGTTCCCAACAATAAACAAAAAGACTATTGAGAGCTTCTTGTTAAGCACCTGCAGAGGAAAGAGGAATGTGAAACTTACAGTGCATTTAATAAGAGCACAGTTCAAGTGGCCATAGTTGGGCCAACGTTAAGAGAACAAGCATTGGCAAAGCCAACAGGACTTGCCTATGTGACAGCTACTAGCTTTGTCAATGTGTTTTAGCCATGTTGTACAGCAGCGTGGTTGTTGTTCAGCATGGCTAAACATTAGTGACATGGCATAAAACAGAGTGGCATAGAGGAGAATGGATAATAGTAGAGTGGCATAGAATGGAGTGGCATAGAGTGGTATTGTGTGGAGTGCTGTAGAGTGTCGTAGGGTGGAATAGCATAGAGTGCTTTAGAGTGGAGTAGAGTAGAAAGAAATAGGGTGGAGTGGTATAGAGTGTCATGTAGTGGAGTGGCAAAGAGTGGAGTAGCATGGAGTAGAGTAGTGTAGAGTAGTACAGTTGTGGATGTAAGAATCAAAACTGGCAAAAGATGGCAAATAAGGTGAAAGCAACACCTGTGTTAAAAGTAGGAAAGCACATTCCATGTCCTTGGGGGTTGGGGGTACTGTGCTGAAATAGATGGAATCATATCTCTGTGATGGCTACCAGGCAATGGCATTACTCCCTTACCACTCCAGTTTTATAGGAATTCAACATGGCATGCCAAGGCTCAGCACTGAGTCCGGTGTTGTTTAACATCTAGATGAGGCCTTTCATGTCCTTAATAATAATGCATGATATTAGCTTAGTTAATTATGCAGATGACAACAGTTGATCCTTTGTAGTGGTTGCAGTTGGTTTGTAGTGGGTACCTAAGGTACTTACACCTTATACCAGGTCCAGTTACCCCTTATTAGTGAAATGTAGGCAGTTTTCTACCAGCGTAGGCTGTCTAGGGGTAGCTGTAGCAGAGCAGCCAAGACTGAACTAGAAGACATGCAAAGCTCCTGCAATACCACTATATTTACACTGTACTTATACACAATAAAAGACAATACTCAGTGTTACCAAAAATAAAGCTACTTTATTTTAGTGACACAAGGCCAAAAATATATTAGAGGCAATACTCCTTCTGGAGGTAAGTATTATACACAATATATACACTAGTAACCAAAATCAGGAAAATAAACAGTCATAGAATAGTGCAAACAGTAGAAAATACAATAGATTGCAATGGGCCTAAAGGCAACAAAAACCATATACTAAAATAGTGGAATGCGAATGTCGAATTCCCCCCTAGGCAAGTGTAGTGTGTAGAGGGGTGGTGGGAGTGTAGGAAAACACCAAAGGTAAGTAAAGTACCCGACCCCAGAGCCAAGGAAAGCATAAGTAAAGTACAGCAAGTTTCCTCAGAACACACAACAAGTTGTGATGAAGAATTATGCAAGAACCAAGCAAGACTGCAAGCAACCAATGGTGGATACCTGGACCTGAAGACCTGTGGAGAGAGGAGACCAAGGGGGTCATTCTGACCCTGACGGGCGGCGCAGGCCGCCCGCCAGAGTTCCCCCCTCCGAAATACCGCTCCGCGGTCGAAAGACCGCGGAGGGTATTCTAAGTTTTTCCCTGGGCTGGCGGGCGGTCGCCAAAAGACCGCCCGCCAGCCCAGGGAAAAACTCCCTTCCCACGAGGATGCCGGCTCGTAATCGAGCCGGCGGAGTGGGAAGGTGCGACGGGTGCTGTTGCACCCGTCGCGTATTTCACTGTCTGCCAAGCAGACAGTGAAATACTTGTAGGGGCCCTCTTACGGGGGGGCCCCTGCAGTGCCCATGCCAGTGGCATGGGCACTGCAGGGGCCCCCAGGGGCCCCGTGACCCCCCCCTACCGCCATCCGGTTCCCGGCAGGCGGACCGCCGGGAACTGGATGGCGGTAGGGGGGGTCGGAATCCCCTCGGCGGCGCAGCTAGCTGCGCCGCCTTGGAGGATTCAAAAGGGCGGCGGTACACTGGCGGGAGACCGCCAGTGTTGCCGGTCCGACCGCGGCTGGAATGCCCTGCGGGGCACCGCTGGCCTGTCGGCGGTGCTCCCGCCGACCCTGGCCCCGGCGGTCTAAGACCGCCGGGGTCAGAATGACCCCCCAAGTCCAGAAGTCGAAGAAGAGTACAGGAAGAACAGGAGCCCCTGCCCACCTGGAAGAAGGTGCAAAAGTGGATTCTCGGTTGGAAGAAAAGTACAGAAATGCACCAAAGGAGATAGCTGCGGGTTCCTGCTTGGTGCAAGTGATGTCCCACGTCGAGTTGTTGGATGCAGGCTGTTTGAGTCGCTGGATTCTGCCAACAAGCCTTCGTTCATGCAAGTACGTGGTTTGCGTCAAAGAGGAGTTGCCTGGACCCAGGAGGGACGTAGGGGTCTCAACTTGGACTGAGGAGGCAGAGGGGGCTCTCAGCACTTCAGAGAGCCCTCAGAAGACCAGGCAGCACTCATGGGAGTCCCAGAACATGGGGACAAAGAAGCTGCAAAGTGTGGTTGTCGCTGCACTACACTGGAGGATCCCACGCCGCCGGAGAACTACTCAGGGAGCTGTGTGTTGCAGGATGGAGTGCTAAGGGCCTGGGCTACGTTGTGCACAAAGAACTTGTGGAAGAAGTGCACAAAAGCCCAAGGAGCTGCAGAAGACACAGTGCACAGGGGTACTGTCGCTGCATGGGGAGGCAAGCTGTTACCTACACCAAATTGGGACAGCTGGACCTTTGGATAGTCTGGTTCACTCTGGTCCACCACCTGTGTTCCAGGAATCATGCTCGTCGACAAGATAGGAGTCCCAGAGTACCGGTTGTCGTCACAGAGAGGTGCCTGCTGAAGCAGGGAAGTGACTGTCACTCCACGGGAGATTCCTTCAGTTGTTCTAGTGCATGGTAAAGACAGGCAGTCTCAGAGCGTGCACACCTTGGAAACTGTTGCAATTGCCGGCTGGAGCTGCAGTTGCAGGTCACAGGAATTTTCCTGGACATGTTGTTGAAGTTACAGCGGTTCCTGGAGCAGTCTACCATTGATCTGACAGTCAGAATCTGAAGCAAATGATGCAGAGGAGTCACGGAGGAATCTTGCAAACCGAATCTGAGGAAACACCCAGAGGAGAGAACCTAAATAGCCCTGAAAGGGGGATTGGCTACCTACCCAGGTATGCACCTATCAGGATGGGCCTCTGAAGTCCCCTGCTGGCACTGGCCACTCAGAGTTCTCCAAAGGGTCCTCACACCTTGGAATCCAAGATAGCTAATGCCAGGGACACACTGGAGGAGCTCTGGGCACCACCCCTGGGGTGGTGATGGACAGGGGAGTGGTCACTCCCCTTTCCTTTGTCCAGTTTCACGCCAGACCAGGTACTGGGGGTCCCTGAACCGATGTAGACTGGATTATGGAAGGAGGGCACCATTTGTGCCCTTCAAAGCATTTCCAGAGGCTCTGGTAGGATACCCCTCCCATGCCTGTAATACCTATTTCCAATGGGAGAGGGTGTAACACCCCCTACTAAAGGAAATGCATTGTTCTGCGTTCCTGGGATTGAGCTGCTCAATCCCAAGGAGGGCAGAAACCTGTCTGTGAGGTGGCAGCAGCTGGGACTGCAGTGAAAAGCTCATAGAGCTGGTTATGGCAGTACTGGGGGTCCATGGTAGAGCCCCCATGGTGCATGGGATTGCCCCCCCCCAATACCAGATTTGGATTGTGGGGGTCAATTGCATTCTCTTAGATACCTCACATGGCCATATTCGGAGTTACCATTGTGAAGCTACATATGTATTGACATATATGTGGCACACGCTTATAATTGGTGTCCCCGCACTCACGAAGTCCAGGGAATTGGCCCTGGACAACGTGGGAGCACCTTTGCTAGTGCAAGGGTGCCCTCACACACAGTAACTTTGCACCTAGCCTTCAGTAAATGAAGGTTAGACATGTAGGTGACTTATAAGTTACTTGGTGTAGTGAAAAATGGCTGTGAAATAGTGTGTGCACTATTTCACTCAGGCTGCAGTGGCAGTCCTGAAGAAAGGTAGGTATGAGCTCCTTATAGGTGGCAAAAGAAATGCTGCAGCCCATAAGGATCTCCTGGAACCCAAATGCCTTAGGTATCTAGGTACCATATACTAGGGACTTATAAGAGGAGTCCAGTGTGCCAATCAGAATTGGGATATGAAGTCACTAATCTATAGTGACAAATTTGGTACAGAGAGAGAGCATAAGTACTGGAGTTCTGGTTAGCAGAACTCCAGTGACACAGCCAAGCATACTGACAACACATATAGGCCACAAACTATGAGCACTGGGGTCCTGTCTAGCAGGATCCCAGTGAGACAGGCAAAACACACTGACAAACAGGCAGAAATTGGGGGTAACATGCCAAGAAAGATGGTACTTTCCTACAACTTGTCACTCAATATCAGTCAGCAGAATGCGGTAGAGACCTTTCAGACCTTAAATTCTATTAAGCTAAATGGGAACAAAACAGAATTTTCTGCTGCTTGGTGAGCAAAATTCCTATGTCACTTCCTCCCAATTTTTGGGCAAAGTACGGGCCTGTGCCCCGCTGATACTATATGGAATCTCAGAGTCACCTTTGACAATGAACTATCCTTGGAGAAACATGTTAATAAAGTGGCTGGGGTTGGCTTCACACTGCTCTGTGGCCTCAGAAATCTGTTCCCTGTATTGCCAGCACATGCAAAGTCCCAAATTGAATGCAGTGCCATACTCAGCAGACTGGACTACTTTAATGCTCTTCTTCTTGGAGCCCCCAACTACTTGATTAACAAATTACAGAGAGTCCAGGCAGCTGCGGCTAAATTGACATTAAATAGACCTCGAAGATGTTGGAGTGCGACTTTATAATTAATATTAATATGAAAAGCTTACAATATAATGTCTAATAAAACTGCATAGAAATTGTGTTAAAATAATGCACACGTTTGAAATGTGCCCACGGGGCGTGCCCACCAATGTATATGATGATTAATGAAATTGACTAATAATGAATTAACAATGTACTCATGTATGGTTTTGTATTAACGCATCCTAATTAAGAGTCATGTATTAAGGTTTTGCTAAATTAACCACTAGGCCTTAGTTAGCACGGGTCTGGGCCTAGCTGCCTGGTGTCAAATTAACTGTGTTTTCCTAAATGTGCAATGTGCTGTTTTCCTGAAGGACACGACGTTGCACTTTTCCAGAAACTAGAGATGTGTGTGTAACCGTAGTAAATTCTTTCTAATGGGACCCGACTTGCTTAAGGAGACATTATTGCCAAATGCAACATTGTAATTCGCAACAGGTGTAAGGTCGCCTAAACTGGTAAAGACAATGAAACTACTGACTGGAGCGCCAAGTGTAACTTTTCTTACCTGACATTCTACCAGTTGAAGACGTCAATCACATGAGCCAATAAACTGCATGAGAACTGTCTTAGGTGAAAATTGTAGTAAGGTGTGCGACGGATTATTGGACAGAGATAACGATGCACCAAATATTGCCCAATGGGAAATTAGAGACTTGTTCGACAATTTTAATATAACAGCGTGACACAAGGACAAATCGGCCATTATTACTTAACCATTCTTAGCAACCCTCCCCGTCACTTTGGTGCTGTTGATACTCTGAGAAACTTTGTCTTTAGCTGTTTTGATACCCTAAACCATCCTAGCCTTACCCCTGTCTGATATTAGTTTCTCCTCCTTTATGAGGGAAGATTCTTTGCTATATTTTGCCGAGCCTTACCTGCTTATCCTGGCTGATGGCGAATCGACTGCTGTCCTGAGGACGAAGACTGTCACTGTATGCCGCCCTATTTGGATGGGTAACTATCTGGTGATAGAATTGTAATTGTCTGTTTGCCTTTTCTTTCTAGGTACCAACTGCTCTTTCGATAGAGGCCATAGTTAGATGTTTTTTCTAAATTCATGTTGCTAAATTGTTTTGCATGAAGCCCAACATGCTGATGCTAATTAGAGGTTAGTTAAGGAGTTCACTAAAATCGGGTGCAAATAGACAAATGACTGAATCTTTGCTTTGTTGAATAATGTATTAATGCTTTTCTGCTAAAGTTGACTCATGTTGACTTCGTGCTTTGTCCTGATGTTCTTGATCTTTGCTTTGATAAAGTCATACTCAAGTTGCCATATTATAGTGCTTTTGATGTGCTTAATGATATTGAGATTAATAAACATGACATTAGAATTGTAACGAATAGGGAATAAATATCTTAACTTTTACTAGAGTTGTGTGATTATTCTTCACGGTGTGTTTGGCTCTCATTAAATGTTATTGATTAGTTGGCTAGAGTAGTCATTGTGAATATTGATTAGATTATTGATTCACTACTTGAGGTGTTAATGAGATATCTCGTCCTAAGGAGTCTCCAATCAGGGTCAAAAGGTTCATTGGCCTAAAACGAGTCCCCATGTAAGTAAAATTACCAAAGTCGGGACGCGTTATCAGTTCTGGTAGCAGAGGACGGATTAGGCCCTTTGGGGCCCAAGGACGAGGGACCATTGTTTGAAATTTTTTTTGAGATAATGCAAATTGGAAAAATGATGTTCCCTTAAGTCCCAAATGACTTTCCTGGAATCTCAGAGCTTGCCGAAGTGAGTTGGGTATGTTCTCGGCGTTCTAGTGATGGTGTGAGTGACGTAGGGTTTGCGCCTGCACGGCTAATGCATGCCACAGGTGAATTGTGAAGTTTGTGAGAATTGTAGGCCAGGTGATGTTTAAGTAGGAGGGTGCGTACTCCGCAGTATGAGAGTAGGGAAATCGGCAAACTTCATGTGAGTGTGGCGCTTTGTGCTAAAAAATTGTCCATGTGGTTGTTGGTGATGTACGGACCCTGCATGGTCTAAGACTCCGGAGTATATTGATAAGTGTATGAGACACTTGGTTTATGTTGTAATTTGCACGGTTTAATAAGTCAATCGGGCGTGGATGACGAGTCAAATTTGAGTCAAAGTGAGTGAATGAAAACTTCGATGGAGATTTGGGGAGTTCTAAAGTGCACTAGGACAAGCCATTGACAAGTAGAGAGTAAAATTTGCGGGTCAAATTTTGCTTGCGAGTGCGGGATCTGAGAAGGAGAGAGTAGTGTCCGAGGCTTAAAAGTGAAATCTCTGTAAAGATCTGAAGCAATTGTGTTGCCCTGCCTTTAGTAAACAGGCAAATTTGAGTTTTTGTTAGTGGTTGCATTATATTGCATTACTTTTGTTTGAATCGAGAGTGAGGGAGACAAGCCGCAAGACTTTGTCAGCCGCAGTGTGTGTGAGTGGGACGTCATTGGAGCTGCGCTGAGATAGGTCGGTTAGGGAGAAGGGTCGCGCACGGATTGGCAGCCGTCCGTGAGAGGCAAATGGTTGAGAAGGTAGGCGAAGGGTGTTCTGGGAATTAAAGTCACTTCCTGATTCGGTGGTAAACAAAATAAAAGTCGCAAAAATGAAGTTTTTCAAGGCTTTAAGGAGCTCTTTGAGGGGAGATGTGTACATTACCGTGAGTGTGGGAGAGCCTACATCGCCAGAGTGTCAGAATCACCAGATCCTCGGGGTCTGCGCACGTTCCCAACACGTCCACCACTGAACAGCTCCAAGACTCTGATAGATAAATCACAGAGGCTAAGAGAGTTCAAGAGGGGAAGAGGGGAAGAGGGGATTAGGAAGGGAAACAGCTGGGAAGGAGACCTGTAGTAAGAAAAAGGTTGGAACACGCAATATGAAAATTATATCTCCTGAAATCAATACTAGACTATGATTCTAAGCATAGTCATTCTGAAAACATGAACAATTTAAGAATTAAGTTTAAAATGAATACGTTTCAAGATGGCTGGATACCTGTAAGGGAATCAAGATGGATTAAATGAAAACTTTCTTATTCAAGTACTTTCCTTTACATGAGAATCAGAAAAACATTCTGACTAAATTTTAAACCAGTCATATAAATCCTTTTTTGAGAATGCATACTAGGACCATACAATATTGCATCTAGAAACTCTGATCTTCTGTGTACTCTTAAAATGTTTCAACACAAATTGCGCATATTGTAGATTTATATATATATATATATATATATATATTAAACACCATAAAAGGATTGTGCACCATGAATAACACAATATGGATTCAGGAAAATAAATCACATAACTTGTCAACTCGAATATTACATGATAAATATCTTAGAATAGTGGCATACAATAAACAACATGAATTAAACTTGAGGAGAGAATAGTGCGTCTTGCCGATTCGAGTGTCACCATGTAAAATGCCAAGAAATGGTAGTACGCAATGAATATCAAAGTCAAATCATCATTAAACGAATCGCGCGTCTTGCTGATTCGTAAACCACAATGTAAATGCCAAGAAATGGTAGCGTGCAATGAATAACAAGATCAAAGTACAATGAAACGAATCGCGCGTCTTTTGCCGATTCTTAAGCCACCATGCAAATGTCAAGAAATGGTAGCGTGAAATGAATAACAAGATTAAGGGCCAGATGTAGCAAGGCTTTTGCACCTCACAAACGGCGAAAAACGCCGTTTGCGAGGCGCAAAAGCCCTCACGCTATGCAGAAATGCATATTGCGAGTCGGAACCGACTCGCAAAATGCGTTTCCGACTCGCAAATAGGAAGGGGGGTTCCCTTTCTATTTGCGACTCGCAAAGCAATGTTTGTCGCAAATCAACTCGCAGTTACCATCCACTTGAAGTGGATGGCAACTCATTCGCAAACGGGAAGGGGTCCCCATGGGACCCCTTCCCCTTTGTGAATGTTCACAAAAATATTTTTCCAGAGCAGGTAGTGGTCCTATGGACCACTGCCTGCTCTGAAAAAATCTGAAACAAAAGGTTTCGGTATTTTTTTCCAAGTGCAGCTCGTTTTCCTTTAAGGAAAACGGGCTGCAGATGGAGAAAAAAAAACTGCTTTATTTAAAAGCAGTCACGGACATGGTGGTCTGCTGTCTCCAGCAGGCCACCATCCCTGTGAGTGCAGAGACTCGCAATGGGGTCCCAAACTGCGACCCACCTCATTAATATTAATGAGGTGGGTCTTTGCGACCCCATTGCGAGTCGCAGAAGGTGTCTGAGACACCTTTCTGCATAGCAAATTGCGAGTTGCAATTTGCGAGTTGCTCGGACTCGCAAATTGCAACTCGCAATTTGCCACTTACCTACATCTGGCCCTAAATTAGCATGAAACGAATCACGCGTCTTGCCGATTCGCAAGTCACCCTGCAAATGTCACAAACACTCAAGTGCATATTTCACACGCACGAAGTACTCTGTCAAATCATAAAATATTTAGGCCCAAGAGCATGAGAGTTCTCGATAATGGCGTCGGGAGGCCAGCCCAACCACCGTCTTACCGCCCAGAAAATGATCTCCAAATGAAGAATGAAAGTCAGATGTCTGGAAGATCAAATAGGCCACCGGGACAGGAACTCAGAAAGTAGCTGCTGCTCTGCACCGGGACCTCTGAATAGTGAGCACTTGGAGCTGGGCTGGCTCCTTTTTATAGAGTCTTGGCCCAGCCCACAACCACACCCAGGCATGTTGCAGGGAAAGTCTCTAGAAGGCCCTGGAAAGGGACCGCACCTTAACAGACTCTGAAAGCCTGCTGCAATACTCTGCAAATGAACAGCATTTGTAAGCACATTAAAAATAAGTCTTCAGGATTGAACTCTGCAATGCAAAAGGTTAAACAACAACATATCAGCACAAAGCATGAATTACATTGTTTTGAGAGTGCTGGGTTTTTGCATTCTAGTCGCCAATAGAGTGCGCACTGCCCTGGTGTTGACAGTACTCCCCTCTCCCAGACGCGCTCTAGGGCCTGGTTTGCCTGGATTAAGACGATGAAAGCGTCTCACAAGTACTGGAGCATGAACATCAGATGCGGAAACCCATGAGTTACTTTCAGGACCATAACCTTTCCATGAGATTAAGTACCATAGATTACGCCCTCGTAGTTTAGAATCCAACACTTTCTTAACTTCATATTCTTCTTCTCCCTGTACTAGAACAGGAGCTGGGTGAGGGTGGACCTTTTGGACTGCCCTTTTCAATAGGGAAGTGTGGAACATTGGATGAATCCGTAAGGATCTGGGCAATTGTAGTTTATAGGTTACCGGATTGATTTGCTGAAGGACTGGGTAAGGACCTATACATTTGGGATTAAACATGTGCTTCTTCTTGAAGTCTATATGTTTTGTGGAAAGCCACACTTTGTCACCTGGTTGATATTGCGGTCCCTCACAATGTTTCTTGTCATAATGCCTTAAGTATTTTTGTTTGGCTTTTTCTAAATGCTGTTGAATCAGTTTCTGGGTTTGATGCACATGCTGAATGGTTTCTGACACAGCTGGAGTAAGAGAACTTTCTTGAGGAATTGTGATGGACAGGGTGTCAGGATGATAGCCAAATAAACCAAAAAAGGGTGTAATGCCAATAGAAGTGTGGAATGAGTTATTGTAAGCTAACTCAGCTAACCAGAGCATGGATGTCCAAGAATGAAGTGCCTTTTCAGCGTAGGCACGTAGGTATTGTTTCAAAGTCTGATTTATTCTCTCTGTTTGATCATCTGTTTGAGGATGGTGACTAGTAGATGGCGTAGATGTCACTTGGAGTGTTTTACACCATGTCTTCCAGAAATTGGAGGCAAATTGCGACCCCCGATCGGAGAGGATAACTTTTGGCAGCCCATGATAACGAACCACTCTATTCAATAAAATAGTTGCCAGTTCACGAGAAGTGGGCAATTTTTTACAGGCAATGAAATGTCCATATTTCGTGAGACTATCTACTACCACCAGAATTACTGAATGCTGTTGAACCACTGGCAGACCGGTAATAAAGTCTAAAGAAATGTGCTCCCATGGACGGCTTGGGGTTGGAAGTGGATGTAACAACCCTTTGGTTTTGAATGACTTTTTTTAATGCGAGCACAAACTTCGCAGTTGTTTACCATTGCTTTTGCATCTTTTGTTAGGGTAGGCCACCAAAAATAGCATTGGATCAGTTCAAGAGTTTTAGGAGTACCTGGGTGACCTGCCGTCGGTATAACATGCAACCAATGCAACACTATCTTGCGAAGTTTGGTAGTGGGTACGAACAAACGAGCGTCATGAAAGGGTAGTCCTTGCTTGATTGACCTTTTGGGATCTGCTTGGGCCCATGTTTGCCATTTTTCAACAGTGAAAGAGTTGCGAATTTCTTCAAAGAAATCTTCAGTTTTTATGATACATAGAACCTTGTCAGGAGCAATGATAGCTCTAGAGGCTTGAAATGCAGGCAACGTGGTAGACTCTTGACGGGACAAGGCGTCAGCTTTGCGATTATCTTTACCAGGCCGGAAGGTTACTACAAAATCAAATTCGGCAAAAAACAGCATCCAGCGTAAATGCCGAGGGGTCAAAAGTCTGGCGGAACTCATGAATTGGAGATTACGATGATCAGTATATACTGTGACAGTGTATTTGGCACCCAACAAATGATGTCTCCATTCTTTAAAGGCGCCGCAAATCGCCAGAAGCTCTTTTTCAGCAATGACATAGTTCTGTTCGGCTTTGTTCAACTTCCGAGACATATACGCTACAGGATGAAGTTGACCAGTGTCTTTATTTCGTTGTGATAAGACGGCTCCTATTGCTACATCTGGAGCATCAGCTTCCACTATGAAAGGTCGATTTGCATCAGGATGAGTCAAGACTGGGGGCAGTGGAGAAAGCTTTCTTCAAAGTCGAGAAGGCTTGATCAGCTTCTGGGGACCATACAAACTTTCTTTCTTAGTAGCTTAGTGATTGGAGCCACTGTCTGGGAGAAAAGATTTATGAATCTCCGGTAAAAATTAGCAAACCCCAGGAAACATTGTACATCATGAACAATCTTTGGGGTGGGCCAATCAGATATGGCTTTTACTTTCTTTTCTGCCATCACCATACCTTGAGGGGTAAGAATAACCCCTAAAAACTCAACTGTGGTAACATGAAACTCACACTTGGTTAGTTTGCAATATAAATGGTGCTTTTGAAGGGCTGCAAGAATTTTCTTGACATGTTGGACATGTTCGTTTTCATTGTCAGAGTAGATCAAAATGTCATTGATGTAGACTATGGCAAATATGTCGAGGTACTCTCTAAGAACGTCATTCAAGAAAAATTGAAATGCTGCTGGAGCGTTACACAGACCAAACGGCATGATGGTGTATTAAAAAAGGCCATATCTTGTCTTGAACGCTGTTTTCCATTCGTCACCCTCTCTCATTCTGACCAAATGATAAGCACCTCGAAGGTCAAGCTTCGTGTAGATTTTGCTCTCTTTACTTGTTCCAATAATACCGGAATTCGGGGTAAAGGATATTTATTCTTGATGGTGACTTTGTTCAAACCCCTGTAGTCGATGCAAGTTCGAAGTTCTCCATTAACTTTGGGAACAAAAAACAAAGGCGAAGCTGCAGGAGACTTAGAGGGGCGAATGAAGCCATTCTCCAAAAATTGATCTAGGTATTTTCGTAAATGTTGATTTTCATGTTCTGACAGGGCATATACACGACAGTTGGGAAGTATCGCACCTGGGGCTAGATCAATTTGACAGTCATAAGATCTATGAGGAGGTAGAGTCTCTTCTCCTTTCTCATCAAATACGTCTTTCTAAGATGAATACTGTTTGGGCAGCTGAATTTCTTTCTCCGCGGCAGTAGCTATGTAAGAGTTACAAACTTTTGGTACTTGAATCTTTTGGAGACATTGTTCAATACATAGCGCAGATGAGAACACGATTTTCCATTCTGCCCAATTGATCTCTGGATTGTGATGAGTTAACCATGGCAAGCCGAGGATAATCCCATATTGGGGAGCATGGATCACGTCAAGAATGATTTTCTCTTTATGTTTCTTTCTTTGATTCTTATCTTTACAAATCATCGACAAGGGGATAGTCTGAAGAGTTGCTGGACCTCCAGTCAAGAGTTTTCCATCGACTGCCTGGATGATTTCTGGGGTCTTCTTTTCAATACATGGGATCCCCCATGCACAAACCAATTAGACATCAACAATGGGGTAGCGCTGTCACAGCCGGGAGGCCGGGAGGAGAGTCAAGCAATAGGGCAGGAGCCCTTTAAATTATCTTCGCGCTCCCGCCGTCGCGGGTAGCGCTGTCACAGCCGGGAGGCCGGGAGGAGAGTCAAGCAATAGGGCAGGAGCCCTTTAAATTATCTTCGCGCTCCCGCAGCGCGGGACGCGCGCGGGCGGCGCCCGGGCGAAGCCCGGGCCAAGGGCGGGCCCGTCCTTAGCCCGTCCGAGACCGGAGGAGGCTGGGCTGGGCCCCATCTCTTTCACCTGTAGTAAGAGAATTACTTGTTATCTAAGAGTTGTTTAAGAGAGTACAGATTATAGCACCATCCTACTATTCCTAAATTGAGAAGCCTATTCTTCACTCAGCTCTTCCCCCATTAATTCCTCCTCTAAGCTACCCCATTGCGGGCATCTTCCCAATATGGGGAAAAGGAAGGCTATAGATTTACCAGCACAATCCAAGGGTACTAAAATCGCAAAAAAACGCCCAAGTAGACCTTTGAATCCAGCTATACCCAATGGGTTAAACCCATTGGATGAAATAGATCTCCTAGTTAAAGAAGTTGAGTCTATGTTAGGTACACAAACAACTCTAGGGGCAACTAATTTAAAGAGAGGCCCCCCTAACGATAGGAAAATCCCAGAGTTATTTAAAAAGAAGGGGTCAAGGGATCCTACAGATATTATGATAGGGGTAGATGGAGACGGGGGCCCGCATAATTGCAAGGGCCCCCTACCGTTACCCACTTATAACATAGCGAGTTCTCCAGTATCCCAGCTGGGTCTCCCACACGTACCACATACACCAACCCTTCTACCATTGACTCCGGTGATCAAGGTGGTCCCTAGCCTATTCTGTACTAATCGTTTTGAACCTCTATTGGTGATAGAGGACTCGCCCGTGCCCACGAGTGTGCCCAAGTGCAAGTCAGTAGTTAGAAAACCCAACCCTAGTGTTATTTCACCGATCCCCCAGCTCGAGCCAGAAGGCAAAGAACCAGCAGCTAGTAGAGACAACCTGGCTACAGTTCTCCAGAGAGTTGATGAAGTTAAGGGACTGGTTTTAGTATTAATAGATCTTATGAAGAGCAATCGTGCTTGTGCTGGACTTTGTAAAGTTAATCACATAACTTGTCAACTCAAATATTACATGATAAATATCTTAGAATAGTGGCATACAATAAACAACATGAATTAAACTCGAGGAGAGAATCGTGCGTCTTGCCGATTCGAGTGTCACCATGTAAAATGCCAAGAAATGGTAGTACGCAATGAATATCAAAGTCAAGTCATCATTAAACGAATCGCACGTCTTGCCGATTCATAAACCACGATGTAAATGCCAAGAAATAACAGCTCACAATGAATAACAAGATCAAAGTACAATGAAACGAATCGTGCGTCTTTTGCCGATTCTTAAGCCACCATGTAAATGTTAAGAAATGGTAGCGCGCAATGAACAACAAAGTTAAAACACCATAAAACAAATTGCGCGACTTGCCGATTCTTAAGCCACCATGCAAATGTCAAGAAATGGTAGCGTGCAATGAATAACCAGATTAAATTATCATGAAATGAATCACGCGTCTTGCCGATTCGCAAGTCACCCTGCAAATGTCACAACCACTCAACTGCATATTTCACATGCGCAAAGTACTCTGTCAAATCATAAAAGAATTAGGCCCAAGAACATGAGAGTTCTCGATAACGGCGTCGGGAGGCCAGCCCAACCACTGTCTTACCACCCAGAACAAGGATCTCCAAATGAAGAATGAAAGTCAGATGTCTGGAAGATCAAATAGGCCACCGGGACAGGAACTCAGGAAGTAGCTGCTGCTCTGCACCGGGACCTCTGAATAGTAAGCACTTGGAGCTGGGCTGGCTCCTTTTTATAGAGTCTTGGCCCAGCCCACAACCACACCCAGGCATGTTGCAGGGAAAGTCTCTAGAAGGCCCTGGAAAGGGACCACACCCTAACAGACTCTGAAAGCCTGCTGCAATACATTGCAAATGAACAGCATTTGTAAGCACATTAAAAATAAGTCTTCAGGATTGAACTCTGCAATGCAAAAGGTTAAACAACAACATATCAGCACAATGCATAAATTACGTTGTTTTGAGAGTGCTGGGTTTTTGCATTCTAGATGCCAATAGAGCGCGCACTGCCCTGGTGTTGACACAGAGGATACTCCGGCTAATGCCGTAATGGAAGAGAAAGGAGTCGCGCCATGTCTTTGGCTAAAGCAGTGGTGCAAATAAACAGAGAAAGATGGGAGTTTGGCGTTTCCGGAGAACGGGTCATTCAACATAATGATTTTAGAGAATTTGCAGAAGGAGTTAAATGAGCAAAAGCTGCCTCCGCGGCCAGCACAGTTCGAGGCATTAGCAATTTGGGAATTGATGGCTATACGACAACGGCAACAGAAATTTGAGAAGAGAATGAGGAAAGCAGAAAAGACACTAGCGGAGGCTAGATGGGATAGTGAACACAGAATGTGAAGAAGGGAAATAATAGATGGAGTTAGAATGTTTCCGGCAGTAACTCAAGAAGCCGGAACGCAAGCAAGAAAGGTCACTTGCAAAACAGATAAGGGCTCTAGCAAGGAAAAGGAGACTAAAATGTCCTGGGCAGATGCAGATGACTCAGATGATGATGAGTTCCTTAATCAGTTGTTACATGATCGACCACCGCCATATGCCATAGATGATAATAGACCAAGTACTAGTGCGGGTCCTGCAAATTCAACACAGAACCAGGGAACAGCAAATACAGCACAGACAAATTCAGGTGCAACACCAGCTCCGGTGCAAAATAGTGTCCGTGTGTCTACCGCTCCAGAGATGCAGACACAATTGCAGCCACCACCGCTTCAAAGACTCTATCCTGATGTCCCAATATTAGAGACAACTACGAGCTTGATGGTGCCGTCTGATCCAGCATATACGAGACCAAAGTTAGTGCAGATTGAGCCAACTCCACTTTTACTGCCCCAGCCGCAGCAACAGATGGTTCCAAGTTACACTTCGGTCGCAGGACCGCAGTTAGCCACAACACCTATAATAAATCAAAATACAGGCGCTAATGCTCCGCAGGTCGTGGGCAACAAGCAGGCTCCAGCCGCCATATCCTTACCCATTACAGTTGGTCCACCAGTACCATTGTACGCGCAGGATGTCTAGCATACGTGATCAGGGAATAATGACACAAGACATGACAAGAGGAGGGTTCGTAGGGAGCCCTCAAGGGATAACTCTGGTGGAACAGACAATAGACAGATCCAGATCACTGATAGACTTCAGTCCGATGGGGGTTCCTCCAGATACCATGAGACACTCAGGTTTGGGACTGCTGACTCCGCAGATCTCAAGTGCAAATGTACCGCAGACACCGATGATGCAGGCTGGGAATATCTCATTGCAAGGGTTGACAGCACTACAATTGAATGAATGGTTAGCCAAGTTAAATTCACCACAGACTACCCCTGCGACAGCAGAGCGGTCGGAAAGAGAAGAATGCCTGAATTTTGTGAGATTGGGCATGGAAGCAGCTGAATTAGTAGAAGGGAGCATGGGAGTGAATAGGCTAGAGTCATACAATGAGGCAGAATTGAGGTATCTGTGCCCGAAAATAACTAAAGAAATGAGAAAAGAGCATCAGAGTTTGGCAAATCTAGCAGACAAATATGGCATAGACTTAGACAATACTAAGCATCTGAAGAGGAGTTACAGATGAGACTTTGAGCCGAAGGATTTTGATCACATGAGGTCTACTGGGAAGAAGCCACACCTCAAAGAGATACTGCAGAGTGCCCAAGTTTGGGGAGCATTAGAAAAGTGGGAAGGCAGATGGGCAAAGAAAAGAGATAAAAGAAAGAGTGATTGCTCGGAGCAGCAGCAGGCGAACTCCACGCCTGATACCGGTACAATAAAAGTGTACCCCATGAGAGAGACAGCAGGAGGGGTTCTTGTCCATGTACCATGGTCAAGGGGTGACATTTTGTTGTTCACAAATGACTATCCCAGGCTGAGGGAAAAGCCAATAGAGTGGTATCAGCAGACAGACAGGTTTGTGAAGCTTGCGAAGTGTCTTTGAGAAGACCTGAATACCTTGTTTGAGATTATAGTCCCAGCTGATTTGTGGATCAAATGCAAGAGAAGTGTTGACTGGCCGACAGCGGAACCTGCAAGGGACAGAGCTACAGGAGCACCGTCTCCTGGCATAATGAGGTACTACTATAAGGTGATTGAGTTTTTGAAGCAGAAGGTGTCGCCGAAAAATATTGATTGGCAAAAGATTGATCGAACAGCACAGGAGGCCAAAGAGTCGATACATGCCTACTATGAGAGGTTGTTGAAAGCGTTCAAACATTACAGCGGTACAGAGGTTATAGAGGCAAAGGACATGAATCACCCAGTTTTCAGGTTTGTTGAAGGGCTGAGACCTGAGATTAGTCAGATGATTAAGAATCATTTGATCTGTTGGCAAGCAAAGCCGATTGATGAGGTGTTGCAGTATGCGAAATACTGTAGTGACAAGATTGAATTGAAGCAGAGAAAGTTGAAGGAGAAGGTGAGGGTGATGCAAATTAAGGCAGCACAAGCAGGGATGCAGGGAAATGGTGTACAGCAGATGGTGCAGCATCCACAAAGAAACTGGATGTTTCAGACGCAAGTGAGAGGCAGAGGTCGAGGAGGTTTTGCAAATCGCAGTCCAGATTTGAATACTGTAGTGGTTCAAAATGATGTACAGGGGATGATAAAGGTGTTACCATGTCATGCTTGCGGGGGCGTCGGACACTGGAAGCGGGAGTGCCCGAAGATGGTGCAGGAGGGTGTTGTTCAACAAAGCAATGATGTCAATGCATTCCAGAGTGTTAAAGGACTAAGAATGAGGGGTCCAAATCCGAACTTTCAGATTAACCTGTTTCAGATGCAGGGTCTTCAACTCAAGCAACAAGTGCACATGTGACGTGTACAACCAGTACAGATGCAGCAAGTGCAACAGCAGATTCCCGTGGTACCTAGACAGCAAATGCAGTTGCCCTAAGCACCAATGGGACAGCAACAGGTGATGCTTCCTCAACAGGTCACAGGTCAAGGAATGAGTCAAAGTAGCACAGTACAACAGTTCCCATTGCGTGGTGAGAATGGAATAAACGATGAATGGTCTGATGACAGTTCAGATAGTGAGGAGTGTAGACTTGCAGCGTCCCTAGAAGTAGATCAGAGAGGGCCCTATGTGCAAGGGAAGGTGATGGGTCACAAAGTTTCATTCTTGGTCGACACAGGGGCTACACGCTCTACAGTCAGACGTGCAGAGGTTCCGAAATTGCCACTGTCGGGACGTACAATAAAGGTGGTAGGAGTAGCGAATCAGCTCCTGACTAACCCGATTACAGATCCGGTTCAGGTTGAGATTGCTACTTTTCAGGGATTGCACAGATTTGTGGTTTGTGACTCAAGTCCCGTGTCCCTACTGGGAAGAGACTTAGGGGGTCATTCTGACCCTGGCGGTCGGTGATAAAGCGGCGGCCAACCCGCCAACAGGCTGGCGGTTAAAAAAATGGAATTCTGACCCTGGCGGGAACCGGCAACACAGCCCGCCACTTTACCACTCCGACCGCCACGACGGGACAGACAAACAGCGCGGCGGTCACCGCCAACAGGCAGGCGGCAGACAAAGTACCGCCCACCCTATCACAACTCACCAATCCGCCACCTCATCCGGGGCGGGAGCCCCGCCGATAAAAACACGGCGGAAACAGATTACGAACGGGAAAACGCTCACCTCTATACACTCCACGAGGACGGAGGACAGCATGGAGCCCGAATTACACATCCTACCCGCTCTCGTCTACCTGCTCATCTACCACGAGTACGAACTCCGGCGCAGACGACAACGGTGAGTACCGCACCTACGACACAGGGGAGGGGGGGAGGAGGAAGGGTTACGGGCACACACATACGCATCACACCCACCCCCCAACTATCTACACACCAATGCAGAGCACCAAGTCAAAGTTACCCCACCCAAACCCCCCGGAATAACGAAAAGAGATGATTCAAGTGAGAAACAACATTTATGTACAAAATAGGTTCATTGAAGACATGGCAAAATAGGAAAATGATGGAAATATTATCTAATGTAAACATTGCGTGACCGAGAAATAGAGGCAGAAAGTCCTGCACAGTCACAGAAATTGCAAATGTCCGTGGGCCGAAGTGTATCAACACATGGGCAAAGCCCACAAAGGAGACCTGAGTCCGTTGGAGAGAACATTGCAGGGGCATCACATGACAAAACTACAGGCACCTCAGGGGGAAGGGAAGGGGGGGCACCACAGCCACATGAGTCCACGACGCCAGATCCAAGAAGGGGCCACCATGCCCACCGTCCAATCCTGGGTAGTGCAAAGCCACAGTCTCTCAAGTCTCTACAGTGGGTGGCTTGCCCACTGTCATATCCTGGGGAGTGCAAAGCCACAGTCTCTCAAGTCTCTACAGTGGGTGGCTTGCCCGCTGTCACATCCTGGGGAGTGCAAAGTCACAGTCCATCAAGTGGATAACAGTCTCCACAGGCAATGGAGGAGGCAGGGTGGGCCGAGTGCAGCGTGAACATTAGCACAACACAGAACCGGCACAGTCATTGGCCCAGCGGTGCATGAGACGGCGGGGCCCAGCGGAGCGGTGCTTGAGACGGCGGGGCCCAGCGGAGCGGTGCTTGACAGGAAGGGCCCAGCGGAGCGGTGCTTGAGACGGCGGGGCCCAACGGAGCGGTGCCTGAGATGAAGGGCCCAGCGGAGCGGTGCTTGACAGGAAGGGTCCAGCGGAGCGGTGCTTGGCAGGAAGGGCACAGCGGAGCGGTGCTTGACAGGAAGGGCCCAGCGGAGCGGTGCTTGAGACGGTGGGGCCCAGCGGAGCGGTGCTTGACAGGAAGGGCCCAGCGGAACGGTGCTTGACAGGAAGGGCCCAGCGGAGCGGTACTTGAGACGGCGGGGCCCAGCGGAGCGGTGCTTGACAGGAAGGGCCCAGCGGAGCGGTGCTTGACAGGAAGGGCCCAGCGGAGCGGTGCTTGAGACGGCGGGGCCCAGCGGAGCGGTGCTTGACAGGAAGGGCCCAGCGGAGCGGTGCTTGACAGGAAGGGCCCAGCGGAGCGGTGCTTGAGACGGCGGGGCCCAGCGGAGCAGTGCCTGAGATGAAGGGCCCAGCGGAGCGGTGCTTGACAGGAAGGGCCCAGCGAAGCGGTGCTTGACAGGAAGGGCCCAGCGGAGCGGTGCTTGAGACGGCGGGGCCCAGCGGAGCGGTGCTTGACAGGAAGGGCCCAGCGGAGCGGTGCTTGACAGGAAGGGCCCAGCGGAGCGGTGCTTGAGACGGCGGGGCCCAGCGGAGCGGTGCCTGAGATGAAGGGCCCAGCGGAGCGGTGCTTGACAGGAAGGGCCCAGCGGAGTGGTGCTTGAGACGGCGGGGCCCAGCGGAGCGGTGCTTGAGACGGCAGGGCCGTGCTTGACAGGAAGGGCCCAGCGGAGCGGTGCTTGACAGGAAGGGCCCAGCGGAGCGGTGCTTGACAGGAAGGGCCCAGCGGAGTGGTGCTTGAGACGGCGGGGCCCAGCGGAGCGGTGCTTGAGACGGCAGGGCCGTGCTTGACAGGAAGGGCCCAGCGGAGCGGTGCTTGACAGGAAGGGCCCAGCGGAGCGGTGCTTGAGACGGCGGGGCCCAGCGGAGCGGTGCCTGAGATGAAGGACCCAGCGGAGCGGTGCTTGACAGGAAGGGCCCAGCGGAGCGGTGCTAGACAGGAAGGGCCCAGCGGAGCGGTGCTTGAGACGGCGGGGCCCAGCGGAGCGGTGCCTGAGATGAAGGGCCCAGCGGAGCGGTGCTTGACAGGAAGGGCCCAGCGGAGCGGTGCTTGAGATGAAGGGCCCAGCGGAGCGGTGCTTGAGACGGCGGGGCCCTCTTCAGCGGTGCCTTTCTGGACGGCGGGGCCCTCTTCAGCGGTGCCTTTCTGGATGGCGGGCCCTCTATAGCGGTGCCTTCCTGCACGGCGGGGCCCTCTTCAGCAGTGCCTTCCTGCACGGCGGGGCCCTCTTCAGCGGTGCCTTTCTGGACGGCGGGGCCCTCTTCAGCGGTGCCTTCCTGCACGGCGGGGCCCTCTTCAGCGGTGCCTTCCTGCACGGCGGGGCCCTCTTCAGCTGTGCCTTCCTGCACGGCGGGGCCCTCTTCAGCGGTGCCTTTCTGGACGGCGGGGCCCTCTTCAGCGGTGCCTTCCTGCACCGCGGGGCCCTCTTCAGCGGTGCCTTCCTGCACGGCGGGGCCCTCTTCAGCGGTGCCTTCCTGCACGGCGGGCCCTCTTCAGCGGTGCCTTCCTGCACGGCGGGGCCCTCTTCAGCGGTGCCTTCCTGCACGGCGGGGCCCTCTTCAGCGGTGTTTGTCCTGTAATTCCAGGGAGTCTGACCTGGGCAGGACTCCCTGCTCAGTCGCCCTCCGACCGTGCAGTTGCTGGACCCTTCGGTGACGGTGTCCTGAGCCCTTGGGTGTCCTCCCTCACACCCGGGATGGGGCTTGTGGGGCTCTCCTGGTCCGCGCTCCTGCTGCCTGACTTCTCTGCCCTGCTGCCCTTGCCCTCCTTCGCTGTGGCTCTCTGGGCCTTGCCTCCCCTGGATGTTGTGGCAGGTGAAGTGTCCAAACTTTGGTCCTTGGGGGCAGCCGTGGCACTCCTCCCGCGGCGGCCCCTCACTTTCCGGGTCCTCTTTCCAGGGGGGGGGCTGGCTGTGCCCTTGCTGCTGACCGATGTCTCACTGCTGGCAAAGGGGGGACTCCAAAATCCATGGACTATGCTGACACGTGAACCCGGGCTGGTGGTGGCTGAGGTGCTCTTGGGACTCTTAGCAGATAGAGGGGGTGGGTCAGGTGAGGGAAAGAGGTCAAGATTGGAGAGGTAACACTTTTTAGGACCAAGGTAAAAGGTAGGTGCAGTGGTTATGGGAGTGGAGGAAGAGGAGGTGGTTGTAGGAGAGTCAGGTGTGCTGTCCTTGGGTGAAGGTGCATGGACTGGAGGCTGTCGTGAGGTGGTTGGCTGTTGGGTGGGTGGCTGCCTGCGTTTGTGTGTCTTGGAAGAGGGGGTGACAGACACAGTGGGAGAGGACACAGGGGACGTGTAAACGGCAGTGGGGGTGGTGACTGCACGTGTGCGGACTGTAATGGAGGGTGTGCTGGTGATGGGTGTACTGGCTGTTGGTGGTGTGCATGCAGGTGTGAGTGGCGACGTCACAGGGAGGGAAGAGGGAGACGAGGAGGTGGGGGACACAGAGGTGGTAGTGGCTGTTGGCATGTCTGCATCTGGGTGTTGCTTGGGTGAATGTTTGTGTGATCTGTGGTGCTTATGTCTGGAAGAGCTGCCCTTGGGTGTTGAGGTGTGTGCAGGCTGGTCTGATGGTGTGGATGGGATAGGCAGATGACCAGGAGACAGAGACAGGGTGGAGGCAGTTAGAAGAGGGAGGCTGGAAACAGGGACAATGGCTGCCGTCAGTGCTGAGGCCAGAGAATTGAACGATCGTTGATGGGCAGACTGACCCGAATGAATGCCCTCCAGGTATGCATTGCTACGATGCACCTCCCTCTCTACCCCCTGGATGGCATTCAAAAGGATAGTCTGCCCAACAATGATGGTCCTCAGGAGGTCAATGACCTCCTCACTGAGGGCAGCAGGGGTAACAGTGGCAGGGCCTGAGGTGCCTGGGGCGAAGGAGACGCCCGCCTTCTTGGGCGAGCGGGCACGGAGCGTAGGCTGAGGGGCTGCTGGGAGGGCGGAGCTGGTGCGCTGGGTGGCGGCTGTACCTGTAGAGGTGGGGGGCACGGATGTTGCCACCACCGCTAGGGAGCTCCCTTCCGAGGACGTGTCGGTGTCGCTGGTTTCACCACGGCTCCCCGTTGTGAAGCTCCCCTCGCCCTCCGTATCACTGGTGGCCTCGGTGTCTGTGCCATGGGCCACCGGGGCCTTGTGAGTCGCAGCTCCCTCGTGCTCCGGTGCCAAGTCTCCTCCGCCTGATGATGCTGAAGCACACATGCACAAGAAGATAAAGAAAAAGGGTGGGGGGAGACATAATAAAAGGTTGAGTACATGCATTGTCAACACCGTTGGCGGAGAGGACAGACACAGGAGCCTCATGCACTAAGCCGCGCAATCGGGGTACACTACTGAGTACTTGTGACTGGGCCAACAGGTCTAGGGACAACAAACGCGCACATCGGTGATGCAGGACCATGGCTAGCTGTACCTGGCACCGTACAGAGGTTGGGGGCGGGGGCACAGGGCCATGCCTAAAGGAGGGGACTACACTACAGAAAGCGCCCTGGCCTAATGTCACCCACAGCCCTCCTCCCCCACCCAGGCACCTCCACTGCGCGTAAAGATAGCTGAAAGTGCTGGTACTCACCCCCTTGTGTCTGCTGTGATGTTGTCACGCGCCCATCCAAATCGGGGTAGGCCACCGCCAGGATCCGGGACATCAGGGGGGTCAGGGTACGACTGGCACCCCTCCTAGGTTGGGAGGCCATCCCCAGCAGTGACTCGGCGGTCTTCCTGGTCCCGCGGCGGATGTCCTCCCACCTCTTGCGGCAGTGGGTGCCCCGTCTGTTGTGGACCCCCAGGTTCCGGACTTCCTTGGCGATGGCACGCCAAATGTCGATCTTCTGATGGGCGCTGACCTATTTGACATGTACAGGGTGGAAAATGAAATATCATCAATTTTCCGCATGATAGATGCGATTGGCCCCCCCTCCCAACCTTGCCATGTGGCACATGCTCTCATCTGTCGTGCCTTGCACTCCTCATTCGCTCCCCACCCCACCATCTTACATCCACCATACACAACCCAGGCATAGCCCATGCAACGTGCACACAGTGTACTTACCTGTTGGTCTGGAGGACCGTAGAGTCGCGCATACTGGGGCAGGACCCCATCCACAAGTTTCTCCAACTCTTCTGTCGTGAAGGCAGGGGCCCTTTCCCCAGTCGCAACAGCCATTGTATCTCCCAGACCGAGGTCACAGCAGCACTTGCAGTATAGGTCCTCTCCTGTGGATGATCAGGTCTCGAGTGATTAATCAGATAGAAAATGGCGGTCACGCCCGCGGCGGCGCGTACCACCGCGGTGCGTTCCGCGACCGCCGGCGCAGCTAGTCATTGGCCCGTGAAACCCATAGGGTTCGATGTTAACCAATGCGGCTTTGCGCCGCGGTCTTCGACCGCCTACCGCCACGGTGTGTCACGCCAGCGCATTGACCTCACATCCCATTGTCACACTTCTCAGGTCAGGCAGCCGCCATTACAAGGGACCACAGGGCTTAATTACTAATGCGTCACACAGGCCTAGGCCTTGCATTGCCACTCATACAAGCCATTCAATGCATTGACAATCGTGTACTGTGCAAGCTGTAGTTACGTACCTGTGGGTTGCTTGACTCTGTGCTCCATGTTGTCCTTCCTAGGCACCGTCCGCTGGGACTTGCGAGGAGAAGGGTGAATCCTCCCGTGTACCGACCGCTGGTGGACCTGTCGACAATGGAGGAACGTCATATAATACTTCGCTACCGACTTGACCGAGCCACTATACATGAACTGTGTGCCCAGCTGGAGCCAGCACTGATGTCCCCCATCCGCCAACCCACAGGAATTCCCCCTCTGGTGCAGGTTCTGTCAGTCCTCCATTTCTTGGCAAGTGGGTCTTTTCAGACAACAGTGGCCATGTCATCAGGGATGTCTCAGCCTATGTTTTCTAAGATTTTGTCCAGAGTGTTGTCTGCCCTGACGAAATACATGCGGAACTACATACTTTTCCCTGAGGAGGGTGATTTGGCCACTGTGAAGGCTGACTTCTATGCCCTTGGACATATCCCCAACATCATTGGTGCCATTGATGGTACCCATGTGGCCTTAGTACCCCCAAAAGACGATGAGCAGGTGTACAGAAACAGGAAAAGTTACCATTCTATGAATGTCCAGGTGGTCTGTTTGGCTGACCAGTACATCTCCCATGTAAATGCCAAGTTCCCTGGGTCAGTGCATGACGCGTATGTTATGCGAAATAGCAGCATCCCCTATGTGATGGAACAGCTACCGAGACACCGTGTGTGGCTAATTGGTGACTCTGGTTACCCCAACCTGCCGTGGCTACTGACCCCAGTGAGGAATCCCCGGACCAGGGCAGAGGAATGGTACAATGAGGCCCATGGGCGATCTAGGAGGATCATAGAAAGGACCTTCGGCCTCCTGAAGGCCAGGTTTAGGTGCCTGCATATGACAGGGGGATCCTTCATGTACTCACCAAAGAAGGTGTGCCAGATCATCGTGGCCTGCTGTATGCTTCACAATCTTGCATTGCGACGCCAGGTGCCTTTTCTGCAGGAGGATGGTCCAGATGGTGGTGTCGTAGCAGCTGTGGAGCCTGTGGAGAGTGAAGAGGAGGAAGACGACGGGGACGACACGGACAACAGGGACATGGTCATACAACAGTATTTTCAGTAGCACCCAGGTAAGAATCCCCCACGTCATTTTACATTTCCTTCTGGCCTCCTGCATCTCTACTTTCTGTGTTTCCCCCCAGTTCCTTTCAACTGAATTGTGACTTTCCCTTGGCTTTTCAGAGCTGTATGACCCACTGCGTGACTTCTGGTTTGTAATTGTAATTGTAATTGTAATCGTATTTATATAGCGCCCTGACGAGGCGTCGAATCGCTTTTCGATGAGTAGCACGCTACTCCGGTACCCAACAAGAATTAGTGATGGATTAGTATAATTTAATAAGGAGTACAGTTTTAGTATTATTATGAGTTAATTTAAGTTGCGGATATGAGAGTTTGTTAGTTAGATTGACTGGAGTAATGGAGGGGTGGAGGAGGAAAGAAATCCAGAAGTGTTAATTGGGAGTTTATCCTTCATTTACTCAATCCAAAGGCTTGAGATGAATAAAAGGGGAGCGGAGGGGAAAGAGGATGTGGAAGGGTTAGGGAGAGCATAGTAGCAGGGTGAGATGAATGCAGGAAAATTTAGTAGGGTTGTGTGGGAGGTCACAGAGGTAGAGTGAGGTTTGGTGAGTTAGATGTGGAGGTGGAGGGAAGAGCTTAGGCAGAGATATTTAGGAGATGAAAGTGGTCGAAGGGATTTGGGATGAGTCCGAGTGAGAATGGAGGATAGTTTGATAGAGACATGATATAAGAGTGATGAGTAGATAAGTGTGATAAAAAGAGAGCAGAAATTCATAGATATCTAGTATAACAACCCAAAAAAAAACAGGAGCCATGCAATGATCCACAAACACGCCAGGCACAGAAACAACATATACACATATATATATATTTATACACACACACACATGAATACACACACATATGCACATACAATACATAATTAGAATCATGGGTAAAAAATACTTAGTCAGACAGGTTTAAAAGAGTGTGTGTGTATTTTATTGTTATTGGTTTAGTTTCTGTAAAATGAGCATCGTGGCCTACCCAACCGGAGTATTTTCTACGAGTATGTCAGTAAGCGTTACCTAGCATGTTTTATACGCCCCGTTTATATTGTACACTAAGGGTACGTGATGGGCCATGGGGTAAAACGTCTCCAGCAACCTTGTGTGCCTTTGGCAATGTGATTGTTACTAGTGCGTCTTTGTGGAGATGTCCTCGTGCTTCTGCGCATCAACAACGCACCACCTGAATCGGCGGTAAACGTAGTGGGGTCGTTTTGGAAAGCTGTCCATCATCGTGGTAACAGGCGGGAATTCCTTTACCTACTTCGAGGGTGGACGGGGCGTGGCTCAGCGGGCGGAGCTTACAGGTGCTTTATAAGGGAGAACCTTCTACTCTGTGTCTCCAGCAGAGGAAGATAGAACCCGCGCGTCACAGTCAGATACAGATTACTCTCCAGTACATCATCAGTTCACCTCCAGGATGGATTCTAGATCTTTTTCTGCTATGGGATCTCTGAGCGCACAGCCTTGCTTTATCTTTGCCAAGCCCAAGAGTTAGGGTGGCTTGTCCTTTCCAGAAGCTGAGCTTCAACTGCGGCACCTGCTACGATTATATTTGTAAGTGCTTCCTTTGAGGTTTAGTTTCTGTAAAAAAGAGCATCGTGGCCTACCCAACCGGAGTATTTTCTACGAGTATGTCAGTAAGCGTAACCTAGCATGTTTTATACGCCCCGTTTATATTGTACACTAAGGGTACGTGATGGGCCACGGGGTAAACGTCTCCAGCAACCTTGTGTTCCTTTGGCAATATGATTGTTACTAGTGCGTCTTTGTGGAGATGTCCTCGTGCTTCTGAGCATCAACAACGCACCACCGGAATCGGCGGTAAACGCATTGGGGTCGTTTTGGAAAGCTGTCCATCATCCTGGTAAAAGGCGGGAATTCCTTTACCTACTACGAGGGTGGACGGGGCGTGGCTCAGCGGGCGGAGCTTACAGGTGCTTTATAAAGGGAGAACCTTCTACTCTGTGTCTCCAGCAGAGGAAGATAGAACCCGCGCGTCACAGTCAGATACAGATTACGCTCCAGTACATCATCAGTTCACCTCCAGGAAGGATTCTAGATCTTTTTCTGCTATGGGATCTCTGAGCACACAGCCTTGCTTTATCTTTGCCAAGCCCAAGAGTTAGGGTGGCTTGTCCTTTCCAGAAGCTGAGCTTCAACTGCAGCACCTGCTACGTTTATATTTCTAAGTGCTTTCTGTTGAGGTTTAGTTTCTGTAAAATGAGCATCGTGGTCTACCCAACCGGAGTATTTTCTACGAGTATGTCAGTAAGCGTTACCTATCATGTTTTATACGCCCTGTTTATATTGTACTCTAGGGGTACGTGATGGGCCACGGGGTAAACGTCTCCAGCAACCTTGTGTGCCTTTGGCAATGTTATTGTTACTAGTGCGTCTTTGTGGAGATGTCCTGGTGCTTCTGCGCATCAACAACGCACCACCTGAATCGGCGGTAAACGCAGTGGGGTCGTTTTGGAAAGCTGTCCATCATCCTGGTAAAAGGCGGGAATTCCTTTACCTACTTCGAGGGTGGACGGGGCGTGGCTCAGCGGGCGGAGCTTACAGGTGCTTTATAAAGGGAGAACCTTCTACTCTGTGTCTCCAGCAGAGGAAGATAGAACCCGCGCGTCTCAGTCAGATACAGATTACGCTCCAGTACATCATCAGTTCACCTCCAGGATGGATTCCAGATCTTTTTCTGCTATGGGATCTCTGAGCGCACAGCCTTGCTTTAGTTTCCAAAGAAACTATAAATAAATAGAAATATACATATAATCTGAAAAAAATAATTATCCACATAGGCATATGCAGTTCATAGTTGTTTGAAAAAGGTGGTTATGAAGGAAAGAGCCAACTCTTGAGTAGTTTCCTGAAAACAAGAAAGTTATCTGTGGCTCTTATAGTTGGGGGTAATGAATTCCATAGTTTGGCTGCTTGGACGGAGAAGGATGTACCACCTACAGTCTTTTTCTTGTATGGTGGTGTTCTAAGGCGGGGTGCCAGTCTTGAGCGGAGGGTTCTTTGTTGGATGTATTTGGTAATTTTCTTTCTGATGAAAAGCGGTCCTGTTCCATGTATAGCTTTGTGGGTGATACAGAGCAGCTTGAAAGTGCATCTTCTGGCAATGGGTAACCAGTGTAGTGCTCTTAAGGCAGGGGAGATGTGGGATTGCGGCTTTATATGTAATAGTAGCCTGGCTGCGGAATTCTGGATACGTTGTAGTTTTTTCATAACAGATAGAGATGATCCATGGTAGAGGCTATTGGCATAATCCAGTTTGGATAATACAAGTGAGATAGTAGCTTGCACCTTGTGTGGAAATCCTAGGTGAGGGAAAATGCGTCGTAAAGTCTTTAAGGTGATGAAGCTTGTGCGTGCTAATTTGTCTACTTGGGCATTCATAGTTAGTTTGGAATCCATGGTGATTCCTAGGTTTTTCACTTCCTTGGATAATTGAGGAGGTGGTCCGAGATAGTCAGGCCAGACGCACAGAGGGTCATAATGTTTCCAGTCTCCACATATGAGTATTTCAGTTTTGGAGGTATTTAGTTTAAGATGGCTCCAGGTCATCCACTGATCAACGGCTCTGAGGCAACTGAAGATTTGAGAGTTTTCAATGTTTTTGGGGTCTTCTAATTGAAGTAGTATTTGTGTGTCATCTGCATAGTTGTAGCATGTGAGATGGAAATCATTGATCAGTTCTGGTAAAGATATCATGTAGATGTTAAAAAGCAAAGGTGAGATGATTGACCCTTGGGGGACCCCTGTTTTTGTGAGGTAGGGTTCGGATGAGAAGGGGGGTGAGTGGATGATATTTGCTCTTTTTTGGAGATAGGAAGTAATCCAGTCGAGTGCAATCCCTTGTATGCCGGCTTCGTGGAGTCTTTGAGTTAGGGTATCATGGTCAACCGTATCAAAGGCAGCTGAGAGGTCCAAGAGAAGTAGTGCAGCAACTCCATTTCAGTCAACTGTGTTTTTAAGATCGTCCCAGATTGCCATGAGTGCCGATTCAGTGCTTCTTCCTGGGCGGAATCCAGTTTGGAAGTCTGAAAGTATAGAATTGTCTTCAATGAATTGTGACATCTGGGCGAATGCTACTCTTTCTATCAATTTGCCCAGGAAAGGTCCATTTGTGATAGGTCTGTAGTTGTTGGGGTCTTGCGGGTCTAGATTTGTTTTCTTTAATAATGGTCGTATGTATGCCTTTTTCAGGTCTGTAGGAAAAGTTCCTGAAGTTAAAGAGTTATTGATGATTCTTCTTACAGGTGTGGCAGCGGAAGTAGATAGCAGGATGTTCTTGAAGATCTGTGGTGGGCAAGGGTCAGAAGGGCAACCAGAAGGTCTGCTTGCTTTGACCAAATCCATAAATTCATCCTGGGATATTTGTTTGAAGGACTGTAGAGGTTGGGATGGTTTATTCTTAAAGGGTATTTGAGTAAAGGGGTTGGTGCTGATAGTTTTCTTCTGTTTTAAATAGGAGTCCAATGTGTCTGCCTTGGTTGTGTAGTGAGTTGCCAATTTGTTTGTGAAATCTTGAGTGGTGGGATGACTTCTTTCCATGCATGTGGGTTTTCGAAATTCATTGAGAATTTTGTAAAATTCCTTGGTTGTTCGGCAATGGAGTAAAGCAAATTGACATTGGTATGTTGTCATCACAAAGTAACTGCACATTTTTGACCCGTTATGCATAATACATTTGTTAAGAATACAAGCAGACTCCTGAGTGTTTTATGTGCAATAAGTGATTTATTTAAAGTGCTACATATAGGTCCATGATAGTAAAACGGTGATGGGTGGGGGTGGAGTGATGTCCATGGCAGAGTCCAGTTCTCGGTCGCACAGGTGCATTGTCCATATGCCTGTGGAAGGATGGAGCAGGGGCAGTTCAAGGTTGGACAGGGTGACGATGTGGGACAGTGGTATGACATCCGGGGGGATCTTAGGCTGGCGGGGGTCTTGGCATCCTACTCTGTCTTCCTTTGTGATCTCAGGCTCCTCTTGCGGGGTGGTTGATCTTCAGCAGGAGGTGGGGTTCTGGTGGCCCGTCGTTGTGTGGGGGCCTCCTGTCCACTAGCGCCGGCGGAGGTGGTAGGCTGTTCCTGGTCCGGGCTGGTGACAGGGGCCCTTTGGGGTGCCACATGGTCCCGCAATGTGGTGACTATTAGGTTCAGGGCCTGGACGATGTTCCTGAGCTCCTCTCTGTACCCCATGTACCGTTCCTCCTGCTGTGCCTGGATCTCCTGGAACCTGGTCATTACCGTCGCCATTGTCTCCTGGGAGCGGTGGTATGCTCCCATGATGGTGGTGAGGGCCTCTTGGAGAGTCGGTTCCCTGGGCCTGCCCTCCCCCCCCGTCACACTGCAGCCCTCCCAGTTGCCCTGTTTCCCCGGGCCTCTGTCCCCTGGACGGTGTGCCCGCTACCACTGCCCCCAGGTCCCTGTTGTTGTTGGGGTGTTGGGTCAGCCTGGGTGCCCAGTAGTGGCGGACACACCGCTGATTGACCTGTCCTGGAGACAGAGGCATGGGCCCGCTGGGTGGGAGCGGTGCTGATATTCCCAGAGGGGGTTAGGTCTGCTGTGGCCTGTGTCTGTGTGTGGGGAACCGACTGTCCAGAGGTCCCCGATGGTCCGGGCTGGTCATCAGGTTCCAGGTCGACAGAGCTGCTGTCCACACTGCGGGCCTGTTCTGGGGGTGGGATGGACATATCTGGACCCTCCTGGCCGGTGTGTTGGCGTTCGGGCCCTGCAGGGGTGAAAGAGTATGGTTATTGCTTCTGTGTGTTCCATGGTGTGCGATTTGTGGGTGCCATTGTCCCCCAGTGCTGGCATCCCCTTGTGGCAGGAGTTGTGAGGGTGGTTTGTGGGGGGGATGGGTATGTGCAGTGGTCATGCATAGGTGATGGGTGTCCATGGTTTGTGTTGGCATTCAGGGTTTGGTTTTGGGTTGGGTGGGTTGTGCTGGTGAGACATTGGCAGGGAGGCTCTGTGCTGGGGGGTTGGGGGTGAGGGTGGGGGCGTGGGTTGGCATGCTGGTGGTTGGGGGGGGAGTAGTTGAGACTAGACTTACCAGAGTCCATTCAGGATGTTGAAGACCTCTTGCTCCCATGCTGTGAATTCGGGAGGGGTGGGTGGTGGTCCGCCGCCAGTCCTCTGCACAGCGATGTTGTGTCTGGAGACCATCGACCGTACCTTCCCCCGTAGGTCGTTCCAGCGCTTTCTGATGTCTTCCCGGTTTCTGGGATGCTGTCCCACAGAGCTGACCCTGTCGACAATCCTCTGCCATAGCTCCGCCTTCCTGGCTATTGTGGTGTGTTGCACCTGTGTGCCGAAGAGCTGGGGCTCTACCCTTATGATTTCCTCCACCATGACCCGGAGTTCTTGGTCAGAAAACCGGGGGTGTCTTTGGGGTGCCATGGGGTGGTGTGGATGAGGTGTGGGGTGGTGTTTGCGGTGATGTGAGTGGTGGTGTGTGGTGATGTGCGCGTAGATGTGGTGTGGTTGATGATGTTGGGTTCCTGTGTGTGTTGGGGTTTTCGATTGATGTTCTCTCTCTCTCTCTCTCTCTCTCGCCTTCTCTCCGATTTCCAACTAGTGGGGGTTTGTGGGTGATGTGGGTGTGTGTTTTATAGTTGCTTGGATGTGTGGGGGTGGTGTTTGTATGTGTATCAGGTGTGTGTATTTCAAATTGTCCAATGTGGCTGGGTTTTGGAGCCTGGGTGTGTATTTTGACCGCGGCGGTGTGTACCGCCAATGGAATACCGCGGCTGAAAGACCGCCGCGTGGATTGGTGGGTCGTAATGGCATGGGCGTGTTTGTGTTGGCGTGGCGGTGGAGGTTTGGTCATCTCCAGTTTATCGCTGCCCGCTGATGAGGCGGCCTTCCGTGGATGTCGGGTTTTTGGCAGCTTGGCAGTTGTTGGTCAGAATGACCGTGGCGGCTTTCCGTGGCCGCGGCGGTAGAATGGCGGTCTTCTGACCGGCGGTAGGAGCCTTTTACCGCCGAGGTCAGAATGACCCCCTTACTGTGAAAGACGAGGTGTTCTATCACCTGTTCCAATGAGGGAATTGAGGTGTAGACAAACAGTGATGATGAAGGGGATGACGGTCAGATCTCAGAGCCTGAGACGCTGACAACAGATGAGGAGTACCCCCTGATAAGCTTCTTCCCAATGTTTACAATGACTGATCTGCCGGCAGACTTGCAGGGGACAGTCAAAGAGAAAGTGTGGGACTTGACAGGAAAGGAAGTGGGACTGATAAAAGGAGTAGAACCAGTTAAGGTCAGTGTGAAGCCAAATGCTGTGTTTCCCCAGGTACCGCAGTACCATATGACGCAAGATGTCCTCATACAGGTAACGCAGATAATTGCAGACTTCGTGAAACAAGGGGTCTTGAAAGAAGTGATGAGCAGTCCATGTAATTAACCTTTAATGGGACTGAGAAAGCCTTGTGGGAAAGTTTGAATTGTGCAAGGCTTTTGAAAAATCAATGACATAGTGGTGAAGTGTTGCCCAGTCGTGCCAATTCCAGCTGTGATCATGTTCCAGGGGCGCTGTGACGCAGAATGGTTCTCAGTTGTTGATTTGTCCCAAGCATTCTTTTCTGTGCCTCTTCATGAGGACAGCCAGTTTCTCTTCAGTTTTAAATTCCTGGACAAAGTTTACAGTTGTTGTTGAATTCCTCAAGGGTTTTCGGAATCACCTTCCATCTTCAATCAGATATTGAAAAAAGATTTGGAGTTATTGGAATTGCCTTTTCAATCGACTCTAGTACAATATATTGATGATTTGTTGATTGCATCCAAAACACTAGATGATTGCAAGTACGATACCATTGCCTTACTGAACCATTTGGGTAAGAATGGGCATAAGGTGTCCAAAAGAAGCTGCAATACTGTCAGAAGGAGGTGAAATATTTAAGTCATCTGATTGAGAAAGGGTTGAGGAAAATATCCAAGGAAATGGTGACCGCAGTATTACAGATGAGTCCCCCAATGACACGGAGAGATGTTAGAATATTTCTATGGATGATGGGCTACTGTCGCCAGTGGATCCCGAATTTCTCAGTTATCTCCAAGCCATTAGTTAGACTGACGGTTAAGGAGGTTAAGGATGACCCAGATACCATAACTATGTTCGAGAAAGAGATGAAGGCGTTCTTTGAGCTAAGGGAGTGTATGTGCAGGGCTCCAGGTTAGGTATGCCTGATTACACGAAGCCTTTTGTCCTGTTTTGTCATGAACGAGATGCATGTTCCTTATCTGTCCTGACACAGGTCCATGGAGATGCAAACCAACCAGTAGCATATTTTTCAGCTACTTTGGACCAAGTCGCAGCAGCCTTGCCAGGTTGTCTGCGTGCAGTAGCAGCAGTTGGTCAAAGCCTCACACAGTGTGAAGGCATGGTGATGGGACATCCTTTAACAGTTATGGTCCCACACTCAGTTGAGATTTTGTTAACCCGAACCAAAATGCAGCACATGACAAATGCCAGATTGACGAAATATGAAACAATTATATTGGGTCCCCAAACATAACTCTAAAAAGATGCACAGTGCTGAACCCGGCAACTTTGCTTCTTAATGAAGATGCAGAAGTTGAGGATGCTGATGATGTAGAAAATGATTTTCTTGAGGTAACAGAACTGTGCACCAAACTGAGGCCTGATATTAAAGATACCCAATTGGAAGAGAATGACCACATTATCTTTGTCAATGGCTCATGTTTGAGAGACTCAGTAGGAGTGCTGGGATCCGGATATGCTGTATGTACAATAACTGGTATCTTGGAAGCGTCCTGGCTTGAGAGAGTGTATTTTGCTCAAGTGGCTGAGTTGGTAACTCTCACTAGAGCCTGCAATGCTGCTGCCCAATTGAAAGTGACTATCTATACTGATAGCAGATACGGATTTGGAATTGTTCATTACTTTGGTCAGCTGTGGTCGCAGAGGGGTTTCCTGACCTCTTCTGGTTCTCCAGTGAAAAATGGCGAAAGAATTAAGGAGTTGTTGCACGCAATTCAGTTACCTCATGAAATTGCCGTGGTGAAATGCAGCGCTCATGTGAAATCACATGACTTTGTTTCAATGGGAAATGGATATGCAGATCAAGTCGCAAGGTTTTGCGCATTGAACTATATATCGTTCAAGGATCAGTGTGAATTGTTACCTGAAACAGAAAATGAGACATGCACAGGTTACGCATTAAGAGTGGTTGACACGTTGGAGGAACTGAAATAGTTGCAGGGACGTGCCAGCAGAGATGAGAAACGCACTTGGGTTAAAATGCAATGTGTACAAAGACCAGATGATTTGTGGGTTTCAGATGAGGGTAAAATGGTTTTGCCGAACAGTCTTCTGTCACAGTTTGCAAGGTTCTGCCATGGACAAGCACATATTGGGAGAGATGCCATGATCAGGTTGTTCAAAACTGATTGGTTTAACCCAAAGTTCAGACAGGCCACAGAAGTGATTTGTCACAGGTGCATCATCTGTCAGCAGATGAATGTGGGGAAAGGGACAGTGGTGAATTTGAGCCACATTGGGAGAGCAGGAGGTCCATTTAGCAGAATGCAATTGGATTTTATTGAGATGCCTGTGTGTGGAGGTCTGAGATACGTGTTCGTGATTGTGTGCATCTTTAGTCACTGGATTGAAGCTTACCCTACATGCAGAAATGAAAGTCTCACAGTAGCAAAGCTGCTACTTAGGGAGTTGATTCCACGTTTCGGGTTTCCGATCTCTTTAGAATCAGATAGAGGAAGTCACTTCAACAACGAGGTGGTTAATCTCTTGTGTGCAGCATTGAACATTGAACAGAAGTTGCATTGTAGTTACCGCCCTGAAGCCTCAGGATTAGTGGAACAAATGAATGGTACCCTGAAGTCGAGAATGGCAAAAATGTGCACAGCTACAAATTTGAAATGGCCTGATGCATTGCCCTCAGTGCTAATGTCAATGAGAAATACACCCAACAAGAAAACAGGACTGTCTCCTCATGAAATTCTCATGGGGCGAGCATGAGACTGCCCGCAGTGCCTGCAAATGCTCTTGTGAATATCACAGATGATATGGTGTTGGACTACTGCAAGGGTCTAGCTGACGTGGTCCGCTCTTTCTCTCACAAGGTGGAAGCAACCACACTGCCACCGATAAATGATCCAGGTCACAATCTGAAATCCGGTGACTGGGTTGTCATCAAGAAACACGTAAGGAAGTCGTGTTAGGAGCCATGTTGGAAGGGGCCATATCAAGTAATACTGACAACTACTTCTGCTGTGTAGTGTGCGGGAATTTCAAACTGGATCCATGCCAGTCACACTAAAAAGGTGACGTTTCCGACAGATGAGTAAATTGAATTGTTGAAAATAACAGCTCGAGAAAAGGAAGTCTTAGGGCCGGAGAGTAATCAAAGGGGAACTGAGACAGAAGGAGAGCCCGTTGAGGACGGCTTGGTCACTCAAACAATAAAAGAGACCCAGAGGGGTGACAGTGAGCCTATCTCAACTGAGGTGCCAGGAGGACCGACTCAGAGAGAGGTTCTCCCAGAAGCCGACGGATATGGGTTTGGAGTAGAGCCCCTGACAGACCCAGAAGGCGGAGGAGTTGAGACAGAAGAAAGTCAGAGTGTTCAGACTCCTCCTGAGAAAATTGCAGGTCCATCAAGGGAAAGCACCATACTGTCAGAGGAGGGCCACGAGCTGCCACAAGAAAGATCAAAGACCAAGGAGACACTGAAAGGATATAAGTGGCCAGAATCGCAAGTGACAAAAGGAAAGGTGGTTGTTGAGGAAACGATAGAGGAAGAAGTTGATACTACAAGGAAAGAAGACCTGAGTGAAGGAGAGTTGCAAGGTAAACGCATGTTGAAAAGAAAGAGAGTAGCAAACAGAAGGTACACAGGTCCTGAATGGGCGTATGCAACGTCAGCTGAGTGGCAGCAAGAATTCTTGCCGTTCTGTTTTGATCGAAAGGTGCCAAGTCAATACTATGGTACCTGAGTTTGGTCAGAAAAGAAAGAGACTGTGTTGATGTGGAAAGAAAAATATTGAGTTAAAGAAAGCTGAGAAAAGAGACTGATAAATTACCGGAGGTGTACCTGTTAACCTGAATGAACTTTTGAGAACTGATTTTGACAAGCTGCTAACCGGAATTGACAAGGATCCTGGGAGTGAATGTGAAAGCTGTAAATATTTGCTGCAGAAAGACTTTCGCTTGCTTTAACTTACTGAAAAAGAAAAGGGGAAGAAAAGCTTTAAACCATCCTCAGTTGGTTGTTTGTACTTACAGCACTTTGCTTTCTGATTCTTTATATATCATGCCTAGCACGGGAGATGATAATAGGGGAAGTAGGCATTGTAAATGTTTGGGTGTTGATTTGGGTGTTGTATGTGTAATATTCATTATAGTTCTGATTTTTGGGATGCCTTTGGTGGATAAGCTTGAAACTAACAATGCTACAATTCCTGGGACTGCTACACTAACACCTTGGGAGAGGTTCAAGCAGGATACAAAATATTTGCATGAGGGAGCTACCACAAAAGGGGAACTATCTACTCTTGTTTTCTATCGCTTGCTGAGTGAGTATGTTGACACTATGGATGCGAAAGCTTGTTATGTGTGTACACAAATTCCGGTTTCAGTACAAGAGGGAGTTACCTATCATAGTTTGCCCCTAACTTATGGGATAAGCTGTAGTCTGTTACTAACCCGATTCTATAATCAAGAAGAGATACAGTACTTTTACTCTAACCATAACCTTGTGTTTTCTTATGTGCCTATCGTAGAGGATTTGAATAGTGTAGCAAAATACTGTGCCATAAAATTAATTAAAGGGTTCTTTGAAGCGACATTAACAATTAGTACCTCTTATGCACACCGCAATAATCTGACATGTTTGCTTACACCTGTAGAGAAAAGCTTCCTAGATCACATGGAGGTCAGAAGAAGGGCTTTGAAGGGGAAATTGGAGAAAGGGTTGCAGCAGCGATCTTTTATTAATAGTGAGAGCTATAGTGCAGTTAGGGAACAGGGGAAATTAGCTTTAGATGCACTACACGTAGGTAAGCTTTGCATAACACGACCTAAGTCATATTATGACACTGTGTTTGTAGGAACGAGTGAATGTAAGCATGTGTTTTTGTTTCAGAGTAAGTGGACGTTCATGTTAAATGGACAGGATCCAGCGATCCCTGGGATCTATTATATATGTGGACTTAATGCTTATTACCGTCTTCCAAAGGGATGGTATGGGACATGTTATTTGGGGATAGTTTTCCCAACGATATATCAGTTAGAGGACTTGAAGAAATTTCAGAAATTGTCTGAATTACATCGTACTAGAGAAAGGAGAGAGACTGCTGCTGGTGTAGTAGGATACATATTTGGGGTGATAATTTCCTCAGTGGGAGTTATCTTGAACTCAATAAAGATTTGAAAGTTGTCTACTATTGTGGAAAACATGCTGACAAATTTCACAGGAGCTATACTCCTGATGGATACTGAACTTGCTGCAGAGAGGGCTATGACTCTTCAAAATAGGCTTGCTTTAGACATTCTTTTAGCGAAAAATGGCGGAGTCTGTAAGATGCTTAATGAGCGTCACTGTTGTGCCTACATACCTGACAATAGTAATGAGATTAGAAGTATGCTTACTAACCTAACAAGAGATAGGTCCGATTTGAAGGAATTGAAAGAACCAGGTGTTTGGGAAAAGGTTGGAAAGGGACTTGCCAACGTGGGAAATTGGTTTCGTAATATTTGGCATGGGATATTGGCAAAAATCATACAGGGAATATTGATCGTTTTGGCCTGTTTGTTTGGATTATGGTCATCATGCAAAATTAGTAAAAAAACTAGAGCAAAATTGACAAAACATGATACGAGGAGGGAAGAAAAGAAAGGGGAGAAAATGTTTAGAGCGAAATATGGAAAAGCAAAAGTGGGGGAAGAAATTGAGATGAAGGAACTCAGAAGATGAATAAATTGTGAAGGAAGAGATTTGTGTGATGACAAGAGTCATCAGAGGAGGGATTGTTGGAGTGTGACTTTATAATTAATATTTATATGAAAAGCTTGCAATACAAAGTCTAATAAAACTGCATAGAAATTGTGTTAAAATAATGCACACGTTTTAAATGTGCCCACGGGGAGTGGCCATCAATGTATATGATGATTAATGAAATTGACTATTAATGAATTAATAATGTATTCATGTATGGTTTTGTATTAACGCATCCTAATTAAGAGTCATGTATCAAGGTTTTGCTAAATTAACCACTAGGCCTTAGTTAGCACGGGTCTGGGCCTAGCTGCATGGTCTCATATTAACTGTGTTTTCCTAAACGTGCAATGTGCTGTTTTCCTGAAGGACACGATGTTGTACTTTTTCAGAAACTAGAGATGTGTGTGTAACTGTAGTTAATTCTTTCTCATGGGACCCGACTTGCTCAAGGAGACATTCTTGCCGAATGCAACAGTGTAATTCGCAACAGGTGCAAGGTCGCCTAAACTGGTAAAGACAATGGAACTACTAACGGGAGCGACAAGTGTAACTTTTCTTACCTGACATTCTACCAGTTGAAGACGTCAATCACAGGAGCCAATAAACTGCATGAGAACTGTCTTAGGTGAAAATTGTAGTAAGGGTGCGACGTATTATTGGACAGAGATAACGATGCACCAAATATTGCCCAATGGGAAATTAGAGACTTGTTCAACAATTTTAATATAACAGCGTGACACAAGGAGAAATCGGCCATTATTACTTAGCCATTCTTAGCCACCCTCTCTGTCACTTTGGTGCTGTTGATATTCTGAGAAACTTTGTCTTTAGCTATTTTGATACCCTAAACCATCCTCGCCTTACCCCTGTCTGATATTCGTTTCTCCTCCTTATGAGGGAAGATTCTTTGCTATACTTTGCCGAGCCTTACCTGCTTATCCTGGCTGATGGCGAATCGACTGCTGTCCTGAGGACGAAGACTGTCACTGTATGCCACCCCATTTGGATGGGTAACTATCTGATGATAAAATTGTAATTGTCTGCTTGCCTTTTCTTTCTAGGTACCAACTGCTCTTTTGATAGAGGCCATAGTTAGATGTTTTCTAAATTCATGCTGCTAAATTGTTTTGCATGAAGCCCAACATGCTGATGCTAATTAGAGGTTAGTTAAGGAGTTCACTAAATCGGGTGCAAATAGACAAATTGCTGAATCTTTGCTTTGTTGGATAATGTATTAATGCTTCTCTGCTAAAGTTGACTCATGTTGACTTCCTGCTTTGTCCTGATGTTCTTGATCTTTGCTTTGATAAAGTCATACTCAAGTTGCCATATTATAGTGCTTTTGATGTGCTTAATGATATTGAGATTAATAAACATGACATTAGAATTGTATGTAGGGAATAAATATCTTAACTTTTACTAGAGTTGTGTGATTATTCTTCACAGTGTGTTTGGTTCTTATTAAATGTTATTGATTAGTTGGATAGAGTAGTCATTGTGAATATTGATTAGATTATTGATTCACTACTTGAGATGTTAATAAGATATCTTGTCCTAAGGAGTCTCCAATCAGGGTCAAAAGGTTCATTGGCCCAAAACGAGTCCCCATGTAAGTAAAATTACCAAAGTTGGGACGCGTTATCAAAGATCCTCTGCATCCATTAACCTTAAAGAACTCAAGTGGCTTCCTGTAAAGCAGAGGATTTATTTCAAGTCTATGAGTATCGTGTTGGAGGGCCTCCTGAATATGGGCCCTGTACCGTTGCAACGCAGGCTGAAAAGTTATGTTCCTGCAAGAGACCTACTTTAAGCAACTGCTAATCTTATCCAGGCAAAGCGGTTCTGTAAGGTATGACAAGGTGGGCATGCCTTCTCGACAAGGCTGCCCAGATGTGGAATAGGCTGTCACCCAATCTCTGTTCATTTACAGATTTCTGAAATTTAGGAAAGCTTTGAAGACCTGTTTTTTTCCTAAATATTTAAACCTACCCTGTAGACCTACCATGCCTTTTCCACTTTTCAGGCAACAAAAGCTTTAGTGCTAAGATACCAGTCTGGTGACAGTTTGCGCTTTACAGGCTATAAATAAATACATATAAATATAAATAAAAAATTCATAATAACGAAAGAATTATACATTTTTAAATAAAAGTGCCCTGCAAAAAGAAGATGGAGAACAAAGACGAGGTACAACACGTACTTGGATCATGCTCCACAAAGGAGCTAACACAAGAAAGGAAGGGAGGCATTTGAAAGACTGCAAATTGGCGTTACACCGAAAACAACCAATGGTATGTTGTGGGCAGGTTGTAAGCTCCCTAAATTGTAAACAACGTGTCTCGAGACACTGCGCATGCACTGCGTAGGTGAGACTTAAGAAGTGAGGTTTCACTCTCTAAAGCCATTTGTGAACAACATTCAATCTTTTTAAAACTGAAATCTGTAAAATTACATCCACTTTTAGAGCACAGGTTAAAATAACAAGACCATGTACGGATATCATTTGTACATTAAGCCAGACGTTCTGAAAGCATTTCATATCTATTTCCGTGTAGTTCTTACAGCTACTCTTTTCTGTGAAAATGTTTAACGTAGGAATGTTCCAAAGACCTGCTCTGCGGACCCCTAAACCTGAGTTTACAGATATAAACAAACGAGTGCACCTCTCAGGGTGGCAGCGGTGGCGTCCTTTAAGTGATTTATACATGGCAATGATGTATAAATTGAGGAGGGCATACTTTCATTAAAGATATTTGTAAACTTTTTGTCTTTAATTTTCATCGCTTCACGCCCCTGACTACCATGCGCACACCCATTGCCTCTCACTCTGCTATGCACTATCCCGCCTGGGCGATGTCCGGTGTTGGCATGTAAGTTGTGTGAAAGCAAAGACCCACTTAATCAGGGCGGGTGAGTAGACAGTGGGCACCTGGGGTGGTGTCTCTCTAGTTTAAGGCGGGGGTATTTTTTTCTGCCCAGTCCCCCTAGACATGATAGGTCATGACCGATTACAGCCTCCATTATACCCAGGGTCCTCTGATTGATTTAATCAGTATTGGCCCTCCCCTCACAGGTGGTGGGGGGCATTGTGCCAGGGGGACCGGGAAGGTAGTGGGGGCACTTAACAGGTCATCTGCTGTTGGGAGCTTCTGCCTCAGTTGACCTTTGCATCTGATAGTTGGGCAGATCTGGGGCAGTAGGACGAGAGTATACAGGGCGGAAGGTGGGGAGTTGCTGGGAGTTATGAGATTTCACACCACCTTTGTTTTTGCAGGTAAGCGACTATTGTGAGTTAACAAAACGCCTCCATGAGCATCAGACTGGTTTTTAGACCTTGGGTACTTGTCCATGCTGGGAAACACCTGCACTTTGATCTGGGTACATGCTATTAGGCAGGGAGAGAAGAGGAGAGTGCTCACTGTGGGACCAGATGAAATTATGTAAATGAAGTTCGAGTTTCTCCATGGTTCAACACCCTGTGATTCTGCGCCAATCACTTAATTCCCCCCTGCCTAAAATGAGTGTGACTTTGTGTAACATAACCAGTGGTCGTGTAAAGCGCTCCAATACCTTAAGGTCGAATTTACACTATATAAAAATGGCCAAAAAAAGACCAAATAGTACGTCAATCACAGCGCAACCAGCAGATGGACAGTAATTAAATGTAAACCAATCTCTACTTGGTCAAATGGGAACAAATCAAAAAAGAGTGATAATGATGCCAAGAAATGGAAAGTAATGGGCGGGCTAAAAGCGCCTTTTTAGAGTTTTATTTTTGTTTTAGACACTATAGGTCACCAAGCGACAGTGCATGCTCACTGCCTGTAGTCTCGAGCTAAAAATGTTAGTCGAGTGCATAAGTAAATACAGTGATCATAGTTCTATTATATAAATGTCGCCTTCACTACAGGTAAATACAGTCACCTACTAACATTTTGACTAATACAGGGATCACAGGTTATTATCACATGGTGAGTATATTTAACACATAAATGGATAGAACACTAAATGTCGCGGCTCTAACGTTGACAGTGGCCCAGCAATAGACAATTGGGAAGCCCTGGTGGGTGTCACAGTCCCTATGCTGTCAAGGCCAATGTCTCTATGCTCTATTCTGTAGCCCACGTCTGGTCAGTGGTTCTGCTATCACTCTCTATCTGTGTTCCTGTGAATCATACCTAGTCTCCCGCTTTTCCCTGACTGCTTCCCTGCGCAGCTGACATCCTCCATGGCGAATAATGGAGGCTTAGAAGCTTGGTACGTACAGAAGCGTATCATGTTCAGTTAGTGCAAGAATTCGGATAACTACTTTTTGAGATGAGAAAAGGCATATTTTTGTGCTTTCCAGTCTTCAACATGCATAACCATCCAGGAGCTCAGGTAATATTTCACATGCCGCTGCTCGAATATTGCCTAGCATGTAAAAAAACACATTTTGAACGAGCGAAGACATGCAGGACAGCACACCCCGCGGCACAGGCAGCATTTAGAAACACGTTTTCAAAGCGCAGGTCTGCTGCCAATGAAACATAAAAGCATTTTCCTATTTGGAGTGGTTAAAATAGAAGGCCTAGGCAGAACGGCGAGAGAAGCCTCTGTTCTAAGACACCCAGGCAGGGTCTGAGTGGGGCAGATAATAGGCCAGGATTCAAAACCCCTGTGAGTGAACTAGAGTGAATTAGATGGCTATAAAAGTGGCCAATGTTTGCAAATTGGGACAGTTTTGAACTTAGGTTCAAGCGCTAGTTACTTGCTTTGCAAAGTATGGAGGCCTGTATAGATTTGAGTTTGCTGCAGGCAATGTTTGTTTCAATATCAGCGAAATCAACAGTAAATCATAAAACAGGTCCATAAACAGCCAAAATCTGACCCACAAACTACCTGTCAGACCAGTCTGCTCGTGGGAGTGACCGATTCGGAAGCAAACAGCACTACGTTACTCACAGACCACAGCTCCACTGACAGAAGCAGATACCAGAAAACACACAGGAACGCAGGGAGCCTTAGCCTCTCCGAGCTCTTTGATTTCATGCTGTGTGAAATAACATTACAGAAAGACAAGTCGTAATCCTTTCAGCAAAGGAAGACTCCGCTCCTGGCCAGTACCAGCATGAGACTTCAAATGGCGATTCTAGCAGTGCATTCATGGAGGGAAGCCACAGCCACATAGGCTCCAGCAGGGCAGGCAGGATTTGCCCCCAGGCGATGGGAAGAAAAGTGTCCACATCCAAATTTCACAAGTCCGCCTAAGACAGAAAATAGGACCAGGCACCAAAATTACCATTAGCCAATTAGAGGGCATATTCATACTCTGTGCCATTTGACGCACAATCGGTGCAAACTGTGCACCATATTTAAACTTTGATGCCTGGGCCCGCGAATGCCAAAATCCCGCCGTGTGCGTCATTTCCTGGATGCGGGAAACCACCTTGCGTTAATGACATGCAAGGTAGGCGTTCCTGTCCAAAAAATGACTTAAACAGCCTTGCGCCTTATTTATGCTACTGTGCAAAAATGACGCACGGCCAGGAGGCGGAAAATGACGCACAACCCAATTTGCATCAAAAAACTATCGCCTGGGTCATGGCAGGCTTTAAAATGGGACACCACTACTTAAGGAAAACACACAGAAGCAACAGCAGAGCTCCAAAAGGAAGACATGGAGGTGCTTTTCATCCAGCATCCACGCAGACGCATAGCACAGGACCAACAACAGCATCTTCCACCACACCAGCAGGGACCCCGAAGGCAACGCAGAAGGCAGGAGAGGATATTCCCCCCTAGGACAACCCTTCTGGGACTCCGCCAACAAGACATCATTCAAAGGTACAGGCTTAACTGGCAGGCCATTCAGCAGCTGCTGCGCAACATTGAACCACAGTTGGCACCCAGCCTGCAGACATCCCGCACCATTCCACCAGAAACCAAGCTGCTAGCTGTACTACACATGTTGGCAAGTGGCTCCTTTCAAACCACTGCCGCCCTGGTTGCTGGGATCTCACAGCCATCATTCTCCCCCTTCCTACCCAAGGTACTGGATGCCATCATGTCACTCACATCCCGCTACATCAGCTTCCCCAACACACAGCTGAAGCAGCAGGAGACAAAACAGGGGTTTTCCCAAATTAATTGCTTCCCACACATCCTTGGTGCCATTGACTGCACACATGTACGCATTGTGCCACCTGCTGCAACCGAACATCTATACCGCAACAGGAAGCACACACACTCCATTAATGTGCAGGCCATTGTTGATCACCGGGGTTAGATCACCAACATGGTGGCAAAGTATCCTGGGAGTGTACATGATTCATTCATCCTCCGTCACTGCACCGTCAATCAACATTTCCAGGATGGACGATATGACAATGGCTTACTTGTTGGTAAGTACAGAAACCTACTTATATACCCACTGCACAGCAACCCTCTAGGACACACAACACATACACCACAACATCGACACGTGGACAGGAACACACTGAGGTTGTGACACCGCTAGCCATGTTTGATATCCTCAGCCAATGGGAGACACACCTAGGGACAAATGACCATTCCAAATAACAACTGATGCCACTCCACAGACACAAGGGAAAAATTTGAAACAACACAATAACAAACACATGGCCGCAACTGGCAGTACATCTGGGAAGATTAATCTTTCAATATCACATCAATAACACTCAATCCAACACCCTTCAAACCAATATGTACTGTGTAAGGGGTGTGTAATGTGTTTTGCCGCTGGTCAAACACCATGACACACATAGCATGATGATGACTACAATGAAGGTGACGTGCAATCATTGAGGCTGTACCAATATCTCACATCACTCCTGCTCTCACATTGCCCACTACCAAGAAGCAAGTGGACTGTGCGAAGAACACATCTTGATGGGACAATATTGAAAGTGTACATTCCTACACATACGCATTGCGACAAATTAACACACACACAACAGATGTACTGGCATACGGACCTTCTGAAACTCTAAATGACAACCTCACAAACAAGTTAGCGATCTGAACCTGAACATGTTCAGTAGTATAGGTACACGCTACAACCTGAGTCAACTTGGCAAGGGCAGAGAAATAGGTCTGCAGTGAAATTGTCACACATGTGAAATTAGTGCATAGTCAATTGTTAACACGTCAGTGTTCACAGCGTACGGAGATGTTTTGCACATTGTCACTTTGCAAAATCTAAGGGTCTCACTGACGGTTAAATAAATCTATTGCATATGTCAAATTGTATGGGATGTCCAGGGTACATAGATGCAACCGTGTTACCACCACTATCAAATTGATTCTGTGTATGGAAATATCATCTCACCCCCAGTTAAGACACAGGGACACCTATTTCACAAGTCACAATGCAAGGGAGTACACACTGTACTGCAACTCTGCAAAAATACTGCTGACATCTGGTCAACAGCCAAACGCCTCTTCAGATAAGGAAACAACCCAATGCCGATGGTAGATCCTAGAAGCCTAGGAATCCACACAATAACATAAACACCAATGAGTCACAGACAACACAAGAGAACAACTGCCATGCAAAGTGATATTTATGGTGCAAGCTACATCAACATGTTCTCACTCATTTTCTCTTTCAGCTGATCAGGGGTATGGGATCCAGCCATGGATCATGACCCCATTTGCAAACCCAAGAACTGCAGCAGAGTGTGCCTATAATGAGGCACATAGGAGGACACGCACCATAGTCGAGAGGACCTTTGTCATTCTGAAGTCAAGATTCGGGTGTCTCGACATCACCGGAGGCAGCCTCCTATACTCACCAGAAATGGTGTGCAAAATAATTTTGACCTGTGCCATCCTGCACAACATATGTGTAAGAAGGAACATTCCCCTATATGAACCCGACCCACAAATGCCTGAAGAGGAGGAAGAGGAGGATGCTGTCCATCAACATGAGGGGGACCATCCAAACACAGTTGCAGGATTGCGTCGGAGACAACATATTGCCTAAAATTTCTTTTAACTCTACTCACCCATCACCACTGTCTTACCATATGTAAATAAACACCTATCCTAATCACCATATCATGGTCTGGGTCATCATTTTTGCATAACATTATCTCTAACTATCAGAATCAGAGTGTAGCCTCATGGAGCATTGCTGAAATACCGATTAGGACATAGAACATTCCTAAACTAGTTTGATGCGTATGAATGTACAGCCACATTCACTCACACATTAAATTTGATTTATCCTGTCCATTTCACATTTGAAGGGCAATGGCAGAGGACCACACCTATTTCACACATACATGTTGGCAACATGGTTCATCGCAGCATATGGCACAAAACTAAGACACTATCAGTCAATAAGGGAAAAAAATGCCTCTTACATGAGGCAGTGGATGTGCTATTGCATTGGTAACAGGAATGTATGATCAGACCCTTGACAGCAGTAAGTCGTAAATCACCTATCTTTGCAAGGACTATGTATGACTAGATTTCCATATAAGCAGCAAATTCATAGCACAAGTGCCCCAGGTATGACTAGCATTGCTCACATGACATCCCCTGCACATGGCAGCCCATGTCCTATGTCCTGACACACCCATGTTCCGGGTCTCACCCCACTCACCCTCACTTCTTCAGAGGTTCCTGGAATGGTAATATGTGTCCCCAGATAATCCCTCCTCTACACACTCCCAGACTCACAATGTAAATCCAGTGTGCTTCCCTCTTTAGTATGGTATGCCATAGTCATTGTACTGTCTGCATGGACGTCTGGTTAAATAATGCACTGACTTGTAGTCTCTAAGCCCTGTTATCACCTGTACATTGCTTCCCATGTGAAAAGTCCTGTTGGCCATTTGAACTTGAATCTCACCTACAGGACTTGTGGGAGACTGATGCTACACACCTGTGAGCACCTCCATGGAGACCAGACATTTGAACATGCACTGCCCTTGCAGCTGCTTGGAACAGCATAGAAGCAGCCATATAAAACTGTTATACCTTGCCGTATAAATCAGCTGTGCAACACAGCCCTTGGATTAATGTTTTACATTCCAACACACAGGACAAACACACTTTTCCGTTTCCACTGTCTTGTTCCTCCTTTGACCACTCTCAGTCTGACCACTGTGTATTTACCTTGTGAAATGTTTGGATCCTGATTGACCCTGCATCCTGTTAGGCTGACTGGCTCCTGTCTTAGCATTACCCTAAAGGTTAATTGGGCCTACATTTGTATCATAGTTGCTTTCCTAACCCTCATATTCCTCCTGGGGTATTGTGTCAGGTGGGTCTACAATGCATACTCAAATACATTGTATAGCATAATCAGTTTATTTATTGTACCATGGGGGGGAAACTTGTCTCCAAATAGCCGAATCATGGCCTATCCCTTGTCTGGGTCTCATGTATGCATGAGTGACAAATTGTGACAGTGTACCATGGCTGTATGCATGGATTGGGTATGGTGCCTCCATCACAACAAACAACGTCAGATAATGTGCATGAAATGTCTACACATGTTAGGACCCCGACAGTCCACACGCTGTTTCACATTGCTCCCAACATATTGATGGGGCTTGTGTGGTGAATAGCTGTGAGAGTAATCAGCACAGAGGCACTGATGTTCCCAGATGCTGTTGGAATTTTAAAGGCCAACCTGTGTACAAATGTTGTGAGGAAATCTGCCGGTATAGGAATACTGAGACATTAACTTTGTCAGCACACCAAGGTTGCCCTGTTGACAGTCTCATAACACGTCTGCAGTGAAAGGGTTGGACCATCCCCATGTGTGTTCTCAAATCCCCATTGGCTTTACTTCTATTGATCTGCGAAGGATACTTTGTAGATACAGGAAATAGCTCCACAGACTCATGACTAGACATGCACGTAACTGTGACAACGTAGACCCCAATAATTATACAGGCTAAACATTGGCCCACACACAAGAACCAGACACCTCTGTGCATTTTACCACTGGAAATATGTGAACACGTGCTGCTTGGTTTGCTGGTCCTCCACTGCCACAGGTGAGACATGGCTCTGCTATATGGCTCCAACTGTGGCGTAACATTGCAATTGTGTATTATATTTGGGACTCTGTGTCACAAACACGGTACCCACATAGTATGATCCCATGCCTGACTCATGGTGGGTTAACAAACAAGTGCCTAGGAAGTAGTATCCAACATTCCAGGACATGTGATGGCTAAGTTTTGGAACATTGACATGAACAACCGTCTGCTATCTATCCAGTGCATGCTTTGTCATTGGTGGCGTTTATGTTCTAAAAAACCTAGGAAGCGCACACAGCAGTTCTTGCTATGTGTATGACTAACACATGTCCTCTCTCATTTCCACACTGACTTGCATCTGAGGGTTGGACACATTGACTCCACATGCATACAATCAGATTAGCAAAAATGCATCTTGCGATGTTCACACAGTGGGTCAACAACAATAGTAGTAGTCAAATAACACACATTGACCCATAATCATTGAGTTATTGTAATGAATTGCGTCGCCTTGCTATCCTCTCTTGACGCAAAACGTGCCCAAACTGGGCAATACATAATTGTATCCCACACGTTTGGCCATTTATTGCGTCAGTGAAGCGTGAAAATCCGGTAGACCAAGTAGAGGATCATGGTCCGCAGTAGTATGATCTGTCACATGTGCCCATACACCATAATGCCCAATGTGGGTGCAATCAGCCTATCTCTGTATTTTCACAACTGTCATGTCCCATTCAAAATGAGAAATGACCCAAACCCTCTTAATGACAGAAATATTGATGCATATGCGTAAAAAAAGACGCACATGCATCTAAAAATGACACATAAGCGTTGAAATATGACGCACAATGCCCTGAAACATCCATTGGCCCTGAGCGGTAATTCCCACACTGTCCCCTCGGAAATTGGTTAAGCATAACACATACTTAACAATATGGATGCGGGGTTATTTCTTATCATGTGCGTAAAAAAAAAATGACGAACAGACTGTAAGAGTCATTATATTTTGACGCATAACAAGAAAAACTCACCGCATTTGAGGCAGGAAGTGATGTAATAGGATATCCTGTTTACAGAGTTGGTACAGTGGGTGTACATTCACTTTCACTTTGCAGTCTGTGATATTTCTGACTGTGTGGCTGTGTGTAGACTTGTCTCTTTGTGCATTTTGTGATTTTGTCTCCAGTGTGGTCTTTAAATTGTCTTTTTGTGTATAATAACTGTCTGTGGTATCCTGTCTGAATGTTTTTGTGGTCATTTGCGTTGTCAACATTTGTCTTTGTTGTGTTGGGAGTCTGTTGTGGGTAGTGATAGTTTGGGTATAGTTGGGCTGTGTTTGTAGTTATTTTGCATTTTGCTGTCCTACTTTCCCTCTATTCTCCTTTGTTCCCCTTTATCCCCTCTTTATTTTTGGTGCAATAATGTTGGGTAGGCGTCGTCTTAGCAGCATGGGAGAGGAGGAGCTGGGTGGGTTTATTTGGCTGGTGTGTCACTTCCTACCCCTGATGATAGAGGCAGGTGGTCGTGTGATCCAAGGCTATCACACAGAGGCATGGAGGCTCCGGTGGGCAAAGGTGTTGTACCATCTGCAGAGAATATACAGTACACCGCAAAATGACCACCAGCTGAAGCACCGCTGGGCTGACCTTGTTGCCAGGGAGCAAGATCTGCTGGACCACCTGGGGATTGTGATTGGTGGCCCTGTTGGTGAGTACAAATCAGAGTAATGTGCACGTTTAAATGCTCTGTAGTGACAGTAGCTGATTTTTTCATATTCTTCCGGCAATGTTTGTGAATATGTGGAATGCTAGTGAAACATACTGGGCCATATTTCTACTTTGTTAGCACTGCAATTGCGACCTGTTTTGAAGCAAGAGCGGCGCAAACTTACAAAATACAATTGTATTTTGTAAGTTTGCGCCGCCTTTGTGTCAAACAGCAACACAAATGCGGTGCAAAATATGTTTAGATATGGGTCACAGTTGCCTGTGAGGTATCCACATTTCCTACACATTACCGTCATTTGTTGACGCAACAGCTAGACTAACTTTCTAAACACAACAGGAGCCTGAAAATTAGTGCTGGCTTCACGTCAATTGATGATGGCAATGTGGCTCAAACATATGTTTCATGTGTGGTCGTTGAGTGTATCAAGAAACATATCTTGGAAATCCAGACATTTTCCTGAAATATTGTGTCCCTCAATTGTTTTTGGATACATGTCTGAACTGGATTCTGACACATACGTAACAAGTTATAGCTTACCTCAGGTAACATCTTAGGCTGAAATTTTTAGTTTGTAGTGCCGCATTTCAATTAGGGATGGCTGGCAAAAGGTATGCACACGGGTTCATATCTCTATGGTTGGTGCAACTCACCATAGCTGTGGCACATGAAATGAAGAAAATGATACAAGTTGAGGGCTAACAACTGCCCTGGCCCTCTGTACATTGTACATGTGTGTCTAAAATTGGTCTTAGGCACAATGTCTGGGTGACTGGTATTGCAGTCCTCACGGAAAGTGGCTTTGGCTGTCTCTCATGGATACACATGATGAGAGGAATACACTCCATGATTTTGCCTGCTCACTAATGAATGAGCATGTTTGCCACCACATGATAGTTAGGGCCACTGCATGTGTGCGGATATGTGTGTATCACTCACTGGAGTCCCCAGGTCTGTACATGTTTGCTGTGGTATGTAGGATGCAGTATCATCATGTCTGAGAGGCTTTACTTTCTGAGTTAATATTACACATAGTATTTGTATTTTGAAGTGTTGTACAGTGCACAGACATTGAGCACATTTCTCCCTTCCATGCCTTACAGGTGGACCTGCACCCTACACTATTGGAGAAGTGGCTCGATTTGTGGACCCAGACATCTCCAGTAAGTGTTGATATTTCTGTTCTGTGTTGTTTGCTGATGATGTGTGATTGACTCCTGTGTGTTGGACACCTAGCAAGGTGTGATGCGCTGGTCAATCATTTGTTTTTTTCCTTGAGTGGAGTATAATTTTATCACCATATTTGAGTTGGCTAATCCTTATCGTATTGTCATATTTTGGGATTCTAGGTCAGTCCTGTAGGCACGGCAATGTGAATAGGGATAAGTTATGTGGATAAAACTTGAAATCTGAAAATGTAGCAGTGGACCATATTAGTTAATTAGTCAGCCAGTCAGACCCTGATTCTCCCAGAATAGGGATGCCAAAGTCTTACCCAAAGACTTCAGCTTCCCTATTCACTAATGAACATGTTGGACTGTATGTTTAGCTTCCTAGCAGCATGTAGCTCCACATGTTGTGCTACGAGTATGAGGCACTTGAGTACAATCGCCTAGGTGTGCATGCAGCTCATGGCCAGAGGTGTGCTTGCATCTATCTGTTTGTTGTAAGTCATGGCTTACTGGTAGGAAATGATGTAGACAATGGTCTGCATTTCCAAAGATAAGTGTTGATGGGATTCTCCAAGGTTTGGGTGTATCCTATTTGGAGTTCCTCCTTACCTATGGTGTGCTGGCCAAACCCATGTACAGCTTTCCAAAGCTTCCTGGGTGTCCTTGTTGTTAGGAATTATTAGTTGCTTATCCATCCCCCCGACACATGCGTAGGGTTGTGAATAGTGTACCTAGGGCTGATGATCCAAGTTTGGTACACATACATGTAAATCAGCAAATCACTTGTCCAAACCTAGGATACCCACTCATGATTAGCAATGCATTCTATACTGGCAATTCCATTTACAACTCACAGATCTTGTGGCCCTAGATTGTCACCCAGAACATAGAAATTTGTTGGCCTGTCAGTGGTGGAGAATATGCAGCATGATTTTTACCTGACAACTGGCAGAACTATGATGCCAAAGTCATTCCAGTTGTTACCCATCTTGTTGGGTTTGGATGTGCTATTTGATGATAGGACATTTGTAGGCTGGCTTGACATGTACTTACTCAGGGACTATCAGTGATCTATATGATGATATGGGCTGTTACAGGTACATTAGATGTATTGTCTGATTTACTTCTTGAGCCATTTCACACAATGCAGTACCTAATGTTTGTTTTTCTATTTGTCTTAACAGCTGCCAATATGACTCCCATCCATCTTCAAGAGTTTCAACTCAGGGCAATGCGTTACCGCCACATTCTGGATGTGGAGTCTGGGTACCGCAACATGGCAAGACGATATCGCCATGAAAGAGCCTCCGGAGTGTGGAGGGCATTTGCACAAGGGGGCCCTTCTGTGTCCACCACAGCCACCACCACCACCAGCACCACCACTACCACCCAGGTGGCACCAACAGCAGCTGGGACCTTTGCTGGACCATTTACAGCAACAGCTCCAGGACCAGTCTCAGCACCACCTGCACCTCAGCCTACGGACATGTCACCGACAAGGGCCCATACTTCATCGACTGGCACCCAGACCACCCCTGCTGCAGCCATAGACCCTGCAGCTTTTGCCCAGATGCAAAGGAACTTGGACCTTGTCCTACAGAAAATGACCAGACTGCAGCAGGAGGTGGCACAAGTTAACCGGAGGGTGCATGCCATTAAAAACACCCTGAGGAGGGCCAACTTGTAGGCTTCTACTCGGACATGATTCCCTCCCCTCCCTCCTCTTTCATGGTTCTTTAACTTAGTGGGTTTAGGGGGCTTAGTGTTAGGTTAGTATAGGCTGATAGTTTAGTTAGTAGTAGTGGGTGGGGAGTGGGGGTTTCATACTTTTTTCAACTGTTTTTTATTATGTGGGTGGGTGTGGGGCAATGTTGGGGTTTTGGTGTTTTAAAAAATGAAAAAAATAAAATAAAGAATACAAAAAAATATATATTTGTTTAGTTTTCGATAGTATGTGTTTAGGTTAGTATCTGTTGTCCTCCATGTGTCCCGTCTTATAAGGGGGGTGGGGGGTTGATGTTTAGATCGTTTTGTTAAATGTGATAAGTAAGTTTAGCTTCGGTTAGTTAGGAACAGTTGTGGGTAATGTGTAGTTAGAGTAGAATAGATTAGGTTAGGTGTTTCCCATGCTTTTAGCTTCTGTTTTTACTGTTTAATAAATATCTAGGTAACCCTTTACAGTATGTGTCACATGCTTGTAGATCAGGGCCTTGCATGAGTGAACATTGTTTCTTTTGTATTAGCTTTTGTGTCCCATGCTGCAACCATATCCCAACTGAGCTGTTACATTGGCAGCTACACCAAAGCTACTTAGCTAAGATTCGGCCATCCATTGCACCCACCACTCACGGTTATTATGGACCTCAAAGTGTGGTTATTTTGTGCTGTATGTTTTCAATGTCGCATACTTTGATACCAGATTTGGTATTGGGGACACTGTGTAAAGTCTGCCTGCAGCCTGATGTCCAGGCAAATCGTATAAGGTGAGTGGTATAATTCTCTCATGTAGTATGGTATACATAACTCACACATATAATTTGTTACAATGTTCAGCACGGTTACTTATTTGTATGGAAACTCATACATATCCCTTCATGCTGTTTGGTGTGTGTTAGGTAAAAATTGGCGGAAATGTCACATACGTAAGTTTTGACTTTCAGTAACAATCGACGGCACTATTTTCTGGCTTAGACATCCCTTCAGGAGGCGTTATTCTGTACAACACAGCATTTTGGTGGATAGTTTATATTTTGCTCAGAAATAACCCTCAGGGAGTGCAGATGATGGTACAATCCAAGCCACTGTGCATAGTCATCAGCCAAGAATCGTTCAGGTCAGGTGTATAGACAATCAATGATCCTTGAGCTGAGGTTAACACCACTGACGGCCATCATGGTTGATGTGTCACATTACACAGAGACAAAGTTGTTGTGTAAGTGCTATTTATTTAAAAGTGCTGTAGTGCTATATGTACATTGTCCATGATTGTGAGTCCATTAGTGTGACATCTTCCATTGTGATCCTACACAAGTGCAAAAGGACATGTCATTGGACATGTTGGGGTGAAGTGTCGGACATTGCAGAGGGACAGGATTTGCCAATCAGTTAGTGAGAGACAATCACAGGGCAGGCTGACAAGATAAACAGTGGGTTGAAGAACAGTGCTTGAGTACAGTTGTTGCAAGACTGGCATGTGACAAAGTTTAGTTTAGTTTAGTTTTTAGAATTTATAGAGTGCATAGTTACCCAAGGGCTTCCCAGCGCTAACAGCAACAGAGATCACATACAGGTAGGGGAACAAGAGTTAATTATTGAAAAGAATCGTTTTAAGCTTTTTCCTGAAGAGTCGCTCAGAGGATTCATAGCGGAGCTCCGAGGGAAGGGCATTCCAAAGATGGGCAGCCTTACTGGAGAAGGAGTTGTTGCCCCAAGCTCTCTTAGACCGAGAGATGTGAACATACCTAAGAGAAGAAGATCGTAGATGGAGTATGCAGGAAAATTTGTTTTCTTAAAAGGATTGGACCCCTACCATGTAGGGCCCTGTGAACAATACAGAGTGATTTAAAATGAATCCGCTCTTTGATGGGGAGCCAGTGAAGAGTAGAGATAGCCGATTTGGCAGAGGAATGTTTTGGTAAATGAGTAAGAAGCCTGGCAGCTGCATTTTGCACTCTCTGCAACTTCTTTATTACGTAGAGCAGGGAACTAAGGAACAAGGAGTTTCCATAGTCAAGCCGAGAGAGGATTAAAGCTTGAATAAGAATTCTTCTAGCGGTGGGAGGGAGAAGGGTGAGAATCTTCCTAAACATACGTAGGAGACCGAAGCAAGTAGAAGAGACTTTATTGGCTTGGGGATCCATGGTAAGCCGAGGGTCAAGCCACACACCCAGACTCTTAACTTGGGGTTTGGGAGGGGAAGATTGCTGAAAGTGTCTGAAAAAGATGAGAGAGGGAAGGCAGGGGAACCATTACCTAGGACCAAAACTTCTGACTTCCCATCGTTAAATTTGAGTTTGGATTCAATCATCCAGTTAGTGATGTCCCTCATACAACGGGAGAGGTTATCCACAGACGAGTCTCCAGAGCTGGAGAGGGACACCACCAACTGCGTGTCGTCTGCATAGGAGACCAGTGAGAGGTTATGAGGGGCGATCACTTTGACTAATGGTGACAGATAAATATTGAAAAGAGTGGGACTAAGAGAGGAGCCCTGGGGGACTCCACAGGTCAAAGGGAGAATATCAGAGAAAAAAGTACGGTCCAAAACTTGAAAGGATCTACCTTTGAGGAAGGAGGAAAACCAGGACAGGGAAGAGCCTCCTACCCCTATTTCTGAAAGTCTGCAGCAGAGGAGATCGTGATCGACTGTGTCGAAGGCTGCACTCAGGTCAAGCAAGATAATAGCTACATGAGTCCCTTGATCTAAGAGCTGACGAGCCGACTCAATTACAGTAAGAAGAGCTGAGTCGGTGCTATGCAAAGCTCTAAAGCCCATTTGGGTGGGATGAAGGAGCTCATGGTTCTCAAGATAGCTAGTTAGTTCAGAATTAACATGCTTCTCAAGAATCTTGGCAGAGATAGGGAGGAGGGCAATAGGTCTATAATTTTCTAGTAAGGTGGGATCAAGTTTAGGTTTCTTCAAAAGATGCTTAATGATAGCAAGTTTAAAAGACTGAGGAAGGGAGCCAGAGGATAGAGAATAATTCAGGATTTTTGTAAGCGGAAGAACAATGGTATCTGATACCCGTAGGAGAACAGAAGGAGGGGCAGGGTCCAAGGGAGAACCAGATTTAATTTTGGACAGAAGGTTGTCAGTCATCACATCCGTGAGAGGGGAGAAAGTGGTTAATGAGACTCCTTCAAGGAAGGAGTCTATGACCTGACAAATAGGGAGCATATTCATTGAAGCGGGGAACCCAGAGTATATACTGGTGATTTTATCTTGAAAATATGATGCCAGTAGATTACTATGGGTAACAGAGGCTTCGGTCATGGGGGCAGATATGGGAGGTGTAGCAAGTTCTTTAAAAATGTGAAAAATTTCTTTCTGGGGACATAAGGAACTTTCTATTTTCCCACCATAGTAGGTGGACTGAGCGATTTTAATATTGTGATGATATATTCTGATAGAATGTCTGTAGATATCTCTGTTAGAGAGACTGTAGTTTTTTCGCCACAGCCTCTCTAATTTTTTACAATTCTTCCTGAGTTCAAGAAGGTGAGGAGAAAACCAGGGTTTGGGTTTATGAGACGATATTTTTACTCTAGGTTTGACGGGCAAAATGGCATCCAAGGAGGATAAAATCCATTTATCAAATGAGTCTGCCGATTCTGGGACAGGAGAGTAATTGGTTTTATCAAGGGCCCAGAGGGCCTTGGTAATAGGTGGCCATGTGGCAGGGACTAGTGCTACCGGGTACTCTTACGGGTGAAGGTGATCTGCTCCACTTCTTCATCTTCTGATGTGTGTGTAGTCTCCTCTGCCCTTGGTGGTGGTGGTTGTGAAGGGGCAACACACACCTCAGTGTTTGAAGACGTGGAGTCAGACATCCCGGTAGCTGCTAACTGTGGGGGTCTTAAGGGCAGTACTGCAGCAAGGAGGAGCTGCTGGTTCTTAAGAATAGCAGCCACATCATGGTGGTAGGCAGCGAGTTCGGCCCTGAGGGGTTCAATATTGCATTTGTGCACGCGTTGACAGGATTGTTGTTGTAGGTGTTGGGTCAACTCTATTACAGCTGTGCTGATTTCCTTCAACCTTTTTTCAACTTCCTGCAAGATTGTTGTTCACCCTTGCATAGCTGCTGCCTGTTCTTCAGTTGACATCATGCACAAACGCACCCCCTCTGGGCTGGCCGCCATAGTTTGCATCTCCACCCGCACCTCCTTGGCCAGCTCCCGCTGTACTCCAACTACAGGTTGCTCAAAGCTGGTGCCAGGGTCGTCAGAGTCCTCAGCTGTGTAGGAGCTGGCAGGTCGTACAATTGGGGTGGTGGGTGCGTCCTCTGTGATGGCTGCTCTATCTGTGCTCCTCCTTGTGACTGAAGGTGGGCTCTGGAGGGTTACAAGGACATCATTGAGGGTCTGCTGGCTGATGTTTGTCAGCTCATCATCCATGTCATCAGGGAAGGCCAGGACAGGCATATCCGCAGGAGAGCCATCGTCCTCTGCAATGAGATATGGTACAATTAGTGTGTCTGTGTTGTGAGCTTTGTAATGTGACATGCCTGCCTTCCGATTATTTTACCATTGTGATCTTGGTTCCTGTTCATTGTTCCTGTCTTTCATATTAGCATTCTCCCAGGCCTATGCCCCACCTGCATGTCACATGTATTGTGGTCAGTTTGTGGACTTGACAGCATCACATCCTCTAGGTGTTGGTTCAGGCCAAATTGTGAATTGCCACCTTCTTGTCCTACTCAACCCTCCATCTACTTCCATTTTCATGGTGAGGCCTTTCACTGGCTGTGGGTGCTCTGATGGCACAAGCACCACACTTAACAATCTGGACCAGCCCCAGTCTCTGATCTTTCACATCCACCTATATGTAGTTGAGATGTAGCATATACTATGTCTAGCTTTGTTATGGCACAATATAGATGTCAGCATTGGTAATGTGTACTGCTGATGTTGGGAAATGTGTTGTACATTGGATTGATAGTCGTAGCAGTGTTCTATTTCTGCCTCTGACTGTGCAGGTGTATTTCTGTAACCAGTTACATGTGTCCCCCCCTCAATGCTGTTGTCTGAACAGTATGACATTTGGGATGTTGCATGGTGTAATTGGAGCTATTGTGACCCAGGCACAGGGTGGACCCTGACATATGCAGCATGGGTATGACATTAGTGCTGTGTACCTCCTGATGTTAATGACAATGGCTGATGTTTGTAGCAACTTTGGACAAACACATTTGACAGGATGGGAACATTTGTCTTGATTTCAGGGATTGATAACGTTGTCATCGTGAACCCTCTAATTTGGGTGTGTTTGATCCATGGGGATGTTACTACCATTGGCTACTTGACCTGCACGCACAGCAGAGGTGGTAATGGCAACTGTTGTCAATGTTACATTCCACTTGCAGGTATGGCCAGAGGTTGTTAATTGGGCCCTAGTTAATGTAGGGAGAATACTGGCTGTTGTGTGACAGGCTGCTAGTTTTACGTAGTACCCTGCCCTCCTGGCCTGGCTTTACCTTTGCAACATCCTTGGCATGGCAGCATAACCCCATGCAAAGGTTGTTGATGTTGTGTAATAGTGTGCCCCAGGTTTCATCAGAACGGGCAATGTCCCCGTGCCGTGCCCCTTTACCCATTCCACTCCCTGAATATCATGACTTACATGCATTTTGTAGAAGGTATGTCCACCCCCGCTTACAGTTAACATTTGTGCATTTTAATTCCCCATGCGACTTACCCTGCATGTGTGTTGTCTACTGGCAGTCTGGCCTGTCCTTTCCTTGAATCTCTGTGATGATCTCCTCAGGGATGACGGCTACCACCATCTCCTCCATGTGGTCCAGGGCCTCCTGCGGTGCTGGACTCCCACCTCCAGTCTGCAGTGCTGCCTTCCTGTTCCTGGCCATCTTTTCCTTGGTCCTGCGCTTGCAGTCATGCCAGCATTTCTTGCACTCGATGACTGTTCTCTGTACTTCTGCCACACTGTTGGTCAACAATTTGTTGCCATATTGCCTCTCTCCTACTGATTGGCAACTTTGAGGTGACAAACAGTTGGTGCTGGTGTTCCGTCACCTCTTCAACCATATAACCTGATAGAACCATAAAAAGGTTGGAGGGATTGCAGTAATCCATAGAGACACCATGGTAGCTACCTTTCCCTAGTTCCCTCCAGTGAGTGTGAGCATTGGTATTCAAAATCAAACCCATAAAAAACACTATTTCTTCATGGTCTCTTGATTTACCAGCCTCCTGACCCTGGAACTCAGTTTACGCCTGTGCTAGCATCCCTTTTGGAATCTTTTATTTGAAACACCGACTTTGTCATACTAGGTGATTTCAATTTCTATTTGGAAAACCCACAATATCACGGCACAGATCATCTTATGGACACCCTTTCCTGTTTAGGCTTTTCTCAATTGGCTCTTTATCCAACTCATGACTTAGGGCATACTCTCAATGGCATCTTTAGTAACAACCCTAGTATTCATATTCTTTCTACCCTGCAAGTAACTTGATCTGACAACAAAGCGATGTTCTTTGACATCTCTAGGCCTACCCTGGTCAGGACTTGAAAAGTCAGCCTGTAAATAGTTAATTTCCTGGCCTGGCACACTATGCAAGCCTCAGCACTTAACTCTCTACTAAAATGACTGTTCCAGTCCTCTCCAATGACCCAGATCAAATATCAGAGGAGCACTCGTCATGGCTGAAATCTGCAGTTAACTTCCTAGCCCAGACAAAAATTAGAACCAGTACCAGGAATAAACCATCAGCACCCTGGTTTAGTGAACATTTGAGATCTCTTAAGCAGATCTGTCGCAGGCAGGAGTGAATCTGGAGGAAAGACTATAACCCCCTCAGAGAGACTGAAATATAAAGTCTGCATTGCAAAATATAAAAATCAATCACTAGTTGAAAAATCAGCATAATTTACTGCGCAAATTGAACAGGCAAAAGAGCCTGCTAAAGAGCTGTTTCAGACAATCACAAGGCTCAGCTCTACTCCTTGTAGTAAGGCAATAGGCGGAAGCCAGTCCTTCTGTAATCAATTGGCTCTTTTTTTCAAAACAAACAAAGTCAACAATATCTTTGATAAGTATGCCCTAAACCACACCGCAGCTCCTACAGAAAGAATCTTGTGACAATAACCCTTCCAGGAGCGATTCTTGAATAGTTCACCCTGCTTACTGTGGAGGAAGTATTACAAGCTATTCTTACCACCAACTCTGGCTCTCTGCTGGATCCCTGCCCACCTTCTGTGCTACAGCTGGCATCAGACACAGTTGCCATCCATCTTACGTGAATCTTTAATCAGATGTTTAAATGTGGCACATTTCCAAAAATCTGGAAGTTTGCTTCAATTCTCCCTCTTCTAAAAAAAATACAATCTCAACCCTCTTGACACTCAACTCTTGCCTTCCTTTTCCGGCCAAACTTGATGAGAAGGCCATGTACCAACAACTGCCCTAAGCAGCACTAATCCTCCTGGATCTATCTGTGGCCTTTGATACGGTCAATCTCAACCTTCTGACTGACAGGCTAAGCAAATTTGCTATCAAAGGGACTGCGTTAGCCCTACTTCGCTCTTTCTTGGCTGACCGCATGAACTCAGTCTCACTGGGTGATTCTACTTATGAGCATTTTTCCCTACCATGTGGCATTCCCTAAGGCTCGTCGTTGAGCCCTACCCTATTTAATTTTTATGTAACTCCTCTTGCATCCCTGATCAAGACCTTTGGGTTCCCATTGATATCATTTGCCCATGATGCCCAGATTGTAGTCTAACTTACTAATAACAAGCAGACCACAGGTGAGTCCTTTCAGAACTGCAAAACTGCAGTCAGCACCTGGATGAACAATAATTGTTTAAAAATAAATGCATCTAAGACAGAAGTCCTCCTTTTAGGAAATAATCTCTCCTTTTTGACCCCAGTTTGGAGGCTATCGGATTTTGGCACTCTCCCTTTGCCAGCCAGAAAGGTGAAAAACCTAGGTGTTATGGTAGATGATAAACTTACGTTTAAAAAAACAAGTTAATTTTATTGTTTCCTCTGGCTTCTTTGTAGTTTGACTCTTGGTCCAGGGAAGACTGCTGGTTTAGGGATGACAGCACTTTTGATTGTAGGTGACTAAGCCAATCCTACTACAAGTCGCAACTGTCGGCCCAACCCTCCCGGCTCACTAGCAGTACCTCACCAAAAACCCAAACAATAAAAGGTGATTTGTGGCAGGCTTTACACATGGACTCAAGAGTGCAACATCTCGGGGAGGTTGTGGTTAAACGGAGATTACCCCTTTCTCACATGAGCAACATTTCTCATACAAACACAGGCAATGAAGGAGATGCAATGAAGTTTTCAATAGGTTTTATTAACAAGACTGCAATCTACTGTAAATTGCATGGGCTGCAATGATTAGGATAATGAACAATGCAAGAATCAGAATGGTAAATACGAGAATCATGAATACAAGGACCCACACCATCTTGCAATGACATGTATCATGAAATAGATGTGAAATAGGCCCTACTAACCTAGCATAATGAACCTAATCTCTAACCTAAAGAGAGCTAGGTGTGTTAAACCTAATCTGCCAGTACCATATCCATGTGAATATCCCCCCAACCCCTGTTACCTTGGAATGAGGTCTCTAGATCCGTGGGGACTTGAAGACTGGGTCAGCATCAAGGCGACGTGTAGCATAGATAGTGTCGATGTCATCTTGTAGGAATCCCTCTGATTATCTTGTCTGTGTGAGATGTATTTATATGGATCTTGTAGGACCCCTGACACAGGTATGTTTCAAAACAATAGATATGAATGCATGCTTGGGGCTGCAATTATGTAAACAATTCCCTGAAAAGGTCAATTATGTCAATGTCACACGAAAGTGGGAAAGTACATGATGTAAATACCTATGTATCTCATTTATCTTTGACACTGATAGTGACGTCTTTACAGAGTGGTACTGATAATGTGAAACTAAAACATCTTCCTAAATATAAACATGGCTGCCATCTTGGAAGAAATAATTAAATAAATGTGCTAAAACAGAGCAAGCTAAGTAGGTTAAAAGTCAATAGGTGATGGGGGCACATGCCTGAAAGCCAGAAGGCTAAGCTAAAGTCCTGATTCCCATTAAATCTAAACAGGATCCACTACAACTTCTGGATGTTGAAAGTCCTCAAAGAGATTCTGCCAGTTATTCCCACTGATCCTCAGAAGACAGCAGTCTCTGCTCTTGCTCTGGCCCCACTAGATTATTGTAAGAGGCATTATCAGAACCTCCAAGCTGACCTGGTCAGCAAGCTTCAGATTTTGCAGAACTCAGTCGCTTGGCTTCTTTTCCGGATCCCCAATTTCCATTCTGCGGCTCCGGCCCTTAAGGCTCTTCCCTGGCTTCCCGTCAAACAGCAGATAATCTTTAAGGTGTTGAACATTGCATTTAAGGCGCTGCATGGGACTGGCCCAGGGTATCTGCACAAAAATCTTATCTGGTATTAACCCAAAAGAACTCTACACTCAGCATCATTGAACAATATTCTGGTACTTTCCTTCAAGCGCTTCACTTGGAGCGACAGAGGCTTTGTCAGATGCACAGCACTGCAATGGAACAAACTTCCAATTCATCTGAAATCAGCCACCACCCGCCTCTCCTTCAGAAAGATGCTGAAAACGTGACTGTTCTACTCTTATCCTGGTTAGGAATTCTTCTTACGGTTCTTCCCTCCCTATGCTCACACAGCACCAAGATGCCCTTCGGCATTCAAGGGCTCTATAAAAATTCATCCTCCTCATCATCACCATCACAATTTTACTTCCTCCATTTTTTCCTTTTCTCTCCCCGCTTTACCACCAGAGATTACTAAAGCCACGCTATGTGTTCCCTCCACCACATTTGCACCCAGATGTAACAATGGCTATCTTTCCTCATCCTTTTTCATGCTTCCTAATGTAATTTTACATTTATCCATATCCATGAAGGAGCAAGTTTTTTAGGTCATCCCCTGTCCATATGGAGACACCTTCAGCCAAAAGCCATGATTCTTGCCACATATATCAGGAGCTCCATTCCAGCAACAGATCCCAGACTGAATAATGGGAGGACATGAAAACTTCCTTGACAGCCCTCCCTCCCTTACATTTGTTAAATCATCCAAATGATAACTGTAACTCTAAGTGACTTTAACAAATATCAATATTGTTCATATTGCCCTTTTCCTCACCACTCCAAAATTCCCTTGCAAGATCCTGCTTGAGGTGACCGGACCTATATTACATGAGATGACCCCCTGGTCGGACTTTCAGGATATCTTTCCATGTACCAAATATCTATGCAAAACAATCTAAGGGTAACTGCTCTCGGCAACCACTATTTGGTCGTGTTTGAGTCTGCAGGGGCACTGGCTCGATCATTTCTCCTTCTTACCAGGGTAAGTAGCTGCATGGCCATTTGGTCAATTTCCCATCCATGGCTAAATTAGGATCCAGAAGCAGCCTAAAATACATTGTCATACCAGATCCCCATTAGACTATGTAGCAACAGTAGCAAGTAAGAAAGACCCTTTATTTTTGGAAAAATTAGGGAGATTTGCCTCTCAGGGAATTTAGGAAAATGTTAGATCAATGGTGCACTAAACAGTGCAATTTGCAAAATACATTTGGTAAAAGGCTATATATTTTACAGACATTTCTAAAAGGCAATCAAATATTCCAACAACTCACGGTCAAACACAATATCCAGGAGCAATACTTCTCAGAAAAGAGCTAATCATATGCGTGCTTTATTTAAAGAAAAAGTGCAAAAACAATATGTTAACAGCCGGCAAATATTTGTGCCAAAGTGTAGAACCAAATGATAGAATAGCAGCAACAAAAAGTTGCTGTATAACAATTCATTTCACCGCTCCTGAGCGGTTATCTCTGGAATGCTATCAACTGGGGACTGCTTTTGTTGGAGCTGGAGCTGAATTGAAGTACACACACGAAAAGACTGTGTAACGAAGTGAACCACACAACAAAAAACAGTGACGGGATACTACTTACTACAAAGATAACAGTTTTGTTTCCCTCTAAGAAGTCTTTATGCATAAGGAACATTTTCCTTTTTTACCTCTGGTTTTTCTGTTATGTCATAACATCCTACTAAGCCTTAGCACTGAACAAACAAAAGTGAACACATAATATATAACACGTTTGCCTCTGTCAGTGAAAGAAATTGTAGAAACTATACTGTAATATTTGTGAAGAATATCTCTCTCTTTCTCTCTCTCTCTATATATATATATATATATATATATATATATATATATACATACACATACATATATATATATATATATATATATATATATATATATATATATATATATATACATGTGTGTGTGCAAAACAAGAAGCAAGGAACTCTACGTAGTTCCCAAGTTTAGGCAGAAAGCATCTCCTTTATATGGAGCACCCTATAACACGAGCAACAATCTGAATCTGCTCACATCAAATGCCAGTTGGTCTAGCAGAGTTTTAAGCACAGGATTAGCACAACGCCATTCACACTGAGCTAGAAAGGGGAAAATCATTTTCCCATTTTTACAGCAACATTCTTAAGCATACGATTAGCAGAGTGCCATCTATGCTGAGCTTAAAATTGACAAAAGCCTTTTACCACTCCAGATACAGTATTACAGTCTTGGACTGGTAAACTACCATCCAAGCCAATCTGGAATGAATAAAAGCCACCCCTAACACATATGCCTCACTCTAGTTAGAGCTCATCAGAAAGGTACAGCTTTGTCCAGCCACAAGAAAGCACCTAGTATAAGTCAAGATAAAACCCTTTCAGGCTAAGAGTGCAGAATAAATTGTGCAATACTGGAAGCAAGAAATTCTGGGTAGTTCCCAAGTTTAGTGGGAGAGCAACTCCTTTATATAGTACAATCTACAACATTACCAACACTCTGAATCTGCTCACCTCAAACGTCTGGTTTTCTAGCAGAAGTCTTTGCTTCCTGTTTTGCATAATTTATTTGGCACTCTAAGCCTGAAAGGGTATTGCTTTGTGAGATGTATATATATCTATATATGTATAAATATATATATATATATTAATTAATGAAAATGATTTTCCGTTAAAAAAATTGAAGTTCAGTAAAAAAACAAAGGATACAGGGACGTTATATTTAGGAAATAGAATTTAAAAAAATTTAAATTCAATGAAAAAACCAAAGGTTGCAGGGACGTTATAGTTAGGTTCTAAATTTACTCATACAAAGCCATAGAAATTTAGCAGTTATAGTTAGAGTTCTTTCAAGTAAGTATAACTCACACCTTAAGGAAACTATAACTTTTGCCCTCTCATTATACAACCAATGCCCACAGGACTTGGTTCATCCAGGGGCTTCAGAATTACAACGCTCTTTTTTTTATTTTTATTTTTTTTATTTTTGCCGGGTCCACAGCAACTCTGGGCATTTTTTTTTTTTTTAATGATTTTTAGCACTGTGGGGGTCCAATTGGGACCCCAGCACCAAAGCTAAGGGGTCAGGGTGTCCATACCCTGGCCCCTTTTGTAATTTTAATTATTTTTGTGTGGGACTCAGCAGAAGGCAAGTCCAAACATGGCTGCCAACACTTACTTGTTGAAGTGCTGCCATCCAATCAGATTTTAGCACGAGATTGGAGGAGTCGTGGGTCCTTCGCATCTTTAGATATACAAACTTGGATTTCCTTAAATTTCTCAAAAAACTACTGAACAGATTTACACCAAATAAAAATGGCTCTTTCTAGACCAAGAGCTACTTTTCTGCCAAATTTGGTATAATTCCATCCAGTAGTTTTGGCGCTATTGCTGTTCAGAATCCTTATGGAAAAATGATTGGGAAAAATGCATTTTGGGACCCCTCTTTTCCTTAGCCCCCGCTTGACAGATCCCCCCGAAACTTTCCAGACAGCAGCTGAAGTTTCACTGGGAAATTTCGTGAAGATACATCATACAGAACCAAAGTTATTAGCAAAACAAAAAATGCTCTTTCTATAGAAACTAGACCCTAAATATAACTACTTAGTGGCGACCACCATTAGGTTATATATATATTTGCTAATAACTTTGGTGTCGTTTGACGAATCTTCACAAAACATTTACAGGCCCCTTTGTGGTTGATTTTATGGATGCAAGCTGTTTCCTGAAAATTTAAAAAAAAGACTCAAACATATGTTTAATGTGTTTTTTTAAATGCTTTGTTAAAAATAATTTGAGGCAGTCACTATTTATAAACATGACAATGTGTGAATTTATGAAATATATATTTGATTATATTTAATGGTGACTTTTTGACAAAGCCAAGAGGTCTGCCGCTTTTTATATTTTGGTATTTTGACCCTTTGACAAAGACAGTATTTACACTCTTTATATTGTTACAAGACACGGTCAGCCAGGCAGGCAGCCATGACCCATGCCCCAAAATTAAGCAGCTATATGTCGCACCCTCGCCTGGCACTGCTAAATACCTCACATATTACATCATATGACATGTTCTTTGACATCAAAGATAACATCACAGCATCATCTGAAATTACATTATTGATGACAACGCTGTGTATGGCATGGGTGCAAGTTATATTTACTCTAGGGCACAAGTTATATCTGGTGAATTTCAGTGGTTTTGTTCTTTTAAAATAGCATATTTTAACTACCATTTTCACTTTACTGTAACGTACCTTCAACCCTTATTTGTTCATTGAATTTCTAAAGTTTCTTGGTGAAATAAAATATTATAATACAATTCCTAACTATAATATCACTTTAACCGTTTTTCAGTGAATATGTATGTGGGTGTGTATGTGTATATATGCATATATAATATATATATATATATATATTCATATATATATATATATATACACACACACATATACATGCATATATATATATATATATGGACCTCATGGCTAGTTGAAAAGGTCAGTTTTAACATACCATTTTTAACTAACAAAAGCACTGAAAGTCATCAGTTATAGTTATCCCAAGTAACTATAACTTGTGCCCCAAAGTAACTATAAATCTCGCCCTAGCATTTTTAATCATTGGTGCTTTGTGCCTTTTGGGGTATTTTGCCTTAACCACCTTAAAAACAAATCAAATCCTACTTTGGTTCCCCCTATTGGTGTTTTGTCATTTCATTTTGTTGCCATAGTGTTTATTACATTTCACTCTATTTTTGTAATTTAGTTTGGGATTTTTATTGTTTTGCATTTGGAGTTTATTACTGTTTTGATATTGCATAAATACTTTATACATTACCCTAAGTTAAGGCTGTATGCACTATGCCATAGGTACTAGGGGGTTGAGATTATGTTAATTTAGCGACTTTGAGGGTGCACCCTGAGAAAGATTGTGATTATTCCTTGAGATGGCTAGTCACCCATCCCAAACAATATTCTTATTTATTACATATCCTGTTTGGGGGGGCCTCAGCATGGACAGGACTACTGAGACAGAACAGTAGTGGTTGAGGTTGTTTGCTACTGGTGTTCTGGGTTCCATCCTTCTATGACTTTGCAACTGGGCCAAACACAACTCTCTCTGCCCTTTAGTCTCTCGGTAGAGAGTGCAAGCCGTCACAGGCTTCTCAGAGAGGCTGTGTGGGGGCCACAAGCTCAAACCTCAACAATAATCCAATATACACAGTATCTTCAATGCCCAGCCCACTGTTTACCTTTTTAGAAAATATAGTACCTTTTAATCTCATAGCAGTACTAAATATTACACAGTTCAGTCCAGAGTATTTGGTAGTGATGGTGGTCACAATTCTTCTTTGTGCAACTACACCCTCTGATGTCTCTCAGTGCTATCTCCAACTTGGATGAATACAATTATGGAAGATGCATGAAACAGATCTCAGGTGCAAATTCTAGTCACCCACAATTCAAAAGTGCAAACTGTTCATGTGTTTTGCGTTGTGCAGTGGATAGGAACAGAGTCTTTGAGTCTTCTCTGTTCGACTTGGAGGGATCTCACCAGTTAGACTTCCCCTTACAAGTAGTGGCCGGCAGCAGTTGCAGCAGTTCTCAGAAGCTGCCAAGGAGGCCACTCATGGCCAGGGCCTTCCGTCCAACCTCGATTGGTGGCCTTGATGCTTTGGTACTATTTATTTAATGCACAAGTTGATTATGTATTATTTTGTCATGGAAACTGTGATAATTACATCTAGAAACCAACTCCTTTAGTGCAGAGACATAACTATGTATTTACTTCAACAGAAGTTGTACAAAACCCAAGAATAAATGTATTTATTCAGCTTCATTCTGTTTTCCAAAATAATTTTTGTTTCAATACTGCTAAGGCAAACTCACTTATTTCTCCAGTATTGGATCTTTTATAGATTCACATGCTTGAATCATTCCTTACCGCCGAAGTAAGAGTCCCATGGTATCATAATAAAGCAGTATGTATCATCACCATAAGCCCTAATTGCACAACGCAGTCACTTTATTAGCTTATCTATGTCCTTTTATAAAAAGTACCAATCCTGGACTATGACCAATCAGGCGACAGCACCCTCTAGAATACTCCCAAGAGAGGCTGCATCCCTCAGACTTTCTACCGCACATCTGTTTTTTCTTCTTCAAAGCTAAACATTTATCCTGAGCATTTCCAAGATTGGTCTCTTCAGACCCCACAAAATCTGTGGAAGAAAATGACTGCATGTGGATGACCCATATAACAACTGCCTTTATTGCCTCTACCCCAATCATGAGGTAAAGGAATGCAAAATATGTCATACTTTCTCATTTAACACTTTGAAGGACAGGGAGGGGAGGCTACTTCTGTGGCAAGAGGAGGTTAAAACTCAGAAATCAACCACTTCTGAGGAAGACAACATCACCATCAACAGCAGTGTCATTGATGATGACTGTCACCACTGTCTCATCTACAAGACCATTGTCGGAAAGGACAACCACAATGACAGCCATCGACGCACCTATCTCGTCGACAAAGATTCTGCCACCATCGACGTTGACATTACCAACTACACCGTTCATGGCAACAGTATTGACGACAGTACCTACAATGGCAGCACCCTCAAAGATGACACCATCAATGAAAATTCCGGTGACAGGATTCCACCCATGGACACTAGCATTTACAGATCTGGCACTCACGTTGGCGACAACATTGTCAACGGGACCGTCAACGACGATAAAAATCACAAAAATTACAAATACATTAACACCAGAGACAACATCCCCCAGTAAAGTTTTATGGTTTCCTCTATCTCATCTACTAGATATGGAAGAGTCAGATGTTGACGGGTCTTTTTGACCAGCACACAGTCCATCAGAGCTATTAGTCAGGTACCAGGATGAAAATGACATAAAAGAAGAGGAGGATCAATACTACCACCAATATTATGCTCCTCCACCAAAGTGGCATTATGAACAATTGCATTATTGTCCGCCAACCTAGGCAGGGTGATGTACAGATACCCATGTCATTTGTCCATGATTTGTAGGCTATGCTGCAAGATTACAGAAAAGGTTCCCTGAACCTCAACAAGAACAGCAGGTAATACTACCTCAACCTACCGCTCTGACTGCACCAAGCTACATCCCTCATCCAAGATATATCCCTCCCTACCTGTGTCCAACATAGCGGCACCACCAAGGGAAGACCCATCTTCACCGGAGGATTAAAGAGCGGAAGGAGAGATCCCAGAACATCACCCTCCACAGAATGAGTGGGATGATTACCTTTTCCGCACATCATCTCCTCCACCGCTGCATCATTCAGATTCTTCTCTGAGGATATCTGGGTTTTTCATAATTTAATGGACAGAGCAGCAACACGATTCCACCTCCCAACTTCCATCAAACAGTCTGACTGTTTCCTTTATGACTTTTAGGAACGAGCAAGAAAGCCAGTTAGAGCTATTCCCATCATTGATTATATCTGGCAGGAAGGGATAAAAATAATGAAGAACCTGGCTACCCTTGCTACAGTGCTACCCCGCATAGACAAGAAGTACAAAGCTCCAGAAGATTCCCCTGCTTGCCTCACAGGTCATCCCAAGCCAGATTCTGTGATTTCACAAGCCTTTCAATGTTGCTCCAAGAACCTTCCCATAGCTATGTCTCCAGACAGAGAGGGCAAACTTTTAGGTAGTATAGACAAGAGATTTTTCCCCATGTCTGCCATTATGGTAAGCTCGGCCAACTCTCTGGTGATCCAGGGTCACTACAATTGGCAGATGAGGTCCGATATCAGCAGCCTCATTGACCTCGTGCCAGCAGACAAGAAAGTGGAAGCGACAAATATCTAGCAAGAAGTTGAGCACACCTCCTCTGAGGTGATAGATTGCACTTTGGACATCCGTCCACAGACATTTGTCAACTGGCTGGGGCAGTGGCCTGAGATAGTAGGGAAGGCTTAAGGCCACATCTTTCAGGTACGAAGTCCTATCTAGGGAATTAGATATGGCCTATGATGGGGGAAACACTGTTTTGGAAACACATAGATAAGGCACCATTGCAATAAAAATGGACTCAGACACAGCTAGGTCCAGCGGCACCCTTCAATTTAAGAAATTGCCCTTTGGAGGAGCTTGAGGAAGGGGATTTTCCACTTACAAAGGGGTATATCAATGCCCTCAACAGATCCAGCCCTTTCAATCCCAATATAGACCTGCCTACCAATACCAGTACTGTCAACCTCCTGCAGCAGCATATACCAAGCAAGGCCCTAGCCGAAAGCAACCCTCCCAGGGTAGAGACACAGGTCGTAAACAGTGACCTAGACCAGGTACCGGCTACAGACACTACCTCCCATCCTGTAGGTGAGAAAAATCTCATCCCATCTACCCCAGTGGGAAGAAATAACATCAGACTAATGGGTATTAGACCTGGTCACTTATGGCCATACCCTGGAATCTGTACAGTGACAGCCAAACAATCCCCCAAGGGTAGCGCATCCCCCTCATCTTCACTTAGTGAGAACAGAAGCCCTCAACATGATTGCAAAGGGAGCAACAGAGAAAGTTCTGTTTTCACAGAAGGCCATATGCTTTTACTTCCACTTCTTCTTTATGAGAAAGAAAACAGAGGAATAGAGGCCCATCCTAGACTTAAAACTGAACAAATTCTTACGCAAGCAATCATTTTGGATCGTCACCCTCTCCTACATCCTGCATCTCCTAAACAACTGAGACCTTATGACAACTCTGGACTTGCACGATCAGTATTTCCACATCCCCATACATCCCAAACACAGAAAATATTTTTGCTTCACCGTAGCCAGTACCCATTACCAATTCAAAGTCCTGCCATTCGGACTCATATCAGCGCCTTGCATCTTCACCAAATGCCTGGTGCCAGTAGCAGCCACTCTTAGAAGCCAAGGTCACCAGGTCTTTTCCTACTTAGACAATTGGCTATTAAAAGCTCCAACACGGCGACAAGCATCCAAAAGCACACAAGCTTGTCTCAAATTATTTCACAAGCTGGGTCTAACTGTCAGTTTTCGGAAACCGAAAACTATTCTAAAACAAACTGTAGTATTCCTAGGATCCCATCTGGATACAATACAGAACAAGGTGTATTTATCTCAGGACAGACAACAAAGGCAAATAAATCTGCAAACTATTAAAAAGAAGTTCTGCTTCAGAATGTCTGTACAAGTTGTTTAAGGGCATGATATTTTTTGCAATCATTCTAGTACCTCTTGCAAGACTGAAAATGAGACCATTGCAAGAAGAGTTACAAAAAATCAGTGGATCCGGACAGAAGGATTGTTCAACAACATCATAGCTATCTCTCCAAAATGTGGGAGGCTTTAGCGTGGTGGTCTCAAGCCCCTCATCTGTCAAAGGGCCTCACGTTTTTACCTTGGATACCTGAGTTCGTCATAACGACAGATGCCTCTCTGCAAGGGTGGGATGGCCACCTGCAGGACTGCTAATTCTAGGGAAGTGGGTGACACAACAAAAGACCATGCATAGCAACAGGCTAGAACTGAAAGCCATCTTTCTTACTCTGCAGGCCTTTCTTCCGAAGGTAGCAGGTTCTTCAGTGCTGGTTTGTACAGACAATAGCATGCATTGCATCAACAAGCAAGAAGGTACACATTCATAAATCGCCTCCCAAAAGGCTCAGTATCGGTGGAACTGGCTCACAACTCACATAATATCTCTGAGAGCTGATCATGTGTCTGGAGTAAGCAACACCTTAGCAGGCACACTCATCAGAACAAAAGACAGTTGCAATGAGTGGAAACTAGATCAAACAGAGCTGTACAAGATGTTACCACGTTGGGGCAAACCAGCACTGGATCTCTTTGCGACAGACAAGAACACCAAATGCCAGTTTTATGCAGTTGGCATCCACTCCCAGGATCATGGGGGAATGCCCTTTTGATCGGATGGTCAAGGATATATGCTTACGATTCCCCCTTCCCCATTTATACTGAAAGTTCTCAGGATAGTGAGAAGGGAACACTGTCATCTCATCCTGATTGCTCCTCGGTGGCCCAGGCAACACTGGTTTATGAGGCTTCTCCTATTGTTGGATGCAATCCCATTTACCTCCTGGCAACGCGAGCACTGGTGACCATGAACAAGGGCCAGGACCTACATCTGCAACAAGCCTCTCTCCACTTGTGTGCATGGCTCCTAAATTCAATGAGTTCAAAGATCTAGAAATTTCTGAGGATTATAGGGATGTTCTATCCAACGCAAGAGAGGGATCCACAAACAAAACATACAGATTGGAATGGAAGAGATTCTGATGATGGTGTCAACAATTTAACTTACACCCCTTGCAAGCATCACCTGGACAGATTCTACGTTATCTCAAATCGCTTGCTAGATCAGGATTAGTGCATGCGTCGGTCAAGGTTCACCTTGCAGCTATTTCACGAAACAGACGTTCATCACACCCTCTCCCTCTGCTCCACAAGGATAAGCAAACAATTCATGAAGGTGTTATTCAGAGCTATCCCTCTGGTCTGAGCTCCTCTTCCAGAATGGCATCTCAATGTAGTTCTATCCCAACATATGAAACCAATATCCGAACCAATTCACAAAACAGACCTAAAGTTCCTGACATGGAAGGTAGCATTACTATTGCTCTCACCTCAACTAGAAAAGTCACTGAAATATATGCGTTGACAACGCAGGGACCTTTTCTCTGTTTCACTGAGGATTATGTGCTTCTCAGAACAAATCCAAGGTTCATTCTCAAGGTCCCATCACAAATTCATATCAATGAACCTACCATCCTTTGCCCTTTTTTTTACCCAAATCCAGTTTCACCAGCTGAAAAGTCTCTCCATATTCTGGATTTCAAACTGTGTCTTAAATTCTGTTTAAATTGTACTAAGCAAATACGTAAGACGGATCAACTTTTAGTCTCATATGGACAATCCCAACAAGGTACTTCAGTCACAAAGGCAACTATCGCAAAATAGAATTCAGGTATATAGTTATACATTTGTAAATGTTTATAAATGCATGTTTATTTGTATACATTTGTTACCCACCACCCTCAAAGGGTACTTAAATTAACACAATGTATACTTACAAAAACTGCTTGCTATTCTGATTCAAGCATGTAAATCTATGAAAGTTCCTTACCTGTAACTGCAGTTCTCAGGTATTGGTACCTTTTATAGACTCACATGCGACCCACTCTCCTTCCCTGAAAGGCTCCCCTTATTGCTCAAAAGATGTTATTCTTGCTTGTGCTTGGAAATCGGAGGGATGCAGCCTCTCTTGGGCGTATTCTACAGGGTGCTGTCTCCTGATTGGTCATGGTTCAAGCTTGGTCCTTTTTTTAAAAAAAGGACATAGATAAGCTATTAAAGTGACTCTTCATTGTCATTTGGGCTTATGGTAATGAATCTTAATGCTTTATTCTGGTACTGTGGGACTCCCCCTTCGACAGCAGGGAATGATTCAAGCATGTGAATCTTTGAAAGATACCAATACGGGAGAACTGCAGTTACAGGTAAGTAACTCATTTTCTTCTTCTTCACCTTCTTCGTGCTCAAGGTGATAAGTGTCTCAATGTATGCTTCCTCTCTGGCCTGAACAGTGCTTTAACATTGCTAGTGCTCTTTAATCAGTATATAAATATCCCCCTATTGCTTCCACATTAGAATCAAACCCTTTCCTCCACTCTTCCCATGCTAAAACCAATTTTCCTGGGTTTTGCAGATATCTGTGGTGCTGTTATCTTTTCAATCATCTCCGTCCACTATTACTGCTCCTGCACTGCCTGCATAGAATACCCCTCTTCCTCCCCTTTGGACATCTTACTCTATGGTACAGGGTACACCTTCCAGCAGCAGTCCAATATAAGATATTTTCTTTTTCTTTTCACTTTAATATTGGGCCATATTCAATTATTTCACTGCACTGATGAGCTTCCGATTAGTGATGCAATCAATAATAGATATAGTCTAAATAATTAATTGAGGACAATCTTATACATTCTACATCAGTCAAATGCAACAATTCTGCAACCAAGAAATATGCCACTGTTGCTGGTCACCCCCACACCATATTCACCACCATGAACATTATGCACTCAATGTTTAATCAATCCGTTTTGTCTGTAATACACCATGAGTGTATTTCTTGTTAAGTCATATCTGCTTCTCATGTATCCAAGCAAACAGCCAGGATTATCTGAATAGATCTAAAGAACAATGGCTTGGGCTGTCTCAGCTACACTTCAGATGGCCTTGGCCATGAATTTATTCACACGTGATTGCCTTAAGGTAGTGCTGCCCTCTTTCCCTGCATTCCACACACCACTTGTAGATTTCATTGTGCCATTTTTGCGGGCGTCCTAATGCCAGAACGCACCCTTTGAATACATTATGCCTGGTGCAGGCATAATTTGGTGCAAGGGGTGGCAAAGTGGTGTGATGCATGCATTTCAGCACTTTGTAGATATGGCGTGGCGATTTTTGCCACATTGAGCCACATTAGCATTAAAAGGCTAGGGCCTTGTAAATCTGGCTCTATGGATAGCAAGTTAAAATTTTGCCTTAAAAGTCTAATTGATTCACAATAAATAATTAACACAGGCTCTAAAGTATTCAAGTTGCTAGGAAGCTTAGGATAATTTGAGCCTTGCCATAATCAGATAGCTGATTAGCTGTATCAAGTAGCAAGAACCCTTTAACTTGAGCGACAAGACAAACATTTTGCCACTACCTACTTTGCCTGTGACTCTCTGTAACTACCTACACCTGCCTCAACCTATGTACCGCCACCTCCATAACTGTATCTGTCTATACCTCTCAGCATCTGCTTATACTGAGTGCATGTTTTCCAGCACCCTCCTTCTTGTGCTTCTCTCCTACTGCCAAATACCTGCCCCAGCTCCATGCTGCTGTCTCTCTCTCTTTGCAAGCTGTCTCTTGTCTGCTTTTCCCTGCTTCCAAATTCCATACTGTTCCCTTGCTGAATTTCTTTCTTGCTTGTGTGCTTGTCCCCTGTCCCTGAATTGCTCTCCCTCATGTGCTGCTTTTCTCAACCACTCTCCACCCCTATTTCTTCCCCACCTGTTCCTCCATTGCCCATCATCTACTCTTGAAAATATACTTGATATTTTAGAGAGAGGATGTAGCGTTATGACAAGAGCTGCCAACTTTGGAAGTGGAGAACCAGGTTCAAGTCTCAGCGTCAACTCAACATCCTGTGATTTTGGGCAAACACTTAGGCCCTCTTATAACAATGGCGGTATAGACCGCCTATCGCCACGGCGACAGCTGCCAAAATACCGTGGCGCGGCTACTAGCCATTCGCCATATTATGACCGTAGCCGGAATTCCACCAGAAGGATGGCAGAATTCCGGCTACGGCCATGGCGGCGTATGGTGGTAAGGTGGCGCTGCTGCCAGCAGCAGCACCACGCCAGTAGACCGTTACAGACCATATCATGACACATGATACGACCTAGCAGTGTTCTGTTGGCGGTGGACACCCTGAAATCAGGTAAGTCAGGTGCTCCGACAGGGGAGGGGGTTGTTGTATCTGTGTGTGGGGGTGTGTGTGTTTGTTGGTGCGTGTGTGTATCCGGGTGTGTCGCATGTGGAATGCGTGTGTGCATGTATGGTTCTGAGTGTGCGTGTAAGTTGTGTTGTGTGAATGCGTGTGTGCATGTATGGTTCTGAGTGTGTGTGTGAATGGGTGTATGCATGCTTGGGTGAATGTGGGTATGTGTCTGAATGCGTGTGTTTGATGGTGCATGCATGTGCGTGTATGTCGTGGGAGGGGGGTTGGTTTGGGAAACCTGGGGAGGGGGAGGGGGTCAGGGAAGACCCCTATCAGTGACAGGGAAGGGATTCCCTGTCACTGATAGTGCCTACCACCTTGGATTTCATGGCGGTAAGGAAGCCACGAAAACCATGGCAGTAGGTGGGGTCATAATCCCACAGGTGGGACAGTGACGGCCGCCTGGTTGGAGACTGAAGTCTTTAGCCCGGCGGCTGTTACCGCCCTGGCAGACGGAATGGTACATTGACGGTTTGGCTTGAGCCATATTTTGGGGAAAGGTACCATCAGCCTGTTGGCAGTACTTTTCTCCAAAATACCACCGTCCACCAGGGTCGTAATCTCTACATGCCTTGAAATTTCATTTGAATGTGTGTAGAAAAGTACCCTCTTTCTTGACATGGTTAACCCCCTTTTTCTTCCTGATGTAATTGTGCTTGACTGTGTTCACTGGGATCCTGCTAATCAAGACCCCAGTGATTATGGCCCTCATTACAATCATGGCGGTAAATCCCACTTACCGCCGTGCAGAAGACCACCAACATAACGCTGTGGCTGTGGAATTCCGCTACAGGTATTACGACTCACAGGCCGGAATCCGACACAATACAGACACCCACACAAGTCCACCACACCAAAGGTCAGTGATAAACTGGCGATAACAAAACCGACACCGTCATGCGAACAGGAATATGCCCACACTATCACGACCCACGAATCAACGCAGCGGTCTTTCAACCGCAGTAATCCAATGGCAGTACACACCGCCACGCTCAAAATACACACACATCTACAAAACACAGCCACATTGGACAATTCGAAATACACACACCTGATACACATACACACACCCAATCCAATATAAAGCACACACCCACATTACCCACAAACCCTTACTACCAGAAATTTGAAAGCAGGCCAGAGAGACTACCTAAAACAACACCAGCATCCACAGACACACAACACCATCACTTACACAACATCCACGCACCTCAAACAACACACACCAACACACCCCCTCACACATCACAACAAACACCACCTCACACATCACCCACACCACATCACGGCACCTCAACGACACCCCAGGTTCTCTGAGGAGGAGCTCAGGGTCATGGTGGAGGAAATTGTCCGGGTAGAGCCACAGCTATTCGGATCACAGGTGCAGCAGACATCCATTGCTAGGAAGATGGAGCTACGGCGCAGAATTGTTGACAGGGTAAACACAGTGGGACAGCATCCAAGAACACGGGATGACATCAGGAATTGCTGTACAGAGGACTGGCGGTGGACCCCCACCTCCTCCCCCACAACTAACAACATGGGAGGAGCAAGACTTGGCAATACTGCATCCTGAGGGCCTCGCAGGAGTAGCAGGAGGACTGGACTCTGGTAAGGCAAATCTTTACTACCTTATCCCCCCCACACCACCTGCATGCCATCACATACTCCCACCCTTACCCTCACACCCATCCCCCCAACCCACAGATACCCCACCAACACAACCCACACATCCCAAAACTAAGCCCTGCATGTAACATCAATGCATGGATACCCATCACCCAAGCATGTCCTCTACAGAGACTCACTCATGCTCCAAAATCACCAATCACACAAGGACCAAGCCAATAATGCAAGCACTGGAGTAGAGGGTCAACCACCCATTGCACACAATGGCACACACAGATACAATAATTATTATGCATTTAAACCCCAACAGGTCCCCTACCCAACGTCACCGGACAGGAGGTGCCTGACATATCCAGTCCCCCCCACAGAAGAGGCCCACAGTGATGACAGCAGCTCTGCATGCCTGGATCAAGATGACCAGCCCGGCCCATCTGGAACCTCGGGACAGTCGGTTCCCCTGAAACTGCCACAAGCCACCACAGAGCCTCCCCCCTCAGGAAACACCATCACAGCACCCACCCAGCGGGCCCATCCCTCTGTCCCCAGGACACGTCAATCAGTAGTGTGTCCACCACTACAGGGAACCCAGGCAAACCCACCAACCCAAGAAAATCAGGGACCTGGGGGCAGTGGCGGTGGGCACACGGTTCAGGGGACAGAGGCAAAGGATAACAGGGAAACTGGGAGGACTGGTGTGCGACAGGGGGAGGACAGGCCCAAGGAACCCACTCTCCACGAGGCACTCTCCAACATCATGGGAGCTTACCATCATTCCCAGAAGACAATGGCAACGGTACTGGCCAAGTTTCAGGAGACCCAGCGGCTGCAGGAGGAACACTACCTTGGGATCAGGGAGGACTTGAAGTCTATTAACACCACCCTGGTCACCATTGCAGGGGTGCTGGCAGACCTTGTCAACACCAGGGGGGACACAGTGGCACAAAAAGGGGCCCCTGACACTAGCCTGGATGATAAACAGCCCTCCACCTCCGCCGGCGCTAGTGCACAGGAGGCACCGCCACAGGAACAACAGGACACCAGCACCCCACCCCCTGCAGATGGAGAACCACTCCGCAAATGGGCCCTGAGATCCAGGATCAAGACAGAGAATATTGCCAAGACCCCTGACAGGAAATGAAACCCCCCTGACCCTTCTGTCCCACTATGTTACCTTGTCCATCCTTAAACTACCATTGCTCCACTTACTATGCCCCTTTGGACAATGCACCTGTGAAACAAATAGACTGGACTCTGCCATGGACATTCCTCCACATTCCCCCAGCCCATTTTACAACTCCCTTCACTTATTAGCATAGGAATAAACACCCTTCAATCACAAAACAATCTGGAGCCAGTCTGTGCTTTCACAAATGTGTAATTGCAATAACTATGGAATATAGCAATGCCAATTTACTTGTTCACATACCAATGTAACACAGCTGTAGCCCAGCAGTAAACATAGCAGAGGGCACAAAGTGGGACCCAGATCTGTGAAATGGAAAGTCAAAGTGACAAGTCAGGGTCCATAGACTAAATGAAAATGACACACTTATGCTAGTTCCAACAATAGAATGAGATGTGGGAAGCAGTGACATCTTCTTACCTGTGTCTCACTGGAAGTATTGCATGATGATGTTGTTTCGGTTGTCGATATCCTCTTCTTCTGCCTCCTCTTCTTCACTGTCCACAGGCTCCACAGCTGCCACAAGACATCTGGCCCAATCCTCCTGCAGAAAAGGCACCTGGTGTCGCAAAGCCAGGTTGTGCAGAATACAGCAAGCCACAATTATCTGGCACACCTTCTTCGGTGATTAGTTTAGGGATCCAACTGTCAGATGGAGGCACCGGAATCTGGCCTTCAGCAGGCCGAAGATACGCTCTATTATCCTCTTAGTTCGCCCATGTGCCTCATTGTAGCGTTCCTCTGCCCTTTTCCTGGGACTCCTCACTGGGGTCAGTAGCCATGACAGGTTGGGGTAACCAGAGTCAACTGCAAATGTCGAGGGACAACTGTTAGATACACACTAACCCTTAGGGACAGCCCCATACCCAGACAGCAAATGAAACTGTGTGGGGACTTTAGGCTCACCTATTAGCCACACATGGTGCCTCTGGAGTTGGCTCATCACATAAGGGATGCTGCTATTCCTCAAAATGTAAGCGTCATGGACTGAGCCAGGATACTTGGCATTCCCATGGGAGATGTACTGGTCTGCCAAACACACCATCTGCACATTCATAGAATGGTGGCTCTTCTGGTTTCTGTACACCTGTTCATTCCTGCGGGGGGTACAAATGCCACATGTGTACCATCAATGGCACCAATGATGTTGGGGATATGTCCCAGGGCATAAAAGTCACCTTTCACTGTGGGCAAATTCTCCACCCGAGGGAACATGATGTAGCTGCGCATGTGTTTCAGAAGGGCAGACAACACTCTGGACAACACGTTAGAGAACATTAGCTGGGAAATTCCTGATGCCATGGCCACTGTTGTTTGAAAAGACCCACTGGCCAGGAAATGGAGTACAGACAGGACCTGCACAAGAGGGGGGATTCCTGTGGGATGGCAGATAGCTGACATCAGGTCTGGCTCCAACTGGGCACACAGTTTCTGGATTGTTGCACTCTCAGTCTTTATGTGACTTTGATGTGTCTCTCTTCCATTGTCGACAGGTCCACCAGGGGTCGGTACACCGGTGGATGCTGCCATCTCATCACCTGCCCCAGCGCCCTTGCCCTATGGAGGAGAACAGCGAGCAGAGAGTCATCCAGCACTGAGGTGTCACAATGTGTTATTTGCAGAAAAGTTATTAATCCGCAATGTGCCGGTATCTGTCTATATTCCCAGCCTAGATAGGTGTGACACAGGTAACATCCATCCCATGGCCTCCTGAAACAGCTGCTGCCTGACCTGTAAGGTGGGACAAGGGGATATGAGGTAACTGCTCTGGCGTTCTACACCATTGCGGTGGGCTGTCGAACACCGCAGCGCAATTCTGCCTTGGTTAACATTGGGCCCTATGGGTCCCAGGAGCCAATGACGATGTGCGCTGGCGGTGATGGTACCCACCGCTGCAGACGTGACTGCCATTTTCTGTCTGTTCACTCACTTGATACCTGACCTTCAACAGGAGAGGACCTACACTGCAAGTGCTGCAGTGACCTGTGTCTGGAAGCGACGATGGCTCATGTGTCTGGGGAAAGGGCCCCTGCCTTCAATTCGGAGGAGTTGGAGAAACTAGTGGCTGGGGTCATCCCCTAGTACACACAACTGTACGGTCCTCTAGACAAACAGGTGAGTACACTGCGAGCATGCTTCATGGACAATGCCTGTTTTGAGTTGTGTGGATTGAAGATACATGGGGGGTGGGCTGAGGCCTGCATGTTCGGATGGGGAGTCTATGTGCGTCAGGGCAAGGGTGGGAACTGGGAAGCAATGAGTAAGACGGTCCGGACGGGTCAGTAATTTCCTTTCCCCGTGTACCATTCCTCTATGTCAGCACCCACCAGAAGAAGGGTAGTTGGCGTGCTATCGCCAAAGACGTCCAGACCCTGGGGGTCTACCACAGACGGAGCACCCACTGCCGTAAAAGATGGGAGGACCTGCGCTGCTGGAGCAATAAGATGGCGGAGGCCCAGCTGGGTATGGCCTCCCAACGTGGGAGGGATGCCCGTCGCACCATGACCCCCCTGATATTCCGGATCCTGGCGGTGGCCTATCCGGAGTTGGATGGGCACTTGAGGGCATCACAGCAGCCACAATGGGGTGAGTACACTCTCATTCAGCTGACTCTGCACGCATTACGAGGTGTCTAGGTGGGGTAGATGGACAGTGGGTTCCCCTAGGCCAGGGCAAACTTGGTAGGCAAGGTCCCTTGTGAGGCAGGCTATGTGGCACTGTAGGAAAGTACCATCTTGCCTGGCATGTTACCCCCATATTTCACTGTATATATGTTGTTTTAGTATATGTGGCACTGGGACCCTGCCAGCCAGGGCCTCAGTGCTCATAAGTGTGCCCTGTATGTGTTCCCTGTGTGATGACTAACTGTCTCACTGAGGCTCTGTTAACCAGAACCTCAGTGGTTATGCTCTCTCTTTGCTTTCCAAATTGTCACTAACAGGCTAGTGACCAATTTCACCAATTCACATTGGCTTACTGGAACACCCTTATAATTCCCTAGTATATGGTACTGAGGTACCCAGGGTATTGGGGTTCCAGAAGATCCCTATGGGCTGCAGCATTTCTTTTGCCACCCATAGGGAGCTCTGACAATTCTTACACAGGCCTGCCACTGCAGCCTGAGTGAAATAACGTCCACGTTATTTCACAGCCATTTACCACTGCACTTAAGTAACTTATAAGTCACCTATATGTCTAACCTTTACCTGGTAAAGGTTGGGTGCTAAGTTACTTAGTGTGTGGGCACCCTGGCACTAGCCAAGGTGCCCCCACATCGTTCAGGGCAAATTCCCCGGACTTTGTGAGTGCGGGGTCACCATTACACGCGTGCACTGTACATAGGTCACTACCTATGTACAGCGTCACAATGGTAACTCCGAACATGGCCATGTAACATGTCTAAGATCATGGAATTGTCACCCCAATGCCATTGGGGAGACAATTCCATGATCCCCCGAGTCTCTAGCACAGACCCGGGTACTGCCAAACTACCTTTCCCGGGGTTTCACTGCAGCTGCTGCCAACCCCTCAGACAGGTTTCTGCCCTCCTGGGGTCCAGCCAGGCTTGGCCCAGGAAGGCAGAACAAAGGACTTCCTCAGAGAGAGGGTGTTACAACCTCTCCCTTTGGAAAAAGGTGTCAGGGCTGGGGAGGAGTAGCCTCCCCCAGCCTCTGGTAATGCTTTGATGGGCACAGATGGTGCCCATCTCTGCATAAGCCAGTCTACACCGGTTCAGGGAACCCCCAGCCCTGCTCTGGTGCGAAACTGGACAAAGGAAAGGGGAGTGACCACTCCCCTGACCTGCACCTCCCAGGGGAGGTGCCCAGAGCTCCTCCAGTGTGCTCCAGACCTCTGCCATCTTGAAAACAGAGGTGCTGCTGGCACACTGGACTGCTCTGAGTGGCCAGTGCCAGCAGGTGACATCAGAGACTCCTCCTGATAGGCTCTTACCTGTGTTGCTAGCCTATCCTCCTTCCTAGGTAGCCAAACCTCCTTTTCTGGCTATTTAGGGTCTCTGCTTTGGGGAATTCTTTAGATAACGAATGCAAGAGCTCATCAGAGTTCCTCTGCATCTCTCTCTTCACCTTCTGCCAAAGGATTGACTGCTGACTTCTCAGGACGCCTGCAAAACCGCAACAAAGTAGCAAAGACGACTACTGCAACCTTGTATCGCTGATCTTGCCGCCTTCTCAACTGTTTTCCTGGTGGTGCATTCTGTCGGGGTAGTCTGCCTCCTCTCTGCACTAGGAGCTCTGAAGAAATCTCCCGTGGGATGCCGGAATCCTCCCCCTGCAACCGCAGGCACCAAAAGAACTGCATCACTGGTCCTCTGGGTCCTCTCTCAGCACAATGAGCGTGGTCCCTGGAACTCAGCAACTCTGTCCAAGTGACTCCCACAATCCAGTGACTCTTCAGTCCAAGTTTGGTGGAGGTAAGTCCTTGCCTCCCCACGCTGGACTGCATTGCTGGGTACCGTGTGATTTGCAGCTGCTCCTGCTCCTGTGCACTCTTCCAGGATTTCCTTTGTTCACAGCCAAGCCTGGGTCCCCGACACTCTAACTTGCAGTGCACAACCTCCTGAGTTGTCCTCCGGCGTCGTGGGATCTCCTTTTGTGACTTTGGGTGAGCTCCAGTTCACTCCCCTTTGTAGTGCCTGTTCCGGCACTTCTGCGGGTGCTGCCTGCTTTTGTGAGGGCTCCCTGTCTTGCTGGGCACACCCTCTGTCTCCTCATGCAAGTGGCGACATCCTGGTCCCTCCTGGGCCACAGCAGCATCCAAAAACCCTAACTGCGACCCTTGCAGCTAGCAAGGCTTGTTTGTGGTCTTTCTGCGTGGGAACACCTCTGCAGGCTTCTTCACGATGTGCGACATCCATCCTCCAAAGGGGAAGTTTCTAGCCCTCTTCGTTCTTGCAGAATCCACAGCTTCTACCATCCTGTGGCAGCTTCTTTGCACCCTCAGCTGGCATTTCCTGGGCATCTGCCCAATCTCGACTTTGTCGCGACTCTTGGACTTGGTCCCCTTGTTCCACAGGTACTCTCGTCCGTAAATCCACTTTGGTTGCATTGCTGGTTTTGGTCTTCCTTGCAGAATTCCCCTATCACGACTTCTGTGCTCTCTGGGGAATATAGGTGCACTTTACACCTACTTTTCAGGGTCTTGGGGTGGGCTATTTTTCTAACCCTCACTGTTTTCTTACAGTCCCAGCGACCCTCTACAAGCTCACATAGGTTTGGGGTCCATTCGTGATTCGCATTCCACTTTTGGAGTATATGGTTTGTGTTGCCCCTATACCTATGTGCTCCTATTGCAATCTATTGTGACTGTACTTTGCTTGCATTACTTCCTTTTGCTATTACTGCATATTTGTGGTATTGTGTACATATATCTTGTGTATATTTGGCATCCTCATACTGAGGGTACTCACTGAGATACTTTTGGCATATTGTCATAAAAATAAAGTACCTTTATTTTTAGTATATCTGTGTATTGTGTTTTCTTATGATATTGTGCATATGACACCAGTGGTATAGTAGGAGCTTTGCATGTCTCCTAGTTCAGCCTAAGCTGCTCTGCTATAGCTACCTTCTACCAGCCTAAGCTGCTAGAAACACCTCTTCTACACTAATAAGGGATAACTGGACCTGGTACAGAGTGTAAGTACCCCTTGGTACCCACTACAAGCCAGGCCAGCCTCCTACAGGCACCCCAACCCCACCAGTGGTAATTGCCACCTACACCTAGTCAGGCTCCTGTGACTTCCAGGTGTGCAGCAATTGGTCTTAGGCCTCGTACCTCATAGTCAGCTGAATTTTCTAGGAACTGTCAGTGCATGGCGTAGTGCAGAGGGCTGCTCCCTGTGTGTTGTGTCCGCCAACGGTAGTGGTGTTGCATGCACTGAACATGTCTTTCTTCTGTCTTTCCCCCCCTTTTTATGGTCTCCCTGTTCTTGTGTGCATTAGCATCATCAGGAGGAGCATTGGCACCGGAGCAGGAGGGAGCTCCAACCCACGTGGCCCTGGAGGGACAAACAACAGAGTCTGAAGCCACCAGTGGGACGGAGGGCGAGGGGAGCTCCACAGCGGGGACAGGAGCAGACAGCAGTGACAGCGACTCCTCCTCTGATGGGAGCTTCCTTGCGGTGGGGGGCACCTCTGTGCCCACCGCATCAACAGGTACAGCCGCCACCCCCCCACCAGCACCGCCCTCCCAGTAGCCCCTCAGCATGTGTCCCGTGCCCGCTCACCCAGGAGGCTGGGCATCTCCTTTGCCCCAGGCACCTCAGGCCCTGCCCCAGTCAGCCCTGCTGCCCTCAGTGAGGAGGCTATTGACCTCCTGAGATCCCTCACTGTTGGGCAATCTACCATTGTGAATGCCATCCAGGGTGAGGAGAGGCATTTGCAACAAATAAATGCATACCTGGAGGGCATTCATTCTGGGCAGGCAGCCAAACAGAGAGCACATCAGGCTCTGGCCTCAGCACTGATGGCAGCTATTGTCCCTGTGTCCAGCCTCCCCCCTCCAACTTCCTCCACCCAGACCCAATCCCCTGTTCCACAGCCTATCCTAAGCACACCATCAGACCAGCATGCACACTCATCAACACACAAGAGTGGACATGGCAAACATAAGCACCACACATCCCACAGGCACTCACACAAGCACCATCCCCATGCAGACACAGCAATATCCACTGCCTCCACTGTGTCCCCCTCCTCCACATCCTTCTCCTCCCTCACTCTCTTGTCTCCACTCACACCTGCATGCACTCCATCCTCAGGCACTGCCTCCATCACCAGCACGCCCATCACCACACACCGCTCACGTGCACTCACCACCCCCACTACCATTCACACATCCCCAGTGTCCTCTCCCAGTGTGTCAGTGAGCCCTCCTTCCAAAGTACACAAACGCAGGCACACACCCACCCAACAGCCATCCACCTCACAACAGCCTCTGGCCCATGCACCTTCACCCAAATTCAGCAGACGTACACCTCAAACAACCACTACCTCTACCTCCACTCCCAAACCCCTCCATCTTCCCATTCCAGTGTGTCTAAAAAACTTTTCCTGTCAACCCTTGACCTCTTCCCTTCACCTCCCCCCGTCCTTCCCCTAGGGCCAGGCTTTCCAGGTCTCAGCCCAGCACCTCAGCCACCACATCACCAGGCACAGTGGTGCCAGCAACTGTGGGGTCATCGAGTGCGCCACCCATCAGGCCTGCCAGTGTGCCACGTAGCGAGGGCAAGGACATTCCACCACCTGCCAAGGTGAAAAAGGTGCCCACATCCCGGAGGGAGAAGCCGAAAGTACCAGCCACCAAGGGCTCAGAAAAAACAAAGGGGATAGTGGCAAGACAACTGCGGCACCATCAAAGCTGGGGAAGGGCCAAAACCTGAAGAGCAGGTCAGGAGAGGGCATGGTGGCACCGACTGAGCAACCAGTGTCACACTTTCTGTCCACGACCACGGCAACCTTTACGGCGGCGAACACCGCTAGCTGCCCCGCCACCACAACCGGCACCTGCACCACCACCTGCACCGCCCCCGGCACGTCTACAGCCTCTTCCCCAATGGGCAGCCGTCTGAGGCTGCAGGAGACGTCCTGCTGTGTCCCTCAGCAGGTGCTGACCCATGCACCGCCGCCAGCACCGCCGCAAGCACCGCCACCAGCCCCGCGGCGTCCTCGGACACAGGCACCACCGCATGGCTACCATCCCCAGTGGTCAGTCGTCTGAGGCTGGAGGAGAGTTCCTGGACCCTGGGCAGCTTCCAGGAGGCATTTCTCCCATCACTGTTTGCACCTGAAGTGGAAGGCGCAGCCGCAGCAGTGTGGGGTATGTTGCTGCCTCCATGGCGTATCATGCTACCTGAACCTCGCCAATCTCGTGGCACGCACACCGAGGTGAGGGAATTGTACTGGCCACACTGCACGTGGAGCACTCTGGGCACAAAGCCCCCTCCAGAACCAGTGGAGTATCACATCCACTACCTCAGTCCTTGGCAGGATGAAGCCCTCTGGGCACAAAGCCCCCTCCAGAACCAGTGGAGAGATACATCTACTACCACAGTCCTTGGCAGGATGAAGCACTCTGGGCACCAGGCCCCCTTCAGAACCAGTGGAGTATCACATCCACTACCTCAGTTCTTTGCAGGAGGAAGCACTCTGGGCACAAATCCCCCTCCAGAACCAATGGAGTATCACATCCACTACCTCAGTCTCTGGCAGGATGAAGTACTCTAGGCACAAAGCCCCCTCCAGAACCAGTGGAGTATCACATCCACTACCTCAGTCCTTGGCAGGATGATGCACTCTGGGCACAAAGCCCCCTCCAGAACCAGTGGAGAGATACATCTACTACCTCAGTCCTTGGCAGGATGAAGCACTCTGGGCACAAAGCCCCCTCCAGAAACATTGGAGAGATACATCCACTTCCTCAGTCCTTGGCAGGATGAAGCATTCTGGGCACAAAGCCCTCTCCAGAACCAGTGGAGACTGTCATCCACTTGAGAGACTGTGGCTTTGCACTCCCCAGGATAAAGCAGTGGGCAAACGACCCACTTGAGAGACTTGACAGACTATGACTTTGCACTCCCCAGGATAAAGCAGTGGGCAAACCACCCACTTGAGAGACTTGAAGACTGTGGCTTTGCACTCCCCAGGATAAAGCAGTGGGCAAACCACCCACGTGAGAGACTTGAGAGACTGTGGCTTTGCACTCCCCAGGATAAAGCAGTGGGCAAACCACCCACCTGAGAGACTTGAGATACCGTGGCTTTGCACTCCCCAGGATAAAGCAGTGGGCAAACCACCCACTTGAGAGACTTGAGAGACTGTGGCTTTGCACTCCCAGGATACATCAATGGGCATGGAGCCTCCTTGTTCAGCAGTGGCGTCATGCATTCATCAGGCTGAGATTCCCCCCTCCCCCAGAGGTGCCTGTATATTTTCGATCTGATGCCCCAGTAGGGTTCTCTCCGTTTCCAGTCAGGTATCATGTGTGGGCCTCGCCCATGCATTTTGGGCCCAGTGGTCCACTGACAATGATTAGTACACTATCCGGCCTTGTGTAGTTGGTGTACATATTTTGTATATACTGAATTTTGACTTTTGACTAATGGATTTTTAATGATTACAATCATTACAATCATTTCCTTTTGTGCTTGCGTTCTTCCAGGGAGTGGAGGGGTGTATATGTAATGTTGCTGCATGTATTTGTGTGTATGTTGTTGTGTGTGAGTGTGAGGGTGGGGATGTTGCGTGTTGCGTGTGTGTGTCACTCTCTTTCCTCCCCACCTCCCCTGTGTTGTAGGTGCAGTACTCACCGTGGTCGTCGCCGCCGCCGCCGTTCGTACACCTGGTAGAAGAGGAGGTAAACCAACATGGGTAACACATGGAGTTCGGGCTCCCTGGCGTCCTGGTTCCTCGTTGGGTGTCGAGAGGTGAGTGTTTTCCCTTCTGCGTACTGTTTCCGCTGTGCTTTTGATAGCGTTGGTTCCGCCCCCAAAAAGGTTTACGGATCGGCCTCTTGTAATACAGTGGGCGGTACTTTGTCTCCCGCCTGTCTGTTGGCGGTGTCAGCCGCGCTATTTGTTTCTACAGCCGTGGCGGTTCGTTGTGTTAAAGTGGCTGTCTATGTTGGCGGTTTCCGCCACGGTCGTAATCCCATTTCTTTTCCGCCGGCCTGTTGGCAGTATTACCGCCGCTTTAACACCAACCGCCAGGGCTGTAATGAGGGTCTATGCTCTCTCTCCCAAAAGTCTGTGTTTCACCCACAAATGGCATACTGGTGGCCTATTTGAAGTCCCTAGTATATACTACCTGGTTACCCAGGGCATTGAGGTTCCAGGGGATCCCGATGGGCTGCAGCATATATTTTGCCAACCATAGGGAGCCCATGCAAAGGCTTCTGCCTGCGTGAAAAGGTGCAAGCGCCCTTTCACTGCCATTTTTCACTACACCAGGTCACTTATAAGTCACCTCTATGGTAGGCCCTCTTGCCCAGAGGGCAGGGTGCAAAGTACCTGTGTGTGAGGGCACCCCTGCACTAGCAGAATTACCCCCATGAACTTTAGGCCCATTTTCCTGGACTTCGTGAGTGCGGGGACGCCATTTTAAGGGTGTAGTGGACATAGGTCACTACCTATGTCCAGCTACATAATGGTATCTCTGAACATAGGCAGGAATCCTCTGCATTCTCCACTTCGACTTCTCACCGAAGAAACTGCATCTGACTCTTCAGGACCCTACAAAGCTGCAACAAAGAAGCAAGACACCTCCAGCAACATTGTATCTCTGGCTCTAGCCAGCAACTGCAACAGTTTCCCGGTCGTGCATCTTCTGAGTACAGCCTGTCTTCAGCCTGCATCAGAAGGAAGAAAGAAACTCCCTTGGGGTGAAGGAGTCACTCCCCTGCTTCTGCAGGCACCAACTGCGACGACGACTTACTGCGTGGATCTCCTCTCCTGCTGAGCTGCTTGGATCCTGCATCACGGGTGGTAAACTGAAGTGGTCCTGACTGTCCTCTCTTCCAGCTGTGCAACTTTGGTGGAGGTAAGACCTTGCCTCCCCACGCAAGACAGTACCCCCTTGCACCTCATCATTTGCAGCTGCCAAAGTTTGTTGGCATCCTTCTTCCAAGTTCTTCATGCAACCTGAAGCTCCAGCCTCCAGCACTTCATTGTGCGACGCACAGCTTCCTGAGTGGTTCCCCGGCGGCGTGGAAGCCTTTTTCATAGTGCTGCATGGGCCTCTTTTGTAACTTCTTTGTCCCCTTCCTGTGGGACTTCTGTGTGTGCTGCCTGGTCTTCTGTGGGCTCCCTCTACTCCTGAGGGCCCCCTCTGACTCCTCCTCCTAGGCAGTGTCGACCTGATCCTTCCTGGTCCCCGACAGCACCATTTTCCGCTAACCACGAGCTTTGCGTGGGCCAAGGCTTGTTGGCAGACTCCGACGACGCAAACCCAACTGTAATCCTCCATCCGGCATGGGACATCACCTGCATCCTCCAGGAACCTGACTCTGTCTTCTTGGTGCAATGCTGACTCTTCATCCTCACTGGTGGTTCACTTCTTGCACCTTCCACCTGGTGGGTTGGGGCTCCTGCCCTTCCTGGACTTTCCTATGCTTCTTGGACTTGGTCCCCTCTTTCCACAGGTCATCTGCTCCAGGAATCCACTGTTGGTTTCTTGCAGTCTCTTCTGGGTTTTGCAATATTCTTCTGTTCTTCTTTCTGTGGGTTCTAGGAAACTTGGTGTGATTTACTCCTGCTTTCCTGGTCACTGGGGTGGGTTCTGATACTTAACTTTTGGCTTTCTAAAAACTCCCAGCTCCCCTGTACACACTACACTTGCGGGAGACTGACTTTCGCATTCCACTGTCTTAGTCTATGGTTTGTGCTACCCCTAGGCCCATTTCTAACTATTGTGATTTTCACTAATTGCACTGTTTTCTAACTCTTTTTATGCCTATTTCTGCATACTGGTGTACATAATTTGTGTATTACTTACCTCCTAAGGGAGTATATCCTCTATGGTATTTTTGGTGTTTGTGTCACCAAAATAAAGTACCTTTATTTTTGTAACACTGAGTGTTTTCTTTCATGTGTGTGAGTACTGTGTGACTACAGTGGTATTGCAATAGCTTTGCATGTCTCCTAAATAAGCCTTGGCTGCTCATCCACAGCTACCCCTAGAAAGCCTGGCTTCTAGACACTGCCTACACTACACTAATAAGGGATAATTGGACCTAGTACCATAGCTACCTACTACACACGGGGCCAGACTCCTACAATGTGCCCTTGAGTAATGTAACTGGTGCTTATGTAAAGCTCTCTAATACCTTTGTCCCATATTTACACTATATAAACTGAAAAAAGTATATACATTTATGTTTTTGGGAAGAACCAGAGTGCAACTTGCTGCCCACTCCTTCACCTCAAACTATCACTTCCATGCCACCTGTTTTTAATTTTTGTTATTAATCAAACCACTGGGACAGGAAATACACTAACACTCAGGCACATACCTTGGAAAGGTTGAAACACTGGAACAAGGAGTCCCACACTCAGGGATAGGACATAGATTGACACTGGACAGGGAATACAGCAATACTTGGACAGGGAGACAAACAAATTAAAATAAACTGACACTGGAACAGACAACATACTGATACAGAGACAGAGAAGACACAGACACTAGAACTGCACATACACAGACAAACAGGAAACCATTTCCCTCATGGGGGCAGGAAAACACCTACAAGGTAAGAAGAACCCCATTAACAATGGTGTAAGTAATATACACCTGTATGGAGACATGAAATACACTGCTGTAGGATCTCTCTAACACTGGAGCTGGGAATACACTGATAATGGCATATGGGGTACTTCAGCAATGGTACAGGGTGGTAACTACGCTAAAACAAGGAACAAACATGCAGGAATAAGGAATATCCTGATAGAGAGATAGAAATACCATTTACATTGGGTTAGAGAACAGAGTGAATAAGAACAAGGAGTACAGCTTGATCAGTGCTGAATTTGTGCCAGTGGTTGCAGATTGTGGGGTCTGGCACTTACTTTTGGGAATGGGTCTTATTTTCAATTATCTGACTTCTACCCAGAAGAAAAAAGGTAAAGGTAGAGAAGGAAGAAAAAGGGAAGAGAAAGTATGAAAATAGTGCTAAAGGGAGCATGCAGGAAAAGGAACTTGCAAGAGTGAGATAAGAAGGCAGGATATGTGGGATGGCGGAAGAAATAAGCATGAGGTGGAATCAGAATCAAGCAACCTGTGGCTTTCAGCTGTGGGCTCCTAAGTAAAATCATGGAGCCTGTACAATTTTTAATTAATTACTGACTTAGAGACATGAAATAAACTGACAAAGGATCAGGGGACTGTTAGAGTGGAATTTTTGATAATGCTTTAGTGGCACAGAAGTTAGTGTTAGGTGATTTTGCAGTCACATTTAAAAGCCTAAATGAGATGCACTAATTTGTATTTTAAAATGTACACATTTTGTCTGATAGTGGACATGGCGCCTACCATAGGCGGGTATCGTACTTACCATGGCAGATGTTGTGCCCAACCTCATTTATTAAAATGCTAACCTGATTTAAAACAATGTTTGAGAATAATTAATCATTAGCGTGAATTAATATGATTAGAAAATAATTATTAGTTATATTTATTCATGTGACTCATTATTTTAAAATTACATAAATGCAGAAAAGTATATACACATCTCAGTCATGTAGTATAATTCATCAACAAATATTTCAATTAATATTCAAAATGTTTTAAATATTTTATGATATAATATTGATGAGATATATTCACAGGTGTTCATTTTTCGCTTGTTTTAATAATGGTTTTTATTAATGCATTCATAGTTTTGTGTTAGCATAACTAGGCCTGAAGTTTTGAATTTGCAGCATTAATGAAAAAGCTGAATCATTTCTTTCCTTTTAACCTGAATTTTTCCTTTAGGTCATCTCACATGTTTAGTAAAGAGTTCTATTGTACTGTAAGTAAGCTCATTCTGCAATAGCACTGAATTGTCGCAATGCTAGAACATGAGTACTGGAAAGTAAACAGTACCATTGTTTAAATGATCACTCCCATGTGAAAGGAGGAAACAGTTGTAAGCCATGGAAAGACTTTGGAATGTATCAACTAATGTACGGAGTTGTTAGTTATTGCCGCTGTCACAGGAAAGGAGAGATGATTTCACACCTACCCTGAGAGAATCTGGAGATGTTGCAAACCTAATGGAAGTTCTAAATGTCATTGGACATTTGTCATTTTATGGCATATGGTTCTACACAATGGAGCAAGCAAATTGCATTGGACATTTCTAGTTAGGTAGATACTTTTGAAACTTTTAGTCAGTCTCCATGTAGTTCTCCTCTTGCTAAGTCCCCTTTCGATGCATCTACTCTTCTGTTCCCACTTAAGGCTTCTATTATCAAGTCCTTCTTGTATTGCGAAATTGCCCCTTTGAATTAAATTGTTAATTTGTCCCATGCCAGTTCCTGATATGCAGCCCATATTCTGCATTTCCCCTGGTGATGTTCCTGATGCACTCTGCTGGATCTGACATATTCTGTCGCTAAACCTGACCTGAATGCTGTTTTCGCAAGAGGTATAAAATTGCAGTGTTCGGCCCATATTTATACTTTCTTTGCGCAGCACTTGCGTCATTTTTTGAAGCAAAAGTGGCACAAACTTACAAAATATAATTGTATTTTGTAAGTTTACGCCGCTGTTGCGTCAATGAATGATGCAAATGTGGTGCAAAGAAAGTATAAATATGAGCCTTATTTTTTCCATTGCCTTATTTTAATCAGTTCAGTATGCTGACACCTGTTTTCTTTAGATTTTTATTAGTTAGCCTGAGCTAACCTGAGATCAATTATTTTTCCAAATTATTTTTGTCTTTTCTTTTGCTTTTGCCCGCATTTGTTAGTCCGTCCCAACACATGATTGTCTTAATTTGTGATAGCAGTAGAGCTAACCATCCTTATAAAATTTTATCTATTGAACTTTGAATTTGGAAATTGATTAATGTCACCATCTAATGACTTGAAATCTGTTTCTATTGCACAAATATTATCATTGCTTTTTTTGCATAATTATGCTAGATTGTTTAATGGTGTTCATATTGTGTAGATTAAACTTGTTTGGCAGATTAGGCCTGCCTGTGGTGTTCATTTATCTTTATAACTTAGTTTTACGCACTAATTACATGACTTTGTGGTTGTAATAAAGCTTTGAAACTCTACATTGATTGGAGTTTTGCTTCCATGGCCAAACTGGTTATGGTGTTTAAATTTGTTGTTGTATTGATTGAGATTTGACTGAATGTGTTTGGTTTTACCACACTCTTTACTGGGTCCAAAGATCCCATCAACCTTGGTTCAAGTGTTTTCGAATCCTGACCTAGAGGAGAAAACTTGCTCACAGTTCTTGGTGGCAGAGTTATGGTTTGTCCCATGATGAGGGAAGAACCATAAACAGAGTTGTTCGATGGTTAGTTTGAGAGGTTGGTGAAATTCCAACGTTGTGTTGCAAATATACGGTATTTGTATATGTAGGGTTTTGCGCTTGCAGTGCTTTTGCTAAAATTGCGGTGCAGTGTGATGTTGTGATGTGTTTGCAGAGTTGTTGTACTTGAAGTGATTGTGGGGCTTTGTGCTCAAAAGTGCTCACGTGGTTGTTGTTGTTTATTGGTCCTTTGCGGTGTAAGACTCCGGAGTGACGCACAAGTGTATGGAGACAACTGGTTAATTTATTGTCTGCACTGAGGTATTTGCCATGAGGCACTAATTGCCAATGCCAGTAGTTTTCCTTGAGTTGCGAGTTGTTGGTTGGTATTAGGTGAATCCTGAGTGCACATGGAGGACCTGTATTAACCAGGGCAAGATTTGCTGGTCGAGTTTAAATGTGTGTAAATGCAAAAGCCACAGTCAGAAGTGTAGCCTGTACAGTTTTCAGAGTGTTTGAGTCCTACCCGTAATGTGCAGGTAGGTTTTTGATTTTTGTGCTTGTAATATTTTGCATTTAGAGTATGCATTCATAGTAGTGTAAGAGACAGTTGCAAAGAGACTTGCAGCTGCTGAGTTAGTGAGTGTGACATCATTTGGTCTTCACTAGGATTGGTTGGTTAGTGAGAAAGCCGTGCACATATTGGTGACAGTACTGCATTGTTACTGGTTAAGGACAGCTTGTGAAAAGGACTGTGGGATTGAAGTTACTTCCTGGTTTCTGAGAATTCGTATACGTTTATTGAAATTAGTGTAAAAATGAACTTTTTCAAAGCTTTATGAAGTGCACTGAGAGAAGATGTGTTTATTCCAGTTAGAGAGGGTGAGCCAACACCGCCCGAGGGAACTCCAGCATATGAGGTGATAGAAGCAAGAGGATTTTCGGCATGCATTTAGATCAAGCAATACTGTAAAATTATAGAGAAAGAGGGTTCATTAGCTTTTCCATGTCACAGAACCTTTAACTTGAGGATTCTAGAACATTTGAGGAGAATATTGTGTGAATTAAGGCCTCCTCCGGGACCCGGACAATTTGAAGCTTGCTTTTTGGGAGCTAGTGGCAAGATGAAAAGAAATACAGAAGTTTCAGAGTAGGATGAGGAGAACAGAAAATACATTGGCAGAAGCTAGATGGGATGATGAACAGAAAATTTGGAGATTAGATGTGCAGAGGGGGTAAAAATGTTTCCAAGCAATAACAGAAAAAGATGATAGGATAGGCGGTACTGAGGAGTCGGAGACGTAAGTAGTGTATATACAAGGGTTTTTTATTGTATTTATGGGTGGTAATAATAACTGGTACTGAGTGATGCTGGTCGCTCGGTTAATTTTCCTCTTCTTCGTCTCTTGTCCCTGTCGTCTCTTCTCTAGGTCATCCGATGGTGGCAGTTCTTGAGGCCTCCCAGGTGAAACCGGAAACACAAACACAGCAGGAAACGAAGGTAAGTCTTTTGTGTATTTCTGGGGTTATTTATGTGTAGTCATGCAGGGGGAAGTGAGGAAGAATAGGGTAGGTGTGTCCAAAACATAGCCCGGTAGTGAGGTTGTGTAAGGGCAAAACAAAACTAGTGACATTCAACACCTCGCTAGTGCTGGCCCCGTAGAGATTATTGTTTTATGTCTTTTTTTCCCTCTGAGTCCTTTCACACATGCTCTCTTTCTCCACTCCCCTCCCTTCCTCCTCCTCCTCCCCTTTTCTTAGAGGTAATATCGTTTTTCCCTGTTAAATGGAGGTGAGTTCCCACATCAAGAAAATATATTTTTTCTATTAATAGACAAAATTTGTCTATTAATAGAAAAAATATATTTTCTTGATGTGGGAACTCACCTCCATTTAACTTAGTATATATTGGGAGGTTAAGGGTCCAGGCCTTCCGGTTTGTAGTTCCTACAATCTCTTTACGAATTTGGCATTCTCAGGAAGTCACTTGGCTGGACTCTCCTCTCTTTTTCTCGTTTTTCCCTTTCCTTGCAACAAGGACCGTACCTTAGCAAGCCACGACCCTCCGGGGTCGTGGCGGCAAGCGCTCGTTTCAGGGTTCCGATTTCCCCCTTCTTCGCGTTTTCCCAGGATCTGCGGGTCTTCTTCCTCCGGTTTCGGCGTCTCCCTCACGTCTCTCTCCTTCGGCGTCCCAAAGGAAAACTCCTCCCCCCCTCCGTCTCCCGAGTCCGTCTTTTCTGTTGTTCTGGGACTCCGGAAATGACCCCTGTACACGTCAGTCGGCGTTCCCATGCTTCCATGGGAACGCGCGAGTTGGTCCGGTGCGAAGCGGGCGAGGCGCCAGGCCGCGGCAGAGGTAGGCGTGGTCGTGGAGACCCGTCTACAGAGCACAAGCCCTAAAATGAGAAGGAAGCAGACAGATAAAACAGAGGAGAAGGCAAAGGAGAATAGAAAGACAGTTCCACAAGAGAGTGACTCAGAAGATGAGTTTATAAATCAACTTTTGATTAATCGCCCTCCACCATATCATATGGTTAAAAGGACAGCACAAAATGTGGCCCCAAGTGTACCTACAGTTCCAGTTTCAGGTAAGTCCAAGTTTACTTGCTAGTTCAGTGACACAAGTGCCCGCAATTTACCAAGCAGTTCCAGTTTTCAGCATTGCCTAGCATATTACAGCCCCAGTTGTGAACCAGGCAGTGCTAAATGCAGGGATGATTCAAATGGAATATACACCTAATGTAGCAGTGTCTGCAGGGTCTGAATCAGAGACACTCCATGCCCATATAATCTCCAGTTTCGACAACCCCAAATAAAGCTCTGAATCAATCAGGACATGCTTTTGGTACAGTATTGGTAGGACAAAGTGCAGGTATGGTGACTCCGAAAAAATCCGACGAATTTAACAGGACCAGAAGAAGCATTGACAGTTCCTGTAACAGAAGGTCCAGTTGTCCCACTGTATGCTTTGGGAAATACTGTGAGTAGCCTCCAGAACCCGAATCCTATGCCTACAGTGGTTTCACCGTACTACTACATCTAATTCAGAAATGGAAATAATAGCTATCTCTGTTCCAGCTATGACATCCATGCAAATGACAGGTCCCAACCAGTTGTTAGATTGCACAGGTCCAGTAATAGATGTGAGATGTCCCCCAGGAACTCCAGTTTTACACATGCTCTCACCAGAACAAGTTATGAGAGTACCATGTAACACCCCACAGAACCTGATATAAAGAAACAATATTAGTTTGCAAGGATTTTCCACACAGCAACTGAATGAGTGGTTTGACAGTCTGGGTGGAACAACAGGCATGATAAACAATAGTGTTAGAACATAAGGGACCCCAGAAAGAAATAGGACAGTGAGAGTGTCCAGATTGTAATTAGAACTAAATTAATTAATTGAAGGAAAACTTTAATTGGAAAGATTATATACTTACACTGATGATGAATTTTGCTTCATGAACAAGGATACAATACACCGAGCAGGACAGACTTATAAGATATTAGCCGAGGTAGCAGCAAAATACAAAATTGAATAGGGCTGCCGCTTAGGCCCTCATTATTCTAATGAGACTACTGGATTTAAGCGGCAGAATCGCTTGCGGTGTGGGAGACTGGGTCTTAACCCAGTTACCTGTAGCCCTAATCCGGGTGTTCCTTGGGCTAACTAGCAGTGCCTCATCTCTACACAGAAGCAGGGATGATTGGGCAGCCGAGCGCATGACAATTGACTTCTCGAGGAAATCGTGGTTACTTGGGTCTCATCCATTTCTCTTAGTTACATTAGTCTCACATACACAATGACTAGCAGAGGCAGTCTATGTTTCAATAAGGTTTTAATGAAGCAACTACATCTTAGATAACAAAGCATGTATTGCAATAACCAGGACGATACAGCATAACAGAATTAAAATTGTGACAAGGAGAGTAAAGCATAGAAATAACGACACCATATTGTCACTAGAATCAATACACGAATTCCTACCTAGGCTATATTAGAGCACAGCGTGTTAAGCTCTAGATCTGCCCTTCATGGTCCCCTGGGAAGACATCATCACCCATACCTGAGCAAAGGCCTGAAGTCTGCATAAGCAGCTGTAGAGAAGCGTTCAGCAATCAGCATACAGTCGTGGTCATCTGACTGGAATCTCCGTCTAACGTGTAAGGGACAGGGAAGTTTTTATATAATAAAACAGCTGATGTTCTGAGAAAATGTCCCTACGTAAGGATGTGTGTTTTTCTATGAATACCAGAGATAAAACTTTTACCACGTTCACTGGCAACCTATTTACTGCAGCCTTGAAAGAAGCACAAAGTGAACAAGAATGTCTTGTATGAGAAAGTAGTGCTGGCCGAAGGAAGAACAGCAAGATTGAAAGAAATAAAACAAGACCGTAAAAGTGGCTGTTGTTAAAATAATAAACAAAGCTGAATAAAATATATCTAGGTTAAAGTGAACAGCGGCAGGCCTAGTGTGCTAAAGTAACAAGCATGGAGCTATAACTAAAATAGCTACACAACAGGGCAAGTCAAAGCTTTAAAGATGAGTTACATATTAGAATTTAGTTCAAGAGACATTGCAAACATGAGGTCACCCGGCATGAGAATGCACATTAAAGAATTAATTATGAGTTTCAGACATGCAAAGCATTAGAAAAATGGGAATGCAGATGGGCAGAAAAAAGAGAGCATTAGAAAGCCAAGCAGAAATCGCCTCCAGATGGAGCAAATCAAGATGAGGAGAGTGTAAACATGCTCCCAATGAGAGAGATAACAGGTGGAGCTTCTGTTTATGTTCCTTGGACCAGAAGTGACATACTTTCATTCACAAATGATTACCTGAGATAGAGGGAGAAGCCTGTAGAATGGTACAAGCAGACAGAGAGTTTGTGAAAATTTCAAAATGCCTGTGGAAAGATTTGAACACCTTGTTTGACATTCTGGTTCCAGTCAATATGTGGGTTGAGTGTAAGTGGCCAACTCATGAACTGCTGAGGAATCCAGTAACAAGTGCACTGTCTGAAGAGGTGATGAACGGGTATTATAAAGTAATTGAATTCCTAAAGAATAGAGTCTTCCCTAAAGATGTTAATTGGCAAAGGATTGTCAGGACAGCACAAGAAATGTAGGAGTCGAATCATGCTTACTGTGAGAGATTGTTGCAAGCATTTAAACAGCACAGTGGTTCAGAAGTTATTGAGCCAAAAGACATGAGTCATTTTGTGTTCAGGTTTGTGCAAGGACTGAAATCTGAAATTAGCAATATAATCCAGAGTCAGCTGATTTGCTGGCAGAATGTACTGATTGATGAAGTGCTGCAGTATGCTTGGTACTGTAGTGATGAAATTGAATTGAAGCTGAAAAAGTTCAAGGAGAAAGCAATGGTGTTGCAAATAAAGGCCCTCATTACAACATTGACGGTAAATCCCACTTGCCGCTGTGCAGAAGACCGCCAACACACCGCCGCGGCCGCTGAATTCCGCCACAGCTATTATGACCCACAGTTCAGAATCCGCCAAAATCTAGACACCCACACAAGTCCGCCACACCAAAGGTCAGTGATAAACTGGCGAAAACAAAACCTCCACCGTCACACCAACAGGAATACGCCCACACTATCACGACCCACGAATCCACACAGCGGTCTTTCAACCACGGTATTCCATTTGCGGCACATACCGCTGCGCTCAAAATACACACACATTTACAAAACACTACCACATTGGACAATTCCAAATACACACACCTGATACACATACACACACCACTCCCACACACCCAATACAATATAGAACACACACCCACATTACCCACAAACCCTTACAGTGAACAATTTGGATGAAGCAGAGAGACAGCAAAGCAAAGACCACACCAGCATACAGAGGCACACAACACCATCACTTATACAACATCCACGCACAAAACACCACACACCCCTAAACATCACCCCACACATCACAACACACACCACCTCACACATCACCCACACTACTCCATGGCACCACAAAGACACCCCAGGTTTTCTGAGGAGGAACTCAGGGTCATGGTGGAGGAAATCATCAGGGTAGAGCCACAGCTATTCGGATCACAGGTGCAGCACACCTCCATAGCTAGGAAGATGGAGCTATGGTGCAGAATCGTGGACAGGGTCAATGCAGTGGGACAGCACCCAAGAACACGGGATGACATCAGGAAGAGGTGGAACGACCTACGGGGGAAGGTACGTTCCGTGGTCTCAAGACACCACATCGCGGTTCAGAGGACTGGCGGCGGACCCCCACCTCCTCCCCCACAACTAACAACATGGGAGGAGCAGGTCTTGGCTATACTGCATCCTGAGGGCCTCGCAGAAGTAGCTGGAGGAATTGACTCTGGTAAGTCAAAGATTTAACTACTTCATCCCCCACCCTACCTGCATGCTATCACATATCCCCACCCTCGCCCTCACCACCATCACTCCAACTCCTCACATATGTCCCACTATCACAAACCACACATCCCAACACCAAGCCCTGCATGCAACAACAAAGCATGGACACCCATCACCAATGCATGTCCACCACAGATACCTGCACAGACCCCTAAACAATTATCACACAAGGCCCTACACAAGAATGTAAGCACTGGGGTACAGGGTCACCCACCTATTGCACACCATGGCACACACAGATGCAATAATCATGCCTTTACACCCCTGCAGGACCCCTACCCAACATCACCGGACAGGAGGTTCCAGACATGTCCACTCCCCCCATAGAAGAGGCCCACAGTGATGACAGCAGGTCTGTCCAATTGGATCTAGATGACCAACCATGCCCATCTGGGACCTTGGGACAGTCGGTTCCCCTGACACAGTCACAGGCCACCACAGAGCCTCCCCCCTCAGGAAACACCAGCACAGCACTCACCCAGCTGGCCCATACCTTTGTCCCCAGGACACGTCAAGCAGCAGTATGTCCACCACTACAGGGAACCCAGGCTAACCCACCACCCCAAGAACAGCAGGGACCTGGGGGCAGTGGCAGTGGGCACACGGTTCAGGGGACAGAGGCCCAGGAAAACCGGGGAACTGGGAGGTCTGCTATGCGACAGGGGGAGGACAGGCCCAGGGAACCCACTCTCCATGAGGCCCTCTCCCACATCATGGGAGCGTACCATCATTCCCAGGAGACGATGGCAACGGTACTGGCCAAGTTTCAGGAGACCCAGCAGCTGCAGGCGGAACAGTATTTGGGGTTCAGAGAGGAACTCAAATCCATCAACACCACCCTCGGCACCATTGTAGGGGTGCTGAAGGACCTCGTAAACACCAGGAGGGACACTGTGGCACAACAAGGGGCCCCTGACGCTAGCCTGGACGATGAACTGCCCACCACCTCCTCTGGCGCTACTGTACAGGAGGCACCGCCACAGGACCATGACAACAGCACCCCACCCCCTGCAGATGGGGAACCACCCCGCAAACGGTCCCTGAGATCCAGGACAAAGACAGAGAACAATGCCAAGACCCCCGCCAAGAAATGAGACCACCCTGTATGTAATCCTCCTGTCCCACTTTGTCACCCTGTCCATTCTTAAACTGCCGTACCTCCACTTCCTATGCCCCTTTGGACAATGCACCTGTGAGACAAATAGACTGGACTCTGCCATGGACATTCCTCCACCATCACACCTACCCATTTTACAACCCCTCCACTATTTAGCACTTAAATAAACACCCTTGAATCACAAAACAATCTGGAGTCAGTTTATGCTTTCACAAATGTGTATTTGCAATAACTGAGGGAAATAGCAATGTCCATTGTATTGTCAACATACCTATATCACACAGCTCTAGTCCATGAGGTAACATAGCAGAGGTCACACAGTGGGACCCACATCTGTGAAATCGAAAGGGAAAGTAACAAATCAGGGTCTATTCACTGGGTGAAAGTGACAGACACATGAGAGGTAGAACACTTTTATCAGATGTAGGAGGCAGAGATGTCTTCTTACCTGTGTCTCGCTGGAAGTATTGCTGGATCACAGTGTTTCTGTTGTCTATGTCCTCTTCTTCTGCCTCCTCTTCTTCACTGTCCACAGGCTCCACAGCTGCCACAAGACCTCCTTCTGGACCATCCTCCTGCAGAAAAAGCACCTGTCGTCGCAAAGCCAAGTTGTGCATCATACAGCAGGCCATGATTATCTGGCACACCTTCTTTGGTGAGTAGTATAGGGAGCCACCTGTCATATGGAGGCACCGTAACCTGGCCTTTAGGAGGCCGAAGGTCCTCTCTATAACCCTCCTAGTTCACCCATGTGCCTCATTGTAGCGTTCCTCTGCCCTTGTCCTGATATTCCTCACTGGGGTCAGTAGCCATGACAGGTTGGGGTAGCCAGAGTTACCTGCAAATGTTGAGGGACAACTGTTCGACACACACTAACACTTAGGGACAACCCCAGACCCAGACAACAATTCACACTGTATAGGGTCCTTGTCCCCACCTAATAGCCACACATGGTGCCTCTGGAGTTGCCCCATCACATAAGTGAGACTGCTATTCCTCAGAATGTAAGCGACATGCACTGAGCCAGGAAACTTGGCATTCACATGGGAGATGTACTTGTCTGCCAAACACACCATCTGCACATTCATAGAGTGGTAGCTCTTCCGGTTTCTGTACACCTGTTCACTCCTGCGGGGGGTACCAAGGACACATGTGTCCCATCAATGGCACCTATGATGTTGGTGATATTTCCCAGGGCATAGGAGTCACCTTTCACTGTAGGCAAATCCTCCAAATGAGGGAAAACGATGTATCTGCGCATATGTTTCAGCAGGGCAGACAACACTTTGGACAACACTTTGAGAACATAGGCTGGGACATCCCTGATGCAATGGCCACCGTAGTTTGAAAAGACCCACTTGCCAGGAAATGGAGTACTGACAGTACCTGCACTAGAGGGGGGATTCCTGTGGGATGGCGGATAGCTGACATCAGGTCTGGCTCCAACTGGGCACACAGTTCCTGGATTGTGGCACGATCAAGTCTGTAGGTGACTATTACATGTCACTCTTCCATTGTCGACAGGTCCACCAGCGGTCTGAACACCGGAGGATGCCGCCATATCCTCACCTGCCCCAGCGGACGTGCTCTATGGATGAGAACAGCGATCAGGGGGTCAGCCAACACTGAGGTACTAAAAAAACAACTTTATTGCACACATTTGTCAATCCGCTATGTGCCTTAGTGTGTATGCAAGGCCTAGATATGTGTGACGCATTTAAAATTAATGCCATGTGGCCCCCTGAAATGGCGGCTGCCTGACCTGTAATGTGGGACAAGGGCATATGAGGTAACTACACTGGCGTTGTACTCCTTTGCTGTAGGCAGTCGAAGACCGCGGTGCAATCCTGCATTGATTAACATTGGACCCTATGGGTCCCAGGAGCCAATGATGATGTACGCCAGCGGTGACTGTACACACCGCCGCGGACGTGACCGCCATTTTCTCTCTGTTCACTCACTCAATACCTGATCTTCGACAGGAGAGGACCTACACTGCAAGTGCTGCTGTGACCTCAGTCTAGAAGCGACGATGGCTCATGTGCCTGGGGAAAGGGTCCCTGCCTTCCCATCGGAGGAGTTGGACAAACTAGTGGATTATGTCCTCCCCCGGTACACGCTTCTATATGGTCCTCCAGACAAACAGGTGAGTACACTTTGAGAATGCTGTATGGGCAATGCCTGTTTGGAGTGGTGTGGACGGAAGATATGGGGTGGGGGAATTAGTCCTGCATGATCCGTCGGTGAGTGTATGTGCGTCAGGGCATGGTTGGGAACGTGGGCCAATGACTGTGGCGGTCCGGATGGTTTCAGTTTTTCCTTTTCCCCTGTACTATTCTACTAGGTCAGCGCCCACCAGAAGAAGGATATTTGGCGTGCCATCGCCAAGGACGTCCGGACCCTGGGGGTCCACCACAGATGGAGTACCCACTGCCGGAAAAGATGGGAGGACCTTCGCCGCTGGAGCAAGAAGATGGCGGAGGCCCAGCTGGGGATGGCCTCCCAATGTGGGAGGGGTGCCCGTCGCACCATGACCCCCCTGATGTTCTGGATCCTGGCGGTGGCGTATCCGGAGTTGGATGGGCACTTGAGGGCATCACAGCAGCCACAAGGGGGTGAGTACCGTCACATCCATCTGACTCTGCGCGCATTGGAGGTGTCTGGGTGGGGGAGGTGGGCAGTGGGTTCCCATAGGCTAGGGCGAGCTTTGTAGGCAAGGACCCTTTGTGAGGCAGGCTAAGTGGCACCCCAACCCCACCAGTGGTAAGAAATCTACACCTAGTCAGGCTCCTGTGACATCCATGTGTGCAGCAATCAGGCATAGGCCATGTACCTCATGTCCCCGTGATTAATTAGGGAACTCCAAGTGCATGGCGTAGTGCAGAGGGCTGCTGTGTCAGTAGTGTCCACCGACGGTAGCGGTACTGTATGCACTGAACATGTCTTTCTTCTTCCTCCCCCCCTTCTTGTGGTCTTCCTGTTCTTGTGTGCATTAGCATCATCAGGCGGAGGAGCTGTGCCACCGGAGCAGGAGGAAGCTGCATCCCACATTTCCCTGGAGGGCCAGACAATGGAGTCTCAATTCACCAGTGGGACGGAGGTTGAGGGGAACTCCACAGCGGGGACAGGAGCTGAAACCAGCGACACAGACTCTTCATCTGATGGGAGCTCCCTTGCGGTGGTGGGCCCCTCTGTGCCCACCGCATCTACAAGTACTGCTGCCACCCCCCCTACCAGCACTGCCCTCCCAGCAGCGTCCCGTGTCTGCTCACACAGGAGGGTGGGCATCTCCTTCGCCCCAGGCACCTCAGGCCCTGCCCCAATCAGCCCTGCTGCCCTCAGTGAGGAGGCTATTGACCTCCTGAGATCCCTCACTGTTGGGCAGTCTACCATTCTGAATGCCATCCAGGGTGTAGAGAGGCAGTTGCAACAGAGAAATACATACCTGGAGGGCATTCATTCTGGCCAGGCAGCCCAACAGAGAGGATTTTAGGCTCTGGTTTCTGCACTGATGGCAGCCATTGTCCCTGTGTCCAGCCTCCCCCCTCCAACTTCTTCCACCAAGACCCAATCCCCAGTACCTAAGCCTATCCCAAGCACACCATCAGACCAGCATGCACACACCTCAACACAAGGGTGGCTCTGGCAAACATAAGCACCACACATCCCACAAGCACTCACACAAGCATCATACCCATGCACATATACCAACATCCACTGCCTCCACTGTGTCCACCTCCTCCACGTCTCCCTCCTCCCTCCCTGTCACGTCTCCACTCACACCTCCATGCACTACGTCTTCATCCACTACGTCCATCACCAGCACGCCCATCACCACACACCGCTCACGTGCACTCACCACCCCCACTACCATTCACACATCCCCTGTGTCCTCTCCTAGTGTGTCTGTGAGCCCTCCTCCCAAAGTACACAAGCGCAGTCACACACCCACCCAACAGCCATCCACCTCACGACAGCCTCCAGCCCATGCACCTTCACCCAAAGTCAGCAAACGAACACCTCCTACAACCACTACCTGTTCCTCCACTCCCAAACCCCCTCCATCTACCCGTCCCAGTGTGTCAAAAAAACATTTCCTCTTAAATGTTGACCTCTTTCCTACACCTCCCCCCACCCCTGTCCTTCCCCCAGGGCCCACCTTTCCAGGTCCCAACCCAGCACCTCAGCCACCACATCACTGGGCACAGTGGTGCCAGCAATACCCGTTTTTGGAGTGCGCCAAGCAACAGGGCTGCCAGTGTCCCAAGGAGCGAGGCCAAGGACATTCCCCCACCTCCAAAACAGAAGAAGTTGCCCACATCCCGGAGGGAGAAGACCAAAACACCTGCCACAAGGGCTCAGCCAAGACAAGTGTGGGGAGTGTGGGGAGTGGCAAGACAACTGCGCCAGCATCCAAGGTGGGGAAGGGCCTGAAGCAGAAAGGCAAGTCAATGTTGCCGCCAACATGCACGACGGACAAGACTGCCACCGGCACCGCCACATGCACCGCCGCCAAGGACACCGCCGCCAGCAGCCCAGTTACAGAGCCCTTCAGCAGCACCGCGGTCAGTGAGCCTGCCACCAGCACCGCCATTACAGACACCGCCGCCAGCACCGCGGTCACTGAGCCAGCCACCAGCACCGCCATTACAGACACCGCCGCCATCACCGCGATCAGTGAGCCAGCCCCCAGCACGGCAGTCAGTAAACCAGCCACCAGCACGGCAGTCAGTGAGCCAGCCACCAGCACGGCAGTCAGTGAGCCAGCACCACCGCCACAATGACCACCGCAAGCAACACCGCCACAATGACCGCTGCAAGCACCGCCGCTAATGACACCGCCGCCAGCACCGCGGTCATTGAGCAAGCCACCAGCACAGCAGTCAGTGAGCCAGACACCAGCACGTCAGTCAGTGAGCCAGCCGCCAGCACTGCTGCCACAATGACCGCTGCAAACACCGCCGCTAATGACACCGCTGCCCGCTCCGCCAGCGGCCCCGCGAGAACCTAAGCCAGTGGCACCACCGCAGACATGGCTGCCATCCCCAGTGGTCATCCATACGTGGCTGGTGGTCAGTTCCAGGGGCCTGGGCAGCTTCCATGTTGCCCCACCGTCAGTGGGGTATCACATCCACTACCTCAGTCCTTGGCAGGATGAAGCACTCTGGGCACAAAGCCCCCTCCAGAACCAGTGGAGAGATACATCCACTACCTCTGTCCTTGGCAGGATGAAGCACTCTGGGCTAAAAGCTCCATCCAGAACCAGTGGAGAAAGGCATACAATACCTCTGTCCTTGGCAGGATGAAGCACTCTGGGCACAAAGCCCCCTCCAGAACCAGTGGAGAAAGGCATCCACTACCTCTGTCCTTGAGAGGAGGAAGCACTCTGGGCACAAAGCCCCCTCCAGAACCAGTGGAGAAATGCATCCACTACCTCTGTCCTTGGCAGAATGAAGCACTCTGGGCTCAAAGCCCCCTCCAGAACCAGTGGAGACTGTTATCCACTTGAGAGACTGTGGCTTTGCACTCCCCTGGATAAAGCAGTGGGCAAACCACCCACTTGAGAGACTTGAGAGACTGTGGCTTTGCACTCCCCAGGATAAAACAGTGGCCAACCCACCCACTGGAGAGACTTGAGAGACTGTGGCTTTGCACTCCCCAGGATAAAGCAGAGGGCAAACCACCCACTGGAGAGACTTGAGACCCTGTGGCTTTGCACTCCTCAGGATAAAGCAGTGGGCAACCCACCCAGTGGAGAGACTTGAGAGACTGTGGCTTTGCACTCCCCAGGATGCAGCAGTGGGTAAATCACCCACTGGAGAGAATGTGGCTTTGCACTCCCCAGGATGCAGCAGTGCGCAAACCACCCACTGGAGAGACTTGAGAGACTGTGGCTTTGCCCTCACCAGGATACATCAATGGGCATGGAGGCCCCTCGTGGAGCTGGCGTTGTGCACTCATCCGGCTGAGGGGCCTCCCCTTCCCTTCCCCCTGAGGTGCCTGTTTTATTTCAATCTGATGCCCCTGCAGTGTTCTCTCCGTTTCGATTGGGTATCTTGTGTGGGCCTCGCCCATGCATTTTGGGCCCAGTGGTCCGCGGACTATGTAGGTGCAGTACGTGGACTTTAATTATTGGTGTACATATTTGTTTATAGTGTATATAAATTTTTGATTAATGGATTTTTATTGATTACGATGGTTACAATCATTTCCTTTTGTCCTTGCGTTCTTCCAGGGGGCTGGGTGTGTAAATGTAATGTTTCAGCATGTATTGGTGTGTGTGTTGTTGTAGGTGAGGGTGGGGGTGTTGCGTGTGTGTGTGTCACTCTCTTTTCCCTCCCCCTCCCCTGTGTCGTAGGTGCTGTACTCACCATGGTCGTCGCCGCCGTCAGTCATACTCCTGGTAGAGGAGCAGGAAGATAATTGCAGGGAGTATTTGGAGTTCAGGCTCCATGGCGTCCTGGTTCCTCGTGGAATGTGTAGAGGTGAGTGTTTTCCCTTCCAAGTCCTGTTTCCGACGTGTTTTTGTTCGCGTTGAAGCTGTCCCGGAAAAGGTCATAATACTGTGGGCGGTACATTGTCTTACGCCTGTCTGTTGGCGGTCACCGCCATGCTGTTTGTTTGTACCGCTGTGGCGGTCGGAGTGTTAAAGTGGCTGTCTATGTTGGCGGTTTCAGCCACGGTCATAATTCCATTTTTTTCTGCCGGCCTGTTGGCGGTTTTACCGCCACTTTACCACTGACCGCCAGAGTTGTAATGAGGGCCTAAATCTGCTCAAGCAGGAATACAGAGTCTGCAAGGAATGATGAACACAAGTGTGATGCATGGCATGCAACAGCAGGGTCACAATGAGTCTCAGCTCAGAGGTAGAGGATGTGGTGTTGGAATAGATCAGAGTGGTAATGTGGTTGACATGCAGTTAATGAAGAAAATGCTTCCATGTCATGCTTGTGGAAATCCCGCACACTGACTGTAGGAGGCTGGCCTGGCTTGTAGTGGGTACCAAGCGGTACTTACACTCTGTACCAGGTCCAGTTATTCCTTATTAGTGTAGAAGAGGTGTTTCTAGCAGCTTAGGCTGATAGAAGGTAGCTATAGCAGAGCAGCTTAGGCTGAACTAGGAGACATGCAAAGCTCCTACTATACCACTGGTGTCATATGCACAATATCATAAGAAAACACAATACACAGATATACTAAAAATAAAGGTACTTTGGGGCATATTTATACTCTGTTTGCGCCGGAATTGCGTAGTTTTTTTTTACGCAAATTCGACGCAAAACGAACTCCATATTTATACTCTGGCGTTAGACGCGTCTAGCGCCAAAGTTCATGGAGTTTGCGTAATTTTTTAGCGTGGACACCTACTTTGCGTTAATGACATGCAAGGTAGGCGTTCCCGTCTAAAAAATGACTCTGAGGCATGTGCGCCGTATTTACACTCCCGGGCAAAAATGACGCCCGCGAGTGGGCGGGTCAAAAAAAATGACATCCAGCCGCTTTTGTGTCGTTTTTTAGCGCCTGGTCAGGGCAGGCGTTAAGGGACCTGTGGGCTCGGAAGGAGCCCAGAGGTGCCCTCCCATGCCCCCAGGGACACCCCCTGTCACCCTTGCCCACCCCAGGAGGACGCCCAAGGATGGAGGGACCCATCCCAGGGAACTTAAGGTAAGTTCAGGTAAGTTTTTTTATTTTATTTTATTTTGTGGCATAGGGGGGCCTGATTTGTGCCCCCCTACATGCGACTATGCCCAATGACCATGCCCAGGGGACAGAAGTCCCCTGGGCATGGCCATTGGGCAAGGGGGCATGACTCCTGTCTTTGGGTTGGGAGTCAAAAAAAATGGCGCAAATCAGGTTGAGGCGAAAATTTTGCCTCAGCCTGACTTGCCCCATTTTTTGGCGCCCAAGCCCCATTTTCCCCTACGCCGGCACTGCCTGGTGTAAGTCATTTTTTTTTACGCACACCAGGCAGCTCCGCCGGCTAACGCCGGCTAACGTCATTGAATAAATACGGCGCCCGCATGGCGCTTCAGAATGGCGTTAGCCGGCGTTAGATTTTTTGACGCACAACTGCGTTGGCGCAGTTGTGCGTCGAAAAGTATAAATATAGCCCTTTATTTTTATGACAATATGCCAGTACACAGTACCAAAAATATGCAGTAATAGCAAAAGGAAGTAATGCAAGCAATGTAAAGTTACGGTTAATTGCAATAGGAGCACATAGGTATAGGGGCAACACAAACCATATACTCCAAAAGTGGAATGTGAACCACGAATGGACCCCAAACCTATGTGAGCTTGTAGAGGGTCGCTGGGACTGTAAGAAAACAGTGAGGGTTAGAGAAATAGCCCACCCCAAGACCCTAAAAAGTAAGTGTAAAGTGCACCTGTAACCCCCAGAGAGCACAGAAGTCGTGATAGGGGGCTTCTGCAAGGAAGACCAACACCAGCAAAGCAACAACAGTGGATTTCCGGACCTGAGTACCTGTGAAACAAGGGGACCAAGTTCAAGAGTCACGACAATGTCGAGAGTGGGCAGATGCCCAGGAAATGAAAGCTGAGGGTGCAAAGAAGCTGCCACTGGATGGAAGAAGCTTTGGTTTCTGCAAGAACGAAGAGGACTAGGAACTTCCCCTTAGGAGGAGGGATGTCCCACGTCGTGAAGAAGCTTTCAGAGGTGTTCCCACGCAGAAAGACCGCAAACAAGCCTTGCTAGCTGCAAGGTTCGCGGTTAAGATTTTTGGATGCTGCTGTGACCCAGAGGACCAGTGATGCAGTCTTTTGTTGCCTGTGGTTGCAGGGGGAAGATTCCGTCGACCCATGGGAGATTTCTTCAAAGCTCCTGGTGCAAGAAGGAGGCAGGCTACCCCCAGAGCATGCACCACCAGGAAACAGTCGAGAAAGCCGGCAGGATGAAGCAATACAAGTTTGCAGTAGTCGTCTTTGCTCATTTGTTGCGATTTTGCAGGCGTCCTGAGCAGTCAGGGGTCGATCCTTTGGCAGAAGGTGAAGAGGGAGATGCAGAGGAACTCTGGTGAGCTCTTGCATTCGGTATCTGAAGAATTCCCCAAAGCAGAGACCCTAAATAGCCAGAAAAGGTTTGGCTACCTGGGAAGGAGGATAGGCTAGTAACTCAGGTAAGAGCCTATCAGAAGGAGTCTCTGACGTCACCTGCTGGGCCTGGCCACTCAGAGCAGTCCAGTGTGCCAGCACACCTTTGAATCCAAGATGGCAGAGGTCTGTGGTGCGCTGGAGGATCTCTGGGCACCTCCCCTGGAAGGTGCAGGTCAGGGGAGTGGTCACTCCCCTTTCCTTTGTCCAGTTTCGCGCCAGAGCGGGGCTGGGGGATCCCTGAACCGGTGTAGACTGACTTATGCAGAGATGGGCACCATCTGTGCCCATCTAAGCATTTCAAGAGGCTGGGGGAGGCTACTCCTCCCCAGCCCTGACACCTTTTTCCAAAGGGAGAGGGTGTAACACCCTCTCTCTCAGGAAGTCCTTTGTTCTGCCTTCCTGGGCCAGGCCTGGCTGGACCCCAGGAGGGCGGAAACCTGTCTGAGGGGTTGGCAGCAGCAGCAGCTGCAGTGAAACCCCGGGAAAGGCAGTTTGGCAGTACCCGGGTCTGTGTTAGAGACTCAGCGGATCATGGAATTGTCTCCCCAATGCCAGAATGGCATTGGGGTGACAATTCCATGATCTTAGACATGTTACATGGCCATGTTCGGAGTTACCATTGTGATGCTATACATAGGTAGTATGTATAGTGCATGCGTGAAATGGTGTCCCCGCACTCACAAAGTCCGGGGAATTTGCCCTGAACGATGTGGGGGCACCTTGGCTAGTGCCAGGGTGCCCACACACTAAGTAACTTTGCACCCAACCTTCACCAAGTGAAGGTTAGACATATAGGTGACTTATAAGTTACTTAAGTGCAGTGGTAAATGGCTGTGAAATAACGTGGACGTTATTTCACTCAGGCTGCAGTAGCAGGCCTGTGTAAGAATTGTCAGAGCTCCCTATGGGTGGCAAAAGAAATGCTGCAGCCCATAGGCATCTCCTGGAACCCCAATACCCTGGGTACCTCAGTACCATATACTAGGGAATTATAAGGGTGTTCCAGTATGCCAATGTGAATTGGTGAAATTGGTCACTAGCCTGTTAGTGACAATTTAGAAAGCAGAGAGAGCATAACCACTGAGGTTCTGATTAGCAGAGCCTCAGTGAGACAGTTATTCATCACACAGGGAACACATACACGGCACACTTATGAGCACTGAGGCCCTGGCTGGCAGGGTCCCAGTGACACATACACTAAAACAACATATATACAGTGAAAAATGGGGGTAACATGCCAGGCAAGATGGTACTTTCCTACACTGACAAACGGGTGTGCCCGTACAGTAATTTGACAAATTTGGTGCAGGATGGTGGTGTTGCACAGATAGTAGACAGTGGTAAAGTCCAAATTCAAACAGTTCAAAGACCCCAAAATTAACAATGTGGCTGTTCCTACTGGATTGTCACAGATACAGGTCCCACAACAGATGCAGGTCCTGCAACAAATGCAAGCCCCTTAGCAAATGCAGGTTCAACAAGCCCCGATGCAACAGCAACAAGTGATGGTTCTTCAGCAACATATGAATCAGAAGGCAAATGCAAATGTGAATTAGGTAATCACACAATATCCATTGATTGATTTCAGTGATAATGAAGTTTCTGAAACATACAACGGTGATAGTTCAGATGAGGAAGAATGTGTACTGGCTGCACCCTTGGAAGAGGATCTGTGTGGTTCCTATGTAAATGCCAATGTGATGGGACATGATTTTTTATTTTCTGGTCGACATTGGAGCAACATATTCCACTGTCAGAACCGCGGAGGTTCCAGATGTGCTTTCTCAGAGAGAAAAGTACAGCTGATAGGGGTAGCAAATCAGCATTTAACAAACCTGATTACAGAACATATTCCAGTTAAAATAGGGTTCTTTGAAGATTTGCACCAATTTGTGGTGTGCGATTCAAGTCCTGTGAGCCCCTTAGGATGTGACTTATTGTGCAAATTAAACTGTTCCATCAATTGCAGTAACAAAGGTATAGCAATACAGACAAATAGCGATAATGGGATGCCCAGCAACATTGACGAGCTGTATACTCTCATTTCATTATTTTCAATGATGATGATAAATGATTTACAAAGAACAGTGATAGTGAAGGTTTGGGATTTTTCAGGAAAAGATATTGTACTAATCAGAGGTGCTGAGCCAGTTAAAATAACAGTGAAGCCAAATGCAGTTTCCCACGATCCCTCAGTATAATGTGGCCCCAGAAGTAATTGCAGGAATTACACTTGTAAATGAAAATGTTGTTGAGCAAGGAATTTTGAAGGAAGTCATGAGTAGTCCGTGTAACTCTTCTATTATGGGACTGCGGAAGCCCAATGGAAAATACTGCATAGTCCAAGATTAGAGAAAAGTTAACAAGATTTTCATTCCATGTAGTCCTGTGGTACCGAATCCTGCTGTGAATTTGTTTCAGATCCTTGTGAAGTGGAATGGTTTTCTGTTATTGCCTTGTGTCAGGCATTCTTCTCTGTTCCACTTCATGAGGAGAGTCAATTCTTATTTTCAGTTAAATTCGGAAGCTGTGTATATTCCTGGTGTTGCACTCTTCAGTCCCCATCCATTTTCAACCAGATCTTGAAAAAGAACCTAGAGTCCCTGAACATGCCATTTCATTCAGTCTTAGTTCAGCACATTGATGACTTGATGGGCGCATCAAACACACGTGGAACCAATAGGAGAGATACCATTGCCTTATTGAACCATTTGGGTGAAAATGGGAATAAAGTTTCCCCTGGAAAATTACAGTATTGCCAGAAAGAAGTGATCATCACATAGAGAAGGGGGGCAAAGAAGGTGTCCCATGAGAGAACCGCAGCAATCCTTCGAATGAATCCACCAATGGCACAGAGAGATGTTAAAATGTTTCTGGGAGTGGTTGGCTACTGCCACCAATGAATACCAATTTTTTTAATGATTTCCAAGCCTTTACAAAAATTGACACAAGACAGTTACTGATCTGGTGCCATTCGACAAAACTTGCTTGAAAACCTTCACTGAGCTGAGAGAAAGCCTGTGCCAAGCCCTAGCTGTGGGAATGCCAGGTTACAATAAATCTTTTTCATTGTTTTGTCATGAACGTGACGGTTGCACACTTTCAGTTTTGACGCAGTTATATGGAGCGGTCAACAGACCAGTGGCTTATTTTTCTGCTACACTTGATCCTGTAGCTGCTGCTTTGTCCCGCTGTTTAAAATTTGTCGCACTGGTTGGTGTCAGCATGGGACAGTGCAAAGGCATTGTCAGGGTCATCCTTTGACAGTTTTTGTTCTCCATTCTGTGGAGATTCTTTTAATCAGAACCAAAACCCAGTATTTGACAAATGCACGTTTGACCCCTTATGAGTCCCTGATTTTAGGTTCTCCCAATGTAAATTTTAAAAGATGCACTTTTTTAAACCAGGCAACACTTTTACCAGTGGCCAGTGAAAATGTTCATGATGAATATGAAGTAGAACGTGACTTTTTCAATGTGACTGAACCATGCACCAAGCCTAGACCCGATATTCAAGATACCCATTTGGTGAAAATGACTACGTCATGCTTGTTCATGGCTCCTGTTTGAGAGATAATGAAGGAACACTGAAGCTGCTTATGCAGTTTGCACAGTTTCAGGAGTAATAGAAGCTTTATGGCTTCAAGGATTCGTTTCAGTCCAAGTTGCCGATTTGGTCGCTCTTACTAGGGCATGTTGTGCCTCTGAACAGCTCAAAGTGGCCATTTTCATTCATAGTCAATACAGATTTGGTGCTATTCACAACTCCAGACATTTGTGGCCCCAGAAAGGTTTTATGTCCTCTTCAGGATCACCATTCCGAAATGGTGAAAGAATTTATCAATTGTTGAAAGCATTACAGTTACCAGTAAAAACTGCAGCTGTGAAACGTGCAGCATATCAAAAGTCAAGCGACTATATTTCGTTGGGCAATGCCTATGCTGATCATGCAGCCATATACTGTCTGCTACATTGCATGTCCTTTCATGATGAATGGAGTGATGGAAGCAGCACCAATGAGACAAACCAGTTTCATGATGACAGAAATTGACACCTGGAAAAAGGTTAAGAGATTACAGGGGGAAGTTACTGAAGAGGAACGCAGAGGTTGGAGTAGAGCAGGTTGTGCTCAGAGAGATGAAGATGATGTTTGGGTTTACAATGAAGGAAAAGTAGTATTGCCAAGACGTTTGCTGCCCTCAATGGCAAGATCTTACCATGGGCAGGTGCACCTTGGCATAAATGCAATGATCGGAACATTTAAACAGACTTGGTACAACCCCAGACTCAGATTAGTTACAGAAGCAGTGTGTCACAGATGTGAAACATGCCAGTAGATGAACGTAGAAAAACGCACTGTGGTTAATGTGAGTCACAAAGGTAGATCAGGTGGTCCCTTCAGCAGAATGCAGCTAGATTTCATTGAGATGCCTGCATGCAGTGGACTGAAGTATGCATTGGTGATTGTGTGTGTCTTATCAAACAAGCAGGAATGTTAATCTCACTGTTGCAAGTCTTTTGTTGAGGGAGTTGATCCCCAGGTTCGGATTCCCGACTTCTTTGGAATCAGACCAAGGATTTCAATTTAATGATAAGATTATCAAGATTATCAAATTGTTGTGTGCGGCATTACAAACTGAGCAAAGATTACACTGCAGTTAACAGACCACAGGCATCTGGATTGGTCAAGCAGATGAATGGAACTTTAAAGTATCGATTGTCAAAGGTGTGTGCTTCTACAACATTGAACTGGCCAGATGCATTGTCACTTGTTCTGATGAGCATGCGTAGCACTCCTGACAGGAAGGCAAGATTGCCACTACATGAGATTCTCTTGGGACATCCCGGTAAATGCACTTGTGAACATTACAGATGACTTAGTGCTGCATTATTGCAAAGGACTAGTTGATGTGGTTTGCTCTTTGTCTCAGGCCGAGAAAGCAACAGTTCAGCTGCCACAGGAACAGTGTCATGACCTGAGTCCAGGAGATTGGTTGCTTACCAAAACAGCACGTGCGAAAGTCATGCTTAGATCCATGTTGGAAAGTTGTGACGTGAGCTGGTCTTGTGAACTGGGTTAATGTGAGCCAAATATGCAAAGTTCCATATCTTCTTGAAGATACAGCACCTGTTTCTCCAGGGTCAGATTCAGTGAGTAAAGGGGTCCAGGTTAGTCAAACTGTGAGGATAGGACAAGTGGCTGCTGCTAAGCCTCCACAAAATGGGGAGAGTCTGAGCACACCAAAGACTATTTGAGGTGCAGGAGAGCCAAGCCAGTCAGTCGAATCCTGCTAGCTCAGTACCAGTTTTGGTAACCAATAGTGCATGAAACGTAAACTGTAAGAGGAGACTAGTGGCCCTCGAAAAGGCCAGCACCAGTTGCAGATTTGTTCCAACAATTGCTTAAGTAGCTGAAGAACCTGATTGAAGTGACGGTGAAAACAGTGCAACAAGGAGATCAAAGAGAAAAAGAGTGCCGCAGGTACTCTGCACCCAGATGGACTTACTTTTCTGCAAATGAATGGGAGAACAAATTTGAAGCCTTTTGTTTTGACTGTGCACATTCAGCTGAACATTGAACTTGAAATTGCATTAATACTGAATTTTGAAATAATCTATCCAATTGATAAGCAGAGACACTATGGGGGTCATTACAACATTGGCGGTAAAAAGGGGAGCAGGATCGACGGTAGAACATGGCGGCCGGCTAGAGTGCGGGCCGCGGGGAGGCTCGGACCCAATCAGATTTTTTTTTTTAAAAAGGAAGAAACAACGTCCATGAGAACGCGCTAGTCTCAGGGGACCCCCGCAGAAACCTTTTGCTTACCTGACGGCGGCCGAGGTGCAGGACGCAAGCCTGTATAGGGCGGCGCCGGCTCTGTGGTCCCGGGCTGCCTGGGAGCACCAGCGAGGAAGGGAGGCAGTATTTAGAATTCACCTCCAGGGGAAAGGCGGCAGGGGCAGCACAAGACGCGGTGCTTCCCTAGACAAGGGCGACTTTCTAAGGGATTCATCTCCCTGCCAGGAGAAGGACTTGGGCAAGAAAGGTAATGTGCCTCTCTTGAATTATATGATTGCCCCTCTAGGGGGTATGCAAGAAGGAATAGAGGGTTTAAAGTCCGAATACACCAGCATGCTTGGCCTTAGGGGGGTGAGCAAAAAAGTAGGAAATATAGCAGGAGGGGTGACAGGAGGGATGGGAGCAAGTAAACCGAGCACAGTTTATTCTCTTAGGAGCGGTAAGAAGGTTTTTGGCTCTAAGGGGGAAGAGCTGATTATTGGGGGAGCCTTTCCAGAGCAAAGAACTCATAACAGACGAAACGACAGAAGGGGTGGAAAGGTCGTCCCAAATTTAAAAGGAGGGACTTTATTTAATAAAGAGCGTAGAGTTACCCCCTCTTTAAAAACTTACTTCAGAGTCCTTCCTAGCACCCTAAGGATGGAGGGAAGTGAACCTGGAAAGGGGGCAGTTTCGGGAGAGGCGGTGGCCCAAATTGGGCGGATTCAGTGTGACCCGAATAGGTTTCAGGTGTTGGGTGACCCGCATGCGAATGAGTTGGATGCCCCGGGCTCCCTAGGAGGAAAGGGTGCGGTAGTTCAATGTACTAAGGGCATGCACAAAGATGGAGTACAGGCAGCTGTTTTAAATGACGAACAAGGAACTAGAGCGGTCAACCAACAGCCTGGTATGTCCCTGGGAGATCGCCTGAGTTTTTCTCCCCGGGATATAGAAGAGCACCAGTTGGGGTCGGCAGAGGAACCCTTGGAACAATCTATTGCAGGAATGTTGACAGCACTCTCTTTGGAGCTTAGGGCTGGCTTTGAGACTTCAAATGCCAATCAGAAGGAGATAAGAGGTCTGTGTGAGACTCTTGGCGGAAAAATAGATGAGCTGGCAGGTAGGACAGCTGCCCTGGAAGAAGAAGTTGGAGATTTAAGTTCGGCATTGGAAAAAAACAAGGAGAATTTGCAGAGTTTAAGAGCAGGAGAAGAAAATGTCCTACTGAAATTGGAGTCTTTAGAAAACAACCAGAGAAGGAACAATTTGAGAGTCCTAAAAGTACCAGAAGGTATGGAGGGAGGGGACCTGAAAGAGTTCATAGTTCGTTTGATTAAACAAGGAGTACAGGTCGAAGACACTGAAGATGTTATCGCGAAAGATATTCAAAGGGTGCACAGGGACCCCCCTCGGAGATGGCCCAGTAAGGACAAGCCCAGGAGAATCTTGGTTTCCTTTCAGACGTATGCAATTAAGGAGCGCATTTTGTCTGCCGCATTAAGAAAGGGAATGCTGATTGTGGAAGGTACGAAGTTTGAAATTAGGTCAGACCTATCAAGTATGACCTTAAATAAGCAGTGGGAACTGGGGAGAAGAATTGAGGTCTTAAAGGAGCTTGGTGCTACCGCCCAATTAAAATTCCCAGCCACTTTGAAGGTAATGGCGAACAACAAAATGTATAACTTTAGAGACAGTAAAGAAGGTGATGAGCTGATAAAGAGCTTGGAAAAAATAGACTAAGGCGGGGTGACAGTTTTTCTTTTCCTTTTTTTTTCTTCTTTTTTTTATGTACACGTATCTGGGGGCCTTCCCGAGGCGTTTTCGCCTTGATTAGGAATCAAGGGGGTTCTCCAAGGGTGTAGGGGGAGGGGAAATGGGTGGGGGTGGGGGGGGAGGAGGAGGTAATCACAGGGTGGGGAGCATGGGGGAAAAAATAAAAAAATATGTCCTCATTCAGTAGTTGTTCTTCTTTGTGGGGTTTAGATGATGGGAGATAATGAGCTGAGACTTTTGTCTTGGAATGTCTATGGCCTCCGGGTGGCAAAGAGGCAAAAAAGATTGCTGCAATACTTTAGGGATGTGCAAGTTAATGTGTTGGCTTTGCAGGAAACTCACTTGTCTAATGAAGAATGCATTACGTTGTTTAGATCATGTAGTTGGGTCCAGCAGATTTTGAGTACTATTCAGCCCGGTGGAAGCAAAGGGGTGGCTATTGTAATCAAAAAACATCCAAGGATTTCCTTTCAGGGGGGACCAGCTGATAAGGCTGGTAGGTGGGTAATCGGGAAATTGGTAGCGTTTGACTCTACATTCACTTTGGTGGCTTATTATGGGCCTAATAAAGATGACCCTGCACCTCTGAAAGAGCTATTTTGGCAGTTGATCCATTTTCCAGACCCAGTAATATGGATGGGCGACTTTAATGTCGTGATGAATTACCAATTGGATAGATCCTCTGGAAACAGATCGACATTTAATCATAAGATGCGCTCTCGTTATTATTTATGGTGTCGCAATTGGGTCAACATGATGTATGGAGAGAAAAGATGGGGTTAAAACGGGGGTATACATATAATAACAAAAAATATAGGCACCAATCAAGAATTGATTATGCTTTGGTGGATGGGAGGATAAGAGATTGGGTAAGGGAAATAGCTCACGTTGGTGTCCACCTATCGGATCACTCAGCAGTTAGTTTGAGTATTCGGTTAAAAGGCAGGGTCGCCCAGGACAGGTGGACGTTAGATAGAACTCTGTTACTAGACAAGGACATAGTAGCAGGATTAAGAGCAGATGTGGAGGAGTTTTTTGAGCTTAATGTGGGGTCATCGTCACTTGATATGGTATGGGATGCTTTTAAAGTTTTCCTAAGAGGTAGATTAATAAGGGCAGCCTGGATTAAAAGGAAAGAGTATAAGGAGGAAATCAGTCGGTTGGAAGGGGGTATTCAACAAGTGGAACAGGAAATGGTAGATTTAACTCCCGGAGAAGAGGGGAAAAAGAGGAAACTTGCGGAATTACATCAAAAGTTAAGGTATGAAATACTAGCAGTGTTGGACAGAAGGATTAAGGTGAGTGTTGAGGCAAATAGATTTGCCCATTATGAGCATGGAGAGAATTGTGGGAAATTGTTGGCCTGGAAAATAAGGACAAATTTAGGTAAGAACAAGGTGGCTGGGATCTTGGATAAGGAGTCAGGTTTGGTCTCTAATAGCGACGACGAGATTCGTGAGATTTTCCGAAACCACTTTAAGGAGCTGTATACAGAAGATCTAGAAGGACTAGATTTTCCGAAACCACTTTAAGGAGCTGTATACAGAAGATCTAGAAGGACCTATAGAGAAAGTTAAGGAATGGTTGAGGGACCTGGAGTTAGTGGCTCTGGAGGAGCAGGATAATAAAGTCTTGAATGATTCTATTGGGCAAGCAGAAGTGGAGCACTGTATACAGGTAGGGAAGTCGGCGAAAGCACCCGGGCCAGATGGGTTGCCTTTTGAGGTTTATAAAATTTTAGGAAGCAGCATAGCAAAATTTCTAACTGAGTTGTGTAATAATATCTTGATAGAGGGGGGTGCATGTCCCGCTACCTGGAAGGAGGCCACTATCACTCTGATTTTAAAACCTGGGAAGGACCCAAAAATCTGTGACTCGTATAGGCCGATCTCCTTATTAAATTGCGATTATAAAATATTTACAAAAGTCCTGGCAAGGAGATTGGGGGGAGTCTTAGGTAAATTGATACATGAAGATCAGAAAGGCTTTATTAAGGGGAGATATATGCAAGAGCTGACCCAGTCCTTGATAGGCTCCATAGATCTGGCTCAAGTATATAAGGATCCTTTGGCCTTAGTTATGATTGACGCTACAAAAGCATTTGATAGAGTGAACTGGGTCTACCTGGAGGTCCTCTGCGAATTTTTTAATTTGGGAGAGAAATTTACTAGGGCATTGCGGACAATATATCAAAACGCAGAGGCAAAAATCCTGGTTAACCGGGTTCTAACACATCCCTTTAAAATTGGGAGAGGGACGAGACAGGGTTGCCCATTATCTCCATTGTTATTTAATATATATATTGAACCCTTAGCTTGCAAAATTAGAAATGAACAGAGAATAATTCAGTTTCGGGGTGGGAGTTGGAGCAAAAAAATTGCCTTGTATGCGGATGATTTGTTGGTTTATACAGCGGATTTGCAGCAAACCTTACCGGCTTTAGAAGATTTGACAAGGGAATTTGGGGAAGTTGCTGGATATTCGGTTAATAAAGAAAAGATCGAAAATATGACTTGGAATATGCGAGAGGAGAGTGTGCTAATTAAAAGAAAAATGAAATATTTGGGTGTTGTTATAACACAGGATATAGACAAGTTAGCAGAGGTTAATTTCTCAAGAGTTATGGCAGATGTCACTAAATTAATGAAGAGCTGGGGTACCTTACCTCTTACGATTTACGGGAGAGTTAATTTAGTAAAGATGACGCTACAACCAAAAGTCTTATTCCTTTTTAATGCGATCCCGCTGAAATATAAGAAAGAATGGTTGGGTAAATTACAAGGTAGAATTAGTTCTTTTATTTGGGATTCCAAAGGAGTGCGAATCGCATGGAAGAAACTGAGACGGAGAAAAGAGAAGGGCGGATTAGCCCTACCGGATCTTCAGTATTATGCTTGGGCGGTCTTCATTAAGAATATGAGAGGGGCACTGAATGGGTCGAAGTTTTCAGATTTGGGGCAGGTTCTGAAAGTCATGATGGAAGCTGATTACGATAAACAGCCGGGGTTCCTATATAAATTTGGAGATCCAAAATATTTTAAGAAGGTGAGGTTTAAAGTCCTGCAAGATTCTGCTAATATCTGGTATGATCTAAGGAGGGCTACTAAGTTACCGTTCTATAGTAAATACGCCTCTCTTGGACACTTCGGGCTCACCAGAATGGACGAGAGATACTTTGGTGAAACCTCTGAAGGAGGCAGGGCTGGTGAAATGGGGTCAGATTTGCACTGATGGGGTGCTACTACCGTATGAGGACCTCAATATAATGGTAGAGGGACGTCTTTCTAGATTTAAATATCTGCAAATAAGGAGCTGGTTGAAGTCCATCAAGGAAAAAGTAGGTGGCTCCAATGAGTTGGAAGAACTACTATCTCAAGACTCGGTGGGAAAGAGAGAAGTAGCAAAATGGTATTGGACATTATTGGAAACTGTAGATGGAGATTTCCACTTGCCTGAGAAGATCTGGGGAGGATGCTTGCCCGGAGTACAGATAAGTGATATATGGCAAGTATCTACTACTCTTCTGTATGCTACAGTTAAATCTGCCTGTTTAAGACGAAATCATTTGTTCTCCATCCACAGAACCTTCTGGTCCCCCGAGAAACTGTCTAAAGTGACGGAAGGCACCCCGGTAACCTGTAAAAAGTGCGGTAAGGATCGGGCAAGTGACATTCACATGTTTTGGGAGTGTTCCCAGCTCAGTCTGTTCTGGAAAGAGGTTGGTGAGGTAGTGAATTTTTTTTTACTCCAAGTGTATCAGGTAAGCCCCTCTTTAGTTATATTTGGCTGTCAAGTTGGCTCTAGGAAGGATACAAAAAAGGATGCTAAATTGCTCTTCTTTATGATGCTCCTAGCAAGACGGGAGATATGTAAGAAATAGATAAGTCCTTCTCCCCCGACGGTGATGGAATGGAAGGACTCGCTAATATATTATTTAATTTTGGATACAAGCGATAAAGAATTAGATAAAAAGCATACATTCTGGGACCCATTGAGAAATTGGCTAGAATCATAATAATTAGGTATTGTCCTGTGATTACGTTAAAACAGGTGCCCAGTGGTTCTGAAGGTGGGCTGGTGAGGCCCTGCCAATCAGTTATGGGTTGTCCTGGACAAGGGCCTCTAGGGGGAGTTTAGTGGCTATTTTGACTGAACTCCTTCCATCAAGAGGCTGGACAAGTGAATGAGGAAAAAAAAAAAAAAAACATTGGCGGTAAAAGCCGCTTACCGCCGTGCAGAAGACCGCCAACACACCGCCGCGTCTGCGGAATTCCGCTACAGCTATTATGACCCACATCTCGGAATCCGACAAAATTCAGACACTCACACAAGTCCGCCACACCAAAGGTCAGTGATAAACTGGCGATAACAAAACCGACACCGTCACGCCAACAGAAATACGGCCACACTATCACGACACACGAATCCACGCGGCAGTCTTTCAACCGCGGTATTCCATTGGCGGTACACATCTCTGCGCTCAAAATACACACACTCTTACAAAACACAGCCACATTGGACAATTTGAAATACACACACCTGATACACATACACACACCACTCCCACACACCCAATACAATATAAAACACACACCCACATCACCCACAAACCCCTACGAACACAATTCACGCCTGAAGGCCAGAGAGAGACACCACCCTCAACAAACTAGCATCCACAGGCACACAACACCATCACCCACACAACTTCCACGCACCTCACACAACACACCACTACATATCACCACACATCACCTACACCACCCCATGGCACGGCAAAGACAGCCCAGGTTCTCGGAGGAGGAGCAAGGGGTCATGGTGGAGGAAATCGTCCGGGTACAGCCACAGCTATTTGGATCGCATGTGCAGCACACCTCAATTGCAAGGAAGATAGAGCTATGGCGAAGAATAGTCGACAGGGTCAACGCAGTGGGACAACACCCAAGAAATCGGGAGGACATCAGGAAAAGGTGGAACGACCTACGGGGTAAAGTGCGTTCCGTGGTCTCAAGACACCACCAGGCGGTTCAGCGGACTGGCGGCGGACCCCCACCTCCCACCCACAACTAACAACATGGGAGGATCAGGTCTTGGTGATTCTGCATCCTGAGTGCCTCGCAGGAGTCGGTGGAGGAATGGACTCTGGTAAGTCAAATCTTAACTATTACATCCCCCACCCTACATGCATGCCAGCACATACCCCCACCCTCGCCCTCACCTCTATCACTCCAGCTCCTCACAAATGTACCAATATCACAAACCACCCATCCCAACACCAAGCCCTGCATGCAACAACAACGCATGGACACCCATCACTAAAGCATGCCCACTGCACATACCCATACACCTCCCTAAACCATCATCACACAAGCTCACACACAGGAATGCCAGCACTGGGGTACACGGTCACCCACCCATTGCACACCATGCCACACACAGATGCAATAATCATGCCTTTCCACCCCTGCAGGACCACTACCCAACGTCACCAGACAGGAGGGTCCAGACATGTCCACTCCACCCACAGAAGAGGCCCACAGTGATGACAGCACCTCTGTCCAACTGGATCTAGATGACGAGTCCGGACCATCGTGGGCCTCGGGACAGTCGGTTCCCCTCACACAGGCACAGGCCACCACAGACCTTCCCACATCTGGAAACACCAGCACAGCACAGCACCCACCCAGCGGGCCCATACCTCTGTCCCCAGGACACGTCAATCAGCTGTGTGTCCACCACTACAGGGAACCCTGGATAACCCACCACCAACACCAGGGACCTGGGGGCAGTGGCAGTGGGCACACGGTCCAGGGGACGGAGGCCCAGGAACACAGGGGAACTGGAAGGGCTGCTGTGCGACAGGGGGCGGACAGGCCAAGGGAACCCACTCTCCACAAGGCCCTCTCCTCCATCATGGGAGCCTACCACCACTCCCAGGAGACGATTGCAACGGTACTGGCCAAGTTTCAGGAGACCCAGCGCCTGCAGGAGGAACAGTATTTGGGCTTCAGGGAGGAACTCAGAACCATCAGCTCCACCCTGGGCACCATCGTAGGGGTGCTGAAGGAAGTACTCAACACCAGGAGGGACACTGTGGCACTACAAGGGGCCCCTGACACTAGCATGGACGAGGAACTGCCCACCACCTCCGCCGGCGCTAGTGGACAGGAGGCACTGCCACTGGACCACCACACCAGCACCCCACCCCCTGCAGACGAAGAACCACCCCGCAAACGGTCCCTGAGATCCAGGAACAAGACAGAGCACGATGCCAAGACCACCGCCAAGAAATGAGACCACCCTGATTGTCATCCCACTGTCCCACTTTGTCACTCTGTCCATATTGAAACTGCCCCAGCTCCACTTCCTATGCCCATGTGGGCAATGCACCTGTTAGACTAATAGACTGGACTCTGCATTGACACTCCTCCGCCATCACCCCTCACCATTTAACTTCCCCCTCCAATATTTTATATTTAAATAAACACACCTAAAGCACCAAAAGATCTGGAGTCTGTCTGTGATTTCGAAATAGTGTATTTGCAATTACAGTGACAAAATGTTCTTGAAATAGTAATGTCAACATACCTATGTCACACAGCTCTAGTCCATGAGGAATCTAAGCAGATGAGACACGTTGGGACCCACACCTGTAAAACCGTAAGGGAAAGTGACAACTCAGTGACCACACACTGGGTGAAAACGACAGACAGGATAGAGGTAGAAGTGTAAAAGTACATGTAGTAGGCAGGAATGTATTCTCACCTGTGTTTCACTGGAAATATTGCTGGATAACTGAGTCCCTGTTCTGCATGTCTTCTTCCTCTGCTTCATCCTCATCACTGTTCACAGGCTCCACAGCTGCCATAACACCACCATCTGGACCATTCTCCTGCAGAAAAGGCACTTCTTGTCGCAAAGCCAAGTTGTGAAGCATACAGCAGGCCACGATGATCTGGCACACCTTCTTTGGTGAGTAGAATAGGGATCCACCTGTCATATGCAGACCCCTGAACCTGGCCTTCAGGAGGCTGAAGGTCCGCTCGATCACCCTCCTGGTTCGCCCATGGGCCTCATTGTAGCGTTCCTCTGCCTTTGTCCTGGGATTCCTCACTGGGGTCAGTAGCCATGACAGGTTGGGATAACCAGAGTCACCTAATAGCCACACACGGTGCCTCTGGAGTTGCCCCATCACATAAGGGATGCTGCTATTCCACAGGATGTAGGCGTCATGCACTGAGCCAGGGAACATGGCATTCACATGGGAGATGTACTGGTCTGCCAAACATACCATCTATACATTCATGAAATGATAACTCTTCCGGTTTCTGTACACTTGTTCACTCCTGTGGGGGGGGACCAAACCCACATGGGTCCCATCAATGGCACTTATGATGTTGGGGATATGTCCAAGGGCATAGAAGTCACCTTTCACTGTAGGCAAATCCTCCACCTGAGGGAAAACGATGTAGCTCCACATGTGTTTCAGAAGGGCAGACAACACTCTGGACAATAAGTTGGAAAACATAGGCTGGGACATCCCTGATGCCATGGCCACAGTTGTTTGAAAAGACCCACTTGCAAGGAAATGGAGCACTGATAGCACCTGCACTTGAGGGGGGATTCCTGTGGGATGGCGGATTGCTGACATCAGGTCAGGCTCCAACTGTGTACACAGATTGTGGCACGGTCAAACCTGTAGGTGATAATCAAATTTCTTTCCTCCATTGTCGACAGGTCCACCAGCGGTCGATACACCAGAGGATTCCGCCATCTTCCGCTCCTAGGGGTCCCGGTGGGAGTGTGGACTCAGCTGTGACTCCTCCCAAGGTGGGGTGGGCCACAAAAAACCCGGCAAGTCTGGGAGGAGCAGCACGGCGGAGAAGACCGCCATCATCCCGGCTGCCCAGGAGGGCCCCGCCAGCCCCATCGTCGCTGCCCAGGAGGCCACCGCCAGCCCCATCGTCGCTGCCCAGGAGGCCACTGCCAGCCCCATTGTCGCTGCCCAGGAGGCCACCGCCAGCCCCATCGTCGCTGCCCAGGAGGGCCCCGCCAGCCACAGCCCAGCTGCCCAGGAGGGACCCGCCAGCCACAGCCCAGCTGCCCAGGAGGGACCCGCCAGCCACAGCCCAGCTGACCAATGAAGGACCGCCAACTCAAGCACCGCTGAACAGGGCAAGCACCGCCAACTCAAGCATCGCTGAACAGGGCAAGCACCGCTGAACAGGGCAAGCACTGCCAACTCAAGCACCGCTGAACAGGGCAAGCACCGCCAACTCAAGCACCGCTGAACAGGGCAAGCACCGCCAACTCAAGCACCGCTGAACAGGGCAAGCACCGCTGAACAGGGCAAGCACCACCAACTCAAGCACTGCTGAACAGGGCAAGCACCGCTGAACAGGGCAAGCAACGCCAACTCAAGCACCGCTGAACAGGGCAAGCACCGCCAACTCAAGCACCGCTAGCCCATGAGCAGCAGGGGCACTGACGCAACAGGGACGTCACAGGGTGAGTGATGCACTCTGGGCACCAGTCCCCCTCCAGAACCAGTGGAGACATGCATCCACTCCGTCTGTCCTTCACAGGATGAAGCACTCTGGGCACCATTCCCCCTCCAGAACCTGTGGAGACTGTTATACACTTGAGAGACTGTGGCTTTGCACTCCCCAGGATCCAGCAGTGGGCAAACCACCCACTGTAGAGACTTGAGAGACTGTGGCTTTGCACTCCCCAGGATACATCAATGGGCAAACCACCCACTGTAGAGACTTGAGAGACTGTGGCTTTGCACTCCCCAGGATGCAGCAGTGGGCAACCCACCCACTGTAGAGACTTGAGAGACTGTGGCTTTGCACTCCCCAGGATACATCAATGGGCATGGAGCCCCCTCGTTGATCTGGCGTTGTGCACTCATCCGGCTGAGGTGCCCCCCCTTCCCTTCCCCCTGAGATGCCTGTTGTATTTCTATCTGATGCCCCTGCAGTGTTCTCTCTGTTTTGATCTGGTATCGTGTGTGGGCCTCGCCCATGCATTTTGGGCCCAGTGGTCCACGGACTATGAATGGTGCAATACCTGGACTACTATTCTTGGTGTATATTTTGTTAATAGTGTATAGATGTATATTTTTGGTTACTGCATTTTGATATATTACAATGGTTACACTCATTTCCTTTTGTCTTTGCATTCTTCCGGGGGGGTTGAGGGGGTGTATCTATAATGTTTAGATATGTATTAGTGTGTGTGTTGTAGTGGGTGAGGGTGGAGGTGGGGGTGTTGCGTGCTGCGTGTGTGTGTCCCTGTTTTTTGCCTCCCCTGTGTCGTAGGTGCAGTACTCACCGTGGTCTTCGCCGCCGGCGTTGTTGCTCCTGGTACAGGAAGACTACCGCAGGTAGGATTTGGAGTTCCGGGTCCATGGTGTCCTCCTTCCTTGTGGAGTGTGTAGAAGTGAGCGTTTTCCCTTTGAAATTCCTGTTTCTGCCGTGTTTTTATCCACGGTGAATCCGTCCCGGAAAAGGTGGTGGATTGGCCTGTCATAATACTGTGGGTGGCACATTGTCCTCCGCCTGTCTGTTGGCGGTGACCGCCAAGCTGTTTGTTTGTACCGCTGTGGCGGTCGGAGTGTTAAAGTGGCTGTCTTTGTTGGCGGTTTCCGCCACGGTCATAATTAAAAAAAAAAATCCGCCGGCCTGTTGGCGGTCTTACTGCCGCTTTAACACCGTCCGACAGGGTTGCAATGACCACCTATATGCTGGAAGTGCTAACCAGTGATTACTAAACAGTAATTTATTAAGTGTCAGAGTCACCAGATCCTCAGGGTCTGTGCACGTTCCCAACACGTCCACCACTGAACAGCTCCAAGACTCTGATAGATAAATCACAGAGACTGAGTGATTTCAAGAGGGGAATAGGGGATTAGGAAGGGAACAGCTGGGAAGGAGACCTGTAGTAAGAAAAAGGTTAGAACACACAATATGAAAATTATATCTCCTGAAATCAATACTAGACTATGATTCTAAGCCTAGTCACTCTGAAAACATGAACAATCTAAGAGTTAAGTTTAAAATGACTAAGTTTCAAGATGGCCGGATACCTGTAAGGGAATCAAGATGAATTAAATGAAAACTTTCTTATTCAAGTACTTTCCTTTACATGAGAATCAGAAAAAACATTCTGACTAAATTTTAAACCAGTCATATAAATCCTGTTTTGAGAATGTATACTAGGACCATACAATATTGCATCTAGAAACTCTGGCCTTCTGTGTACTCCTAAAATGTTTCAACACAAATTGCGCATATTGCAGATATATATATATATATATATATATATATATATATATAGATACAGTAAACACCATAAAAGGATTGTGCACCATGAACAACACAATATGGATTCAGGAAACAAATCACATAACTTGTCAACTCGAATATTACATAATAAATATCTTAGAACAGTAGCATGCAATAAACAACATGTAATAAACTTGAGAAGAGAATCGTGCGTCTTGCCGATTCGAGTGTCACCATGTAAAATACCAAGAAATGGTAGCACGCAATGAATATCAAAGTCAAATCATCATTAATCGAATCGCGCGTCTTGCCGATTCGTAAAACACGATGTAAATGTCAAGAAATAGCAGCTCACAATAAATAACAAGATCAAAGTACAATGAAACGAATTGCGCTTCTTGTGCCGATTCTTAAGCCACCATGTAAATGTCAAGAAATGGTAGCGCGCAATGAACAACAAAGTTAAATCCACATGAAACGAGTTGCGAGTCTTGCCAATTCGTAAAACATCATGTAAATGTCAAGAAATAGTAGAGCGCAATGGACAACAATGTTTAAACACCATATAACGAATTGCGCGTCTTGCCGATTCTTAAGCCACCATGCCAATGTCAAGAAATGGTAGCACGCAATGAATAACAAAGTCAAACCTTTATGAAACAAATCGTGTGTCTTGCCTATTTGTAACCTACCATATAAATGTCAAGAAATGGTAGCGCGCAAGTAATCTGTTACTCATTTAAGAATTAAACCAAGAACATGAAAATTCTCAATAATGGTGTCGGAACAGTCCAACCACCGTCTTACCGCCTGGAACAATGATCACCAATGAAGGATGAAGGCCAGAAGACTGGAAGATCCAAATAGGCCGCCGGGACAGGAGCTCAGGAAGAAGCTGCTGCTCTGCACCAGGACCTCTGAATAGTGAGCACTGGGAGTTGGGCTGGCTCTCTTTTATAGAGTCTTGGCCCAGCACAGAACCACGCCCAGGCATGTTGCAGGGAAAGTCTTTGGAAGGCCCTGGAAAGGGGCCACACCCTAACACACTCTGAAAACCTGCAGCAATACATTGCAAAGGAACAGTATTTGTAAGCATATTAAAAATAAGTTTTCAGGATTGAACTCTGCAATGCAAAAGGTTAAACCACAACATATCAGCACAATGCATAAATTACGTTGTTTTGAGAGTGCTGGGTTTTTGAATTTTTGTCGCCAATAGAGCGCGTACTGCTCTGGTGTTGACATTAAGGCAATTCCTTTTGAACTCTTTGAGAACTCTTGTTAGTAAAAATTATGAACTTTCTAGAAGATCAAGAACTGTTGTAGAAAAGTGCAAAAAAGACTTTGGAGTATTTTTGATTTTTGACTTTGCTTTGCTCATGTTAGGAAAAAAAGGCACTTTACATTTTGATTTTGATTTTGTTTTTAATTTTTGAACTTGGTATTTTTGGTCTTATTTTAGATAAGCCATGAATCGGGATCAAGGTAAACAGAGTAAATGTAAATATGTATGCATTGGTTTAGCAATAATGTGTGTGATTGTGAGTATGTTAGTAATTACTGGATTGAGGCCCATATTTATACTTTTTGACGCTAAACTGCGCTAACGCAGTTTAGCGTCAAAAATTTTTGCGCCGTCTAACGCCATTCTGAAGCGCCATGCGGGCGCCGTATTTATGGAATGGCGTTAGCCGGCGCAAGCAGACCGGCGCTGCCTGGTTTGCGTGGAAAAAAACCACGTACACCAGACAGCGCCGGCATAGGGGGAAAATGGCGTATGGGCGTCTTAAAATGGGGCAAGTCAGGTTACGTCGAAAAAATCGTCGTAACTCGACTTGCGCCATTTTTTTTCGACGCCCATCCCCCATCAACATGACTCCTATCATTGTAAAGATAGGAGTCATGCCCCCTTGCCCAATGGCCATGCCCAGGGGACTTATGTCCCCTGGGCATGGTCATTGGGCATAGTGGCATGTAGGGGGGCACAAATAAGGCCCCCCTATGCCACAAAAAAAAATTGAAAAATAACAAAAATTATATTTACCTGAACTTACCTGTACTTAGCTGGGATGGGTCACTCCATCCTTGGGTGTCCTCCTGGGGTGGGCAGGGGTGGCAGGGGGGGTCCCTGGGGGCAGGGGAGGGCACTGTGGGCTCATTTTGAGCCCACTTGTCCCTTAACGCCATCCCTGACCCAGGCGTTAAAAAGCGGCGCAAATGCGCCGTTTTTGGCCACGCCCACTCCCGGGCGTCATTTTTGCCCGGGAGTATAAATACCACGTAAAGGCCTGGGAGTCATTTTTTAAGACGGGAACGCCTCCCTTGCATCTCATTAACGCAAGGAAGGGGTTCACGCTAAAAAATGACGCTCACTCCGGGCACTTTGGCGCCCGAAGCGTCTAACGCCATAGTATAAATATGGCGTTAGTTGGCGTTAGTTTAGCGTCGAATTTGCGTCGAAAAAAACGACGCAAATTCGGCGCAACCAGAGTATAAATACGGCCCTTAGAGAATACAGTTATACCAGTTCATGGAGAAACACATACAAAGCTAGATCAATTGTATGAGGATGAAAGATTGCTTCATCTTGATAGCTCAAAGGGAGATTTGTCTTCTAATGTGTATTACAGATTACTGTATGAATACATTGAAACAATGAGTGTGCATGATTGTTATGTGTGTACACATATTCTTCCATCTATACAGGAAGGAGTTACATGCCATAGTCTGCCTTTGACTTATGGTATTAGCTGTAGCTTGTTATTGACATGTTTGTATGATCAAGAGCATATTTAGCATTTCTACTCTACTTATGATTCAGTCTTTTCATTTGTGCCTATCAATCAACATTTGAGTAATATTGCTAGGGCAAAGAACATTGACATAATGGGAGGTTTCTTTGAGCCAACACACATTACTATATGAATACATTGAAACAATTAATGTGCATGATTGTTATGTGTGTACGCAGATTCTTCCATCTATACAGGAAGGAATTACATACCATAGTCTGCCTTTGACTTATGGTATTAGCTGTAGCTTGTTATTAACATGTTTGTATGATCAAGAGTATATTCAGCATTTCTACTCCACTTATGATTCAGTCTTTTCATTTGTGCCTATCAATCAACATTTGAGTAATATTGCTAGGGCAAAGAACATTGACATAGTGGGAGGTTTCTTTGAGCCAACACTAACCTTTGGCACTGTTTCTGCTCACAAGCATAATCTGACATGCATTCTCACACAAGTAGAAAATGATTTAATAAATCAAGTAGATGACAGAAGAAAGGAAACGAAAAAAAAAGAGAAAAGTGAATAGTTTCACCGGATTGGCAGAAGGATGCTACATCTTCCAGGTGGTGACACACACAGGCGCTTAGCTTTGGATTGGCAACATATAGGGAAGCTAAGTATATACAGGCCACAGTCAAAGACTAATAATAAGTTTGTAGGGACTAAAGAATGCAGGCATGTGTTTTTGTTTAAGAGTACTTGGTCTTTTATGTTAAATGGACAAGACCCAGCCATACTAGGTCTTTGTTTAATTTGTGAAAGGAATGCCTATTACAAACTGCTGAAAAGCTGGTATGATACATGCTATTTAGAGGCAGTTTTACAGAAAATCTAACATGTGAAGAAATTTGACAATCCAATCTGGTAACATGACCTGAAAGATCTCAAAGAGTCAAATGTCTGGGAATCTATAGGTAAAGGAGTTTTGAATTTTGGATCTTGGTTTGGAAATGTAGGGAAGGGAATTGTGAGAATGGTCCTGAAACCTTTACTGATTGTAACTGTGTGTATTATTGTGGCACTTGGACTTTACAAATTATATAATTTTTGGAGGAAACAAAGAGCTAAGAATAAACAGAGGAAGGAAGAGATTGAAATGGAAAAAAATAGGAGCAGTTATTACATGAATCTGAAAAGACTGGAGAATTTCAGTGGACTGAGGCCCTTATGTTTTTAAACAACCAGGCTTTGAGTTGTCTTATTGTAAATGAGAGTGTCCTTTTTTTGGCGGCATAAATTGCAATTAGAGGAGGGGTTGTTAGAGTGGAATTTTTCGTAATACTTTAGTGGCACAGAAGTCAGCATTAGGTGATTTTAAATTTACATTTAAAAGCCTAACTGAGATAAACTAAAATGTATTTAATAGTGTACAAGTTTTGTCTTATGGTCGACATTGTGCCTACCATAGGTGGGTATAGTACTTACCATAGGAGACATTGTTCACAACCACATTTGTTAAAATGGTAACCTGATTTATAACAATGTTTGAAAATAATTAATCGTTAGGGTGAATTATTATGATTATAAAATAATTATGAAATATGTTGATTAATGTGACATATTAGTTTAAAGTTACATGTGTGCAGAAAAGTAAAGTAAATGCACGTCTCAGTCATATGTAGTGTAATTCGTTAACAAAGATTGCAATTAATATTGAGAATGCTTTACATATTTTACTATATGTTAATAATAAGATATGTTCATGAGTTTTCATATTTCACATGTTTTATTAAGGGCTGTATTATTGCATTTATGTTTTTGTTTGAGCATAACTAGGACTGACCTTTTGCATTCACAGTGGTAATGAAAAAGCGGAATCATCTCTTTCACTTTAACCTGAATTTTTCTCACATGTTTAGCAAAGAGTTCTATTGTACTGTGTGTAAAATCATTCTACAATAGCCTTGAATTGTTTGCAATGCTAGAACATGAGGACTGGAAAGTAAAGGAGTGCCATTGTTTAAAGGCTCGCTCCCATGTGAAAGGAGAATACTGTTGTGAGCTATGGGAACATTTTGGAATGTATCAACTAATGTACAGAGTTGCTAGTTATTGCTGGTAACACACTGAAGCAGAGATAACTTCAAATCTACCCTGAGAGATGTTGCAAATCTAATTGGCATTCTAAATTTAATTGGACATTTATCATTTTACGACATATGGTTCTACACAGTGGACCAATCAAACTCCATTGGACATTTCTAGTTAGATAGAGACTTTTGAAACTTTTAGGCCCTCATTATGAACTTGGCGGCAATCACCGCCGACCGCCGTGCTGTCAGAGAACAAAAGACCGACAGTGGCGGTGAACTGCACACCACTATATAATGATACCAAAAATGACAAACCTCCAAAAATCCTGCAACCTCCACCCACTGCCAGGGCGAACGATGGCAGAAACGCAGTACAGCTCACTCTGCCACCACTATGCAGATAAATCCCCCGCCCACCAAATAATGATGCACAAATCAGCTTGGCGGACGTTGAATGTCGAATGACCATTGGCGGTACAGACCGCCACGGGCAGCAATGGGACCCACTAACAACAAATGCACACATTGGCAAGTTTGAAAACCACACACCTGACACACATCCACAATACTATAAAACACACACATGCACACCCCACAATCCTTTGCAACGCCAATAGCACGACAGATATTGACAACACAGCACGCATACACTGAACTAACCATCACAAAAGTCACACACAAAAACACCACCAAAACTCATACACTGCTCAACCACCATCACAAGACACACACCCAACCACACAACAGCACCCTTACCAATACACCAACAACACAGCACCCACAACACACACCATGGCACCCCCTAAGCACCCCGATTCACAGACAGGGAGCTAAGGACTATGGTGGACAAAATAGTCAGGGTCGAGCCACACCTATTGGGGGCACAGCTGCAGCAGACACCCCTGGCCAGGAAGATGGAGCTATGGCAGACAATTGTCAACAGAGTCAACGCAGTGGGAAACCATCCACGTACAAGGGAGGACATCAGGAAGAGATGGAACGACCTGCGCTGGAAGGTTCGGTCTATGGCATCCAGGCACAACATTGCCGTAAAGAAGACTTGTGGCGGTCCCCCACCTCCTCCCCCAAATACACAGACTGGGATGAGAAGGTCCTGGCTATCCTGCACCCAGAGGGCCTCACCGGACTCACTGGAGGACTGGACTCGGGTAAATCAACTACAATACCTTAACAGTCACCACACTTCTAGTGCATGTATCACCCCATCCCCTCACTACCACCAGGACCCCATCCCCTACCCAATCCACAACACCCATACACCCACATCCAAGTCCCCTGCATGCCTACAATTCCCCAAACAAATCACCTTCCCTGTGCACAGTCACATACCCATGCATGGAATCCCAGTGGCACTACAGCACCCACAATGCACCTCAACCCCCCTCAAAAAATGCACCTTAATGTACATGAAGGGACTTTGCATGCCACTACATGGGAATTTAATCATCAATTAGTGCTGACCAGTGCTGCAATTGACAAAAATGTACAGGACACCCACATCTCTATTCTCTTACACACAGGCACCACGACCCATGCCACCCGGATGGAGACGTCAAGGAGTGTCAGTCCTCCACCTGAAGATGGAGGCCCCACTCAGGAGAGTGCAGAGGGATGTCTGGACACAGAAGAAATCCCTTGCCCATCCCACACCCCTGACAGCAACCCTCCAGAAGTCCCACCTAGGACACCACTGACACCCCTACAACTCAGCCACCAACATCAGCTGTGGCCAAACGACCGCACATCAGTGTCTCTAGGCCACCGACTGGCTGCCCACATGTACAGAGGCCAGAGTCTCCACCCATCAACAGGCAGGATGAGGAAGGGCCAACTGCAAGTGGGACTGCCAGATCTGTGCAGGGGACAAATGCACAAGGGGCTAGGGCCAGTGGGAGGGCATCATTGGCCCAGGGGGTGGCCAGAGGATGGATGCAGCCGCCCAGGAGGTGATATCTGAGGTCCTGGGAGCATACCACCATTCCCAGGACAGGATGGACCAGATCCTGTTCACCTTGGAGCAGAATCAGAGGCTGCAGATAGCACACTAGCAGGAGGCCAGGGAGCAATGGAAACAGCTCAATGCCACCATGGCCTGCATTGCAGGGGTGCTGCAGCGCCAGTACCACAGCCAGCCTGAGTCCTCCACCCATCTGCAGGCCCCTATCACTAGCCAGGACACTGCCCTGCCATCTACATCTGCAGCATCCACTGGACTGGTGGCACTGCCAGAGGACTCACAGGACTTCGGCACCCCTACCCATGCATCCCAGCTGCACCTTCGCAAACATGCCCTCAGACCAAGATAACCCACAGAAATACCAGCCAAGACCAAACCCAGCACCAGGAAGTGACTCTGCCCTGAACTGTCTCCCTTGTGTGCCACTAAGCTACCTCGTTGACATGCCATTGCCATCTCACCTACTTCCAATGGCCCCAAGGACTATACCCCTATGCAAACAACAGCTAAACATATGTACCTGAGTATGTTGTTCACCATGTGCCCACTCTCTTTCACTGTCCTAACACTCATGTATATATTGACATTGAATAAATACACCTGTGAACTCAAAATATATGTCCTTAATCAATGTGGAAATCCATTGTGAATGTGAATGCATTAGCCAGTTACCATCATAATGCCACTTTTATTGCAGGAGGGGATCCAACACACTCTTAGTGTCTGAAGTATGTCACACTGTACATACAATTGCGTTCCCTGGCATCTGCCACTTCAGTCATGATTTTGCTTTGTCACTAACAAAAGACACTAAAGTATGTATTGCATGAGCCAGACTGAAACAATGCAGTGAAAACATCAGCATCATTGAACAGGACCTGAGAGTCACTGGAAGTATAGCCGGATTAGCTGGGTCCTGGAGTTCATATCTTCCCCCCTCTTCTTCCTCACCATCACTCTCAACCCTCCTCTGAGGTTGCAGGGCTGAACAACATCCTCCTCTTCCAGAAGTGAGATAGCTTTCCTCACAGCCAAGTTGTGCAGCATGCAGCAGGCCACCACTATCTTACACACCTTGTCAGGGACATAGAACAGGGATCCTCCAGAGAGATGGGGGCAACAAAAGCCTGCTTTCAGGAGTCATATAGTGCATGCTGTCACCCTCCTAGTACGACCATGGGTCTCATTATAATTCCTCTCTGCATCTGTCCTGGGATTCCTCACAGGTGTCAGGAGCCATTGCATGTTGGGGTGGCCAGAATCACCTGCAAAAGTGGGCGAAAGAGGACTTAAACACACACATTTTACCTGCATACAGCCTGCCTGTCAGCTATGTAACTGATCCAGTGTCATACACACTCACCTATGAGCCAAGCTCTGTCCCCCTGTAGTTGTCCCATCATGTGTGGCACTCAGGACAAATGAATCAGGGACTGATCCTGGGAACCTTGCATCGACATGTGAAATGTATTGAGCAGCAGTACACACCAATTGGACATTCATGGAATTATAGTTCTTACGATTCCTATACACCTGTTCATTCATTCTTGGGGGTATGAGGGCTATGTGAGTTCCATCAATGGCACCAATCACATGGTGGAAATTAGTAAAGGCATAGAATCCAGATTTGATGGTGGTGAGTTCAGCCCTTTGGGGAAACTGGACATAAGTTTGCAAGTGTTGAACAAATGCATCCAGGAAATTGGACAGGATGCAGCTGAACATTGGCTGTGGTATCCCTGCAGCCATGCCCACTGTCACTTGAAATGAGCCTGTGGCCAACAAATGGAGCACAGATAGCACTTGCACAGTCGTAGGTATGGCATGCTGATTCCGATTGGCTGACTTCAGAACAGGATCCATTTCTGCACAGAGGTCAAGGATTGTAGCTCGATTACGTGGGTAGGTAATGATGATGTGACGTTCCTCCATAGTGGCCAAATCTACCAGGGGTCTGTAAACAGATGGGGCTCTCCCTCACCACATGGGTCAGTACCTATGGGTGACGAAGGAACACATTTTGAGTTTCGACATACACTTGCATCACATGATGTCACTATACTTTTCTAAAATGGGACACATAGGTAACACACACAAACAGAAAGAATGAGATACACCGCCAGGCTAATGTGTGCTGAGGTTTCTCTGTGATTATGGCATCACATTGTACACACATGTCCAACCATGAGTACATGTGGGGATCAAAGAATCATGTCAGTAATCAACGAAGGGGAGAGAGAATGGGGCCATGGATGAGAACCTCGGCCAGCCTATGGAGACGTGGTGAAAGCAAAATGGCAGCCTCCTGTCATCCAGGTATGGTGGTGTGGAAGTGACTTAATTCCGCTAGCGTTAGTCGTCATGGCAGTAGGCGGTGTTCACTGCCGTGCACCTGAACATTGGATTACATGGTTATCAATGGGGAACGTGGGCCAATCATGATCGCCGCCGGTAGTGACGGTGTACACCGCCATGGTATCTACCGCTATTTTGACAGACACTTGACTCCTGAATCATGTGAAGGGTAGAACTTCACTGCATGTGCTGCTGTGTCCTGACTCTGGTCCCTGAGATGGCGCATTGCGTGTGACAGGGGAATGGGCCTCGGCCTTCACCACGGAGGAGCTTGAGAAGCTGGTGGACGGGGTCCTACCCCTGTATGCGAAGTTGTATGGGCGACCAGAGGAACAAGTGAGTTGCTATCTGTCATCCTTAGATGTGTGTGATTGTCACGTATGCCTGTATGTGTTTGTGTTCACTGTGTGACTGCCCAGCCATAGTGTGTCTGTCACTTTCTGCTTGTAATTTGTTAATTTGCAAGTCTCCATGGGCCACGTCAGTATGAAAGGGCATGGCATTTGTGTATGGGGCACCTACACTGACATCTGTTTCTTTACTCTGTGTGTCCCATGCAAGTTAGAGCCCATCAGAATAGGGGCCTGTGGCAAGCAATCACCAAGGAAGTGCATACCCTGTGGGTCTACAACTGGTGGAGCACCCACTGCAGGAAGCAGAGGGAGGACCTGAGGAGCTGGGCCAGGAAGACCGGAGAGGCCCAGCTGGAGAAGGCCTCCCAACGAGGAAGGGGTGCCCGTTGGACCCTGACCCCCCAATGGCCCGCATTCTGGAGGTGGCCTATCCGGATTTGGATGGGCGCTTGAAGGCAGCACAGCAGCCACAAGGGGCTGAGTACCAACACTGCCTGTAGGCCTGTGAGGGGTCCTATTTTTGTCATATGGTATTCATTGTGGCCTTATGAACTTGTAGATGTATTGGCTTGGCATAGTCTCTTATGGGTTCACTTCACACAATGTATCAGAGTCGTGTTTCAGGAAGGTAATGTGGTGTATTCTGATGTCATGCCTACTTGTCAAGGGCACATTCATAAAGTATGTTGTGTCTGCTGAGGGTTCGTGCCTGACCTGGGTGGGAGTGCTTGTGTCCCAAGATGTACCTATTTCATGAATTTCACATACTTTTTTTCTTGTTTTGTTTCCCCATCCCTGTGCTCTTGTGTCCCGGTGTACATTAGCATCATCTGGCGAGGGAGCTGAAGCATCAGCGAGTGGGAATGCAGCAGCCCACGGTTCCAAGGAGGCAGAGTTGACCGACGCCAAGGGGAGCAGTGGGTTGGAGGGTGAGGGGAGTCCCATGTGGGAGGCAACTACCACTGGAGGTAGTGGCTCTGATACCTCTTCCAATGGCAGCTCCCTGGTGGTGGCAGACCCTACTGGACCATCCATTCTTTGTCATCTTCCGCCACCCCCATACCATCACCACCCTCCCAGTTTCTCCCCACTGAGTTGCCCGTGCCCGCTCACCTAGGATGATGGGCGTCTCCTCCCCCCAGGCACCTCATTCCCTGCCCCAGTCAGCCCTGCTGCCCTCACGGAGGAGGCTAGTGACCTCCCGAGAACGATCTCTGTAGGGCAGACAACCATCGTGAGTGCCATCCAGGGGTTAGCATTCCAGATGCAGCAATGCAATGCATACCTGGAAGGCATTCACAGTGCCATGTCTGGCCTACAGAGATCTTTTCTGGCTCTGGCCTTTTCTTTGATGACAGCCAGTGTCCCTGGTCTTTCTGTCCTCCCTCCCACCACCTCTACCCCTTCCAGTACCCCACTCCCTTCACCCATCCCAAGCACACATACAGACAGCCATGCACACAGGTCAACACACAAGAAACACACAGAGTAACACAAGCACCACACTTCCCACCACAGGCATGCACACACCCAACATACCAAAGCACACACAACAACATCCACCTCTCCCAGTGTGTCAACCTCCCGGGCCACCCTGCCTGTCACCTCACCATGCACACCCACATGCACTGCACCCTCAGTCACTACTGCTACCCCCATTCTTGCAGTCACCACAACAGCTAACATCCAGACATGCACCCCAGACACCACACCTGCACTCACCATGACTACTTTCACAGACACTTGCAACACACTCACCAGACCTGCAGACACCCACACAACATCCATCTAGACTCGCAGCCTGTCTTCTCCCATTGTGTCCACCCCCCTTCTCCTAAAACGTTCACACACATCCACACCACACACATCCACCATACATAAGCATACTAAACAGGCACCTGCATCCACGTCCAGCACACCTACACCTCGTACGACCACTCCCTCAACCTCCACTCCCAGACCTGGCTCCAGATGCCCTCCAAATGCACCTAAGAAGCTTTTCCTCTCCTGTGTTGACCTGTTTGAACCCACTGGCCCACCCCGTCTTGTCCCTAAACTTTCCCATTCTCTTGCCCAGTCCACTCCTTCCTCATCTAAGTCTGCCCAAGTCCACCCTTCCCATTCCTGTGCCCCACCCCCAGGGAGGAAGAAGCCCTGTGTTGCCCCAGGTCCCTCTGCCACTCCCCGGTCCAGGCCCACTCCCTCTCCTTCCAAGGGCAAGTCCAAGCCCCCCTCCATTTCCTAAACCTAAGCCCAAGACACCCCCTTCAAGACCTGAGCCCCCACCTCTCCACCCCCTGCCCCTGTTCCCTGAGGTGCCTGGCTGCTCCATTGATGTCCCTTTCCAATGGAGTTCCTTTACACACATGGGGGTCAAGTTTGGGCTATATTTTCCCTTCAGGAACTTTACAATGGACTGGCCAATGGCCTTATTTGGACATTCCTGTTGTTTCTTCCAATAAAATTTGAGTGCCCAGGAGTTCTCTTGGCACAATGTTGAGCCGCTGTGCAGCGTTTTACTGTGAAGGTGTGTTGTGCACAGGTGTGTGCATTGGTGCAGGAATTTGTTGGCTTGTGTCTGGTAAGTACATCTTGTTATGGTATGGATGGCTTGGGATGGTGGGAGGAGTTGGGAGTGCAATGCGGGATGGGTGGGGCGGGTGTGTAACTGTGCCCTTTCTTCCCATGTCTACTAGGCTGCGTTACTTACCGTCTTCGTCATCGTCGTTGGTCACGGTCCTGGAGGAATATGGCAAGAAGAAGCACTGGCATTATTTCCAACTCTCGCTCCATGTCTGCGTCGGTGTGTTCTGTGTACCTCCGGTGAGTGTTTCCTTTTATATTATTCATTTCCAGCCCCGGAACTCATGCCGGTGTGGTGTTTCATTATTTGGTGGGTGGGTAGGGCCTTTCTGCTGGCCTGTGAGAGGCCTCCATCGTCAGCAGGTCTACAAAAATGGCGGTATGTGGATGGACCGCTACTTGTTTCTGATTGGTTTCATCATTTGGCGGTCCGGACCACCAGCCTGTTGGTGGTAGTTACCGCCACCGTCGGCGGTGCAGTGTTTCCCGCCATGTTCATAAAGACCATTTTAGTCTCCATTTAGTTCTCCTCTTGCTAAGTCCCCCTTTGATGCATTTATTGTTCTGCTCCATCTTGATGCTTTCACTATTAAGTCTTTCTTGTATTACTAAATTGCCCCTTTAAATTCAGTTGTTAATTTATCCCATGCCTGTTCCTGATATGCAGCACATGTTCTGCTTTTCCCTTGATGATGCTCCTGATGTACTCTGCTGGATCAGCCGTTTTTAGCCACTAAATCTGACCTGAATGCTATTTTAGGGAGAGGTATGAAATTGCAATAGTATTTGTCCTTTTACCTTATTTTAATTAGTTTGGCATGCTGACTCCTGTTTACTTTTGATTTTTATTAGTTATCCTAATTTAACCCAAGATAGAGGTTTTTCCAAATTATATATGTCTTCTTTTTCTTTTGCTTTTGCCTGTATGTGTTAGTCCACCTCCTCCTATTCTTGTCTTAGTTTGTGATAGCAGTAGGGATAACTATTGTTATAAAATTTGATGTATTGAACTTTGAATTCAGATATTGATTAATATCACCATCTAATGATTTGAATCTGTTTCTGTTGCACAAATATTATCATTGCTTGTTTGCATAATTATGCTGGAATGTCTAATGGTGTTGATCTTGTATAGATAGATCCACCTTGTTTCATAGATGTGGCCAGCCTGTGATTTTCATTTATCTTTATAACTTAGTTGTATACACTATTTACATGAGTTTGGCTTTGTGGCTATAATAAAGCTTTGAAACTTTACATTGATTGGAGTTTTGTTTCCATGGGGAAATTGGTTATGGTGTTTGACTTTGTTGTTGTATTGATTGAGATTTGACTAAATGTGTTTGGTTTTACCATAATCTTCACTGGGTCCAAAGATCCCATTGACCTTGGTGCAAACGTTTTTGAATCCTGACCTAGAGGATAAAACACCCTCACAGTTTTTAGCAACACAATGGTGTAGAATGGATGTCATAGATCATCGTGCAACATGGATAATTTGGCCCTTCTTGCCTGTTTTGGTAGTTAAAGACATAGTTGAAGTTCAGTTTGTCGCTCATTCCCTGAATCCAGTGACACTCCACTTTCTGCAAGATTTGTTAGACCCCTGTACAAAGCCTAGGACAGGAAACACACTGGCACTGGGCAAGAGAGCACATTGGCACTAGGACATGGCAATAAGCACTACCGTGATAGAGGGGCAAGAATACTCACAATGTGTGCAGGGGATTACGGTAATATTGGACCAAAGACCCCACTAAAAGTGATTCACATCGACATATTACTCAAATCAAATCAAATCAAATTTAAAAAAATCTTTATTCGGATCTTTCATAGATATCCATAAAAGAGCATTTGTACCAAGTTAATTAATAAGTCAAAAAGATAAAAAGAAATATCAATAAATAACAATAGGATATATGTACATAAGATGATCAGTACAATAATTGGAACCTCTAAAAATTTGCATACCTGATCAAATAGTCGTTTGGTCATCTAAAATATTATTTGCCGAACTGTGCATCAAAAAATAGCAAATGGGATATATGTACCTAAGATGATCAGTAAAATAATTAGGACCTCTTAAAATGTGCATACCTGAATGGATAGTCATTTGGTCATCTAAAATATTATTTGCCAAGCTGTGCAAATTTATAGCAAAGTGCTTAACAGTTATAATCAAGATATTTCCTTTCTTTTATCGCTGCAGCAATAGAACAATAAATGACCATACATATCAAATCAGACTGGAGTAACTGCAGATGAAAAATAGCTTCCTTACACCTCCTGGCATTTAGTGATTTAAGAAGTGGCATTAAAAAGACCTTCCTCTGCTCTTTGTACAGCTTACAGAATAAAAACATATGCATTTGTGATTGTTCTATATGCATATCACATAGACAGGGCATTAGGTCCCTATTGCGGTACACCTTAGGGGGATAAGCCACTAAAAAATGGGCCAAGTCCAGGCGAAACCTTGTCAGGAAAAATCTATGGTGCGGCGGGACAGTTAAAAGATAGGGTTCGATTTTGTATGTGGTACATAAGGGAAGATAAGCTATCACCATGCCTTTCCCCAAATTGTGCCTCTCTCTAGAGTAGCCAATTTCTCATCTAATTCATTTTTTACTACTGGGATGTTCTGCTTGACTATGGCCCCAGGGTTAAAGAATAAGTCTGATCTGTTAAGGCTGCTCAGGGACTCTTTAATGTACATAACCCATGGGCATCTCTGTACTCCATCCAGCCTCATGCAGTCCATAAGCAGTGTCTGAGTAAGAGCTGCTTCCGTCCTAGTCCAAGCAGACATCCAGAGGCCTAAAGGGGCTAACTTAATCAAGTCCTCCAGAAAAGGGAGACCTAATTCTGCATGTGGAATTGTAGTGGGGACGCTCTGTGAGAGTAAGAGTAAACTTCTCAGAAATGTGTTTCTCTTATTTGCAGAGATGATGTGCTCGTATAGCCCCATACCCCAGCTCCCTATCTGTCAATCGAAGTAGGCCTTGTCTTATAGATAGTGTTGATGGGCTTTAGTGGTGCGCAGCCTAGTTTGATAATTAATTTGCGTAAGCTGTCACTGCTTGGTTGTATTGTGTGACCCTAATTACTCTAAGGTGCTTCCAGGGAGACCCATTTTCAAAGGGAATCCCCAAATACGTGAAGGTATTCACATTGCTCAGTTGAATGCCTTCAATATAAAACTGAGGGGCTCTAGTTTTTGGGGGGGGCACAGATCATAGTATATGATTTTGTTTTGTTTGTGGACAATCCCAAGGCCGTCATGAAATCCACAAATCTGTTTAAAAGTTTTTGAAGGCCCCTTCCAGTTCATGCCATCAGGACACAATCGTCGGCATACATTTATACCGGTTGTGGTCTGTCAGCAATCTTAGGGGGATCTGCCTTTTCATCAATCAGAGCTTCCTCTAGACCATTTATTTAGAATGTTAAGAGGAAGGGTGCAAGAATACAACCCTGTCTTACCCCTTTCCTAACCTTAAAGGGGCTGGGGCATTGCCCCTCTTGCAAAATCTGACCTTAGCTTCCACATCATTGTGAAGTTGGGCCAACAGGGAGACTATTTTGGGATTAGCATGTTTATAGGTTAGCATTGCCCATAATGTGCTTCTGTCCACGTTATCAAAAGCTGCCGTTAGATCCATAAATGCAAAATAAAGACACCCTTGCTTCACCCCCACGTACTTTTCTCTGATCAGCTGGAGGTTCAAACATTGGTCGACTGTCCCCACCACCTTCTTGAAACAAAACTGAGACTTGGAAATTATGTTATTGTCAAGAGCCCAGGCTTCCAAATGATAAGGAGGGATTCTCCCAAAGATCTTTGTGGTGGCATGAATCAGAGAAATTGGACAACAAGCAGGATCACTACATTCTCCCTTCTGAAAAATCGGGGGCAATAATGGCACTGAACCATGAAGGACAAAGGACAGAGGTTGACACAGCTCTGAAAACGTTTACCAAAATTGGAGCCCAAAGATCAATGTTATACTTAAAGAGATCAGCTGGGACTCCATCTGGCCTTGTGGCCTTATCTGGCAATGAACCCTTAATAGCTAGTATGACATCATTCAGGTGAATATCCAGTTCCTCAATGCCAAGCATGGCAGGGGCATTTACGAAAGCTATTTTGCAGTCATCCAATCGACCTTCATACAGCTTTGTAAAATGACCGACCCGTCTCTGCTCTATGATGTGCACCTCAACACCTTTGTTGGTATCAGAGCTAAAAAAAAAAAGGGATAGTGATAACTTTCCAGAATTGTGCCCTGTCATTAATAGCTGAGGCAATGGTCAATTTCTCCCATGCTTCTTCTTTCTTCCTAGCTGAAACTGCCTCTTGTACCAAGCCATGCATTTCGTGACCTCGGAGTGGATTTTAACACCCTTATGAGATTTGAATGGGCGTTAGTGGTTGATTTATCGAATCATTTTGCAAGTTTGATTTTGGGAGATTTGGTAGGTAGAATTAAATGTGCCCTAACTGCCCTGTAGATGCCTGCGAAAGCTCCCAGGACCTGGGACGGGGGTAGCTCACTGTTTAGGCAGGTTTCAAAGGTGTCCAAGTTTTTGCCTACAACGCTACTTAAGAGAGTTTCTTTGCCCACGTTTTGCCATTTACATAGCACACCTTTATTCCCATGGTATTCCACAGGGCCTCCCATTTTCTACAGACTTCTCTTTTTGGAGCCATATTAGAAGGATAGGACCAGCAGATGATGATCGTTGAGGCCACTTGGCATGACCTTAAAAACACCCAGTTTGTCCCGCCAGGACCTTGATATCATTACATGATCATTTACAGACCCGCCCACCCCCATGAAAGTAATATCGGGGAGAGTAGAGGTCGTGAGATGCCTCTTGCCAACACTAAATCATGAGTCATCATAGGATGATTTAGCTTGTCCCCACAGGGTTTTGGGGTAAAGTGAAAATAGTTGCAATCATCTTCATCATTTAATCTACAGATCTTATCGTCCCCTGTGTAACAAAGAGAGACATTAAAATTCCCACCCCATATAATTATGAAATCCTTATCCAAACGACAAACCATTTCCTCAATGGCCTTCTCTAGGGCGTGTACCTAAAAGTTAGATCCCACAAAATTATTATGGTAAAAACTGACCAGGAGCATTAACGGGCTGTCCTTCATGGACAGCAACACTAGTGAATAGTAAGGGGAATCAGTTCTACATTTACTTACTTTAGCGCCTAAGGTGATGTTGATCAGCGTCATCAGCTCCCCACTGCTGCGCCCAACAGGTTTTCGCGTAGCCAGGGTTGTGACTGACTGAAACCCATGGATATAAATCGCTCTATTTGCCCATGTTTCTTGGAGGCAAACCACCTGCTTTTTTTCTAACAAGGCGAGCCAATCAATACTGTGGTATTTCTCCCCAATACCTCCTTTGTTCCAAAAAAGTGTCTGCCAGTGCTGTGTGGAAGATCTTTCAGCCCCCGCATGCTGTGAAATTGAATTTTGCCCCTGTATATCAAAACTCCCAACTTCCAAATTCTGGTCGAGAGGGTTTCCCTTTCTGAATTTGTGTTCACTCCTGCCCCCACTAGCAGGACAATTTTGAGGGTGACTGCAGTTATGATTGGCTATGTCTGCATTCATCATTTATGTCAGAGTGAGTAAATCGGTCAAAGGCCTGTCACTCTCTCTAAGTCAATTAACTTCATCTAGATGATGGCCCAGAGAACTATGGCCCTCATTATGACATTGGCGGTAAATTCAACTTACTGCCATGCCGACTGCCGCCAACATACCGCCGCTGTGGCAGATATCCGCTTACTACATTATGACACACACACACCAATCCGTCACTATTCAGCCACACACACAGATCCGCCAGCCCAAAGGTCAGTAATAAACGGGCGATAGCAAAACCCACACCGTTATGCCAACAGAATTATGCCCATCACATTATGACCCATGAATCACCATAGCGGACATTCAGTGGTGGTAAACCATTGGCGATACATACTGCCGCACTCAAAATACACACACTGAAACAAAACAACACCACATTGGACAATTCAAACTACACACACCTGACACATATACACACACCACACCCACACACCCACACCACTATAAAACACACACCCACACTACCCACAACCCTTTACGGCTACAAACAACTGCCACCAGAGAGAGACAGCAAGAGCACTCACACAACCAGAGCCACATACCACTATCACCTATAGACCACCCGCACCTTACATCACACACCCCAACACATCACCCTACACACCCTCACCACTCACACTACACTCATGGCACCACAACGACACTCAAGGTTCTCTGAGGAGGAGCTAAGGGTCATGGTGGAGGAAATCATCCGGGTAGAGCCACAGCTATTTGGATCACAGGTGCTGCAGATATCCATTGCTCGGAAGATGGAGCTATGGCGGAGGATTGTGGACAGGGTCAACGCCGTGGGACAGCACCCCAGAACAAGGGATGAGATCAGGAAGAGGTGGAATGACCTATGGGGAAGGTACATTCCATTGCAGCAAGCACCAGCTCGCAGTAAAGAGGATTGGCGGTGGACACCCGCCTCCCCCCAACAACTAACAACATGGGAGAAGCAAGTCTTGGAAATCATGCATCCTGAGGGCCTGGCAGGAGTAGCAGGAGGACTGGACTCTGGTAAGACAACTCTGTACTACTTACCCCCCCAACCTGCATGCCATCACATACCCTCACCCTCACTCCCATCACCCCACCACCTCCCACACACCCCACCACTACAACCCACTCATCCCAATGCCAAGCCCTGCATGCACTACCAATGCATGGACACCTATCACTACAGCATGCACACTAGTGAGAATCAGCTAGCCCACCAAATAACAACTCACACAAGGCCAAGCTGCCAAGGCAATAACAACCATACAGGGCAACCCACCAATGCACAAGATGTCACACACAGAAACAATAACACTGCATTTACATCCCCACAGGTAACCCAGCCAATGTCACCGGAAAAGAGGTGCCAGCAACATCCAGTCCCCCCACAGAAGAGGCCCACAGTGATGACAGCAGCTCTGCTCGTCTTGATCTGGATGGCCAACCTGGCTCATCAGGGACCTCCGGACAGTCGGTTACCCATGCACACTCTCAGACCGCCACAGAGCCTCCCCCTCAAGAAACACCAGCACATCACCCACCCAGCGGCCCCATACCTCTGTCACCAGGACACGTCAATCAGCAGTGTGTCCACCACTGCAGGGACCCCATGGCACACCACTAACCAAGGACAATTAGGGTCCTGGGGTCAGTGGCAGTGGGCACACCGTTCAGCGGATAGATGCACAGGATAACAGGGAAACTGGGAGCAGTGCTGTGTGACAGGGGGAGGACGGGCCTAGGGAACCGACCCTCCAGGAGGCACTCCTCGTGATCCTGGGAACATACCATCATTCCCAGGATACGCTGGGACAGGTCCTGGACAAGTTGCAGGAGAACATGCGTCTGCAGGAGGGACAGTACCTGGGGATCAGGGAGGACTTGAAAGCCATTAACACCACCCTGGTCTCCATTTCAGGGGTGCTGGCAGACATGGCCAACAGTATGAGGGAGGCAGTGGCACACCACCAGGCCCCTGACACTAACCAGAACACTGAACAGCCCTCCACTGCCGCTAGTGGACAGGAGGCCCCGCCACAGGACCAACAGGCCACCAGCATCCCTCCCCTTGCAGAAGAGAACCACCCCACAAACGTTCCCTGTGATCCAGGCAGAAGCCAGAGTCTATTGCCAAGACCCCCACCAAGAAATAAGACTCTCCTGATTGTCATCCTTGTGTCCCACTCTGCCACCCTTGTCCACCTTGAACTGCCCTTGCTCCCCTTCCTATGCACCCTTGGACAATGCACCTGTGATACAAATAGACTGGACTTTAACCTTGACTTTCTTCCATCATCACCCCAGCCCATTGCACTACCCCCTCTTCTTCAGGGCACTGCAATAAACACAATATGAAAAAATACAAGTATGGTGTATGTCGAATGATTTCAAAATGTATTCGTTTAACAGGGTTCAAACATTGCAGTTCAACTGTACAGTAATGTATACATGGGAGAGACCTGTAGTTGGCTGCACTGAACACACCAGGAGCAATAGTGGGGCATCACCATCTGGAAAAAGAGATGCCAAAGGGTATAGTGAGTGGGCATAGAAGTAGGAATACGCAGCCTGCCAGTGACGATGTCACATATCAAACTGTAAATGAAATGCAAAATAACCATTTCTTACGTGTGTGTCATTGGAAGTATTGACGAATGACTGCACTTCTGTTGTCCTCATCCTCATCCTCTGACTCCTCATCTTCACTGTCCACAGGGTCCACTGCTGCCACAGGGCCATCTCCAGCCTCTTCCTCCTGCAGAAAAGCCAACTGGTGGCGCAAGGCAAAGCTGTGCAACATACATCATGCCATGGTGATCTAGCAGACCTTCTTGGGTGAGTAGCACAGGGATCCACCTGTTAGATGGAGGCAACGAAACCTGGCCTTCAGGAGGCCAAATGTCCTTTCTATTATCCTTCTTGTTCGCCCATGTGCCTCATTGTAACGTTCCTCTGCCCTTGTCCTGGGATTCGTTACAGGGGTCAGTAGCCATGATAGGTTGGGGTAACCAGAGTCACCTGCAAATACTGAGGGACTGTTAGCCACACACTCACCCTTAGGGCCCACCACATACCCACACACCAACATCCACTGGGTGCGGACCAGGGCTCACCTATTTACCACACCCTGTGCCTCTGTAGTTGGGCCATCATATTTGAGATGCTGCTATTCTTCAGGATAAAGGCATCATGCACAGACCCAGGATACTTTCCAGTGAAGTGGCAGATGTTCTGGTCCGCCAGGCACACCATCTGGACATTCATGGAGTGAAAACTCTTTTGATTTCTGAACACCTGTTCATTCTGACGGGGGGGAATGCAATATGTGTTCCATCAATTGCCCCAATGATGTTGGGGATATGTCCCATTGCACAGAAGTCAGCTTTCACTGTGGCAAATCCTCCACCTGTGGGAAAACGATGTAGCTGCACATGTGTTTAATCAGGGCAGACAACACTCTGGTCATTACTATTGAGAACATTGGCTGTGACATTCCTGCTGCCAAGCCCACAGTCACTTGGAAAGAACCAGGTGCCAGGAAATGAAGCACAGATAGGACTTGCACAAGAGGGGGGATCCCGGTGGGGTGACGGATAGGATATTAGGTCAGGCTACAATTGGGACACAGCTCCGTGATTGTGGCCCTGTCAAGTCTACAGGTGAGGGTAATGTGCCTGTCCTCCATTGTTGCCAAGTCCACCAGGGTTCTGTACACGGGGGATGTCTCCATCTCCTATTCATCCGCAGCGGTTGCAATCTATGTGGCAAAAGAGTGAGCAGCTGGTCATTATCTGTACATTGTAACCACTACAGTTAAATGCATATTGTGATTGTTACAATATTTTGGTGTTATAGGTCCAGAATTTGTGTACTGTGACACAGATATGAGCCATGGCCTGCCCCCCACCCCCTGTAATGGCATCCGCCTGTCCAGTATGGAGGGACAGGTGGAAGTGAGGTAATTCCACTGCCGTTGTGTGCCGCTGTGGGAGGCGGTCGAGAACCGCTGTGCAACTCCTCTTTGGTTATCATTGGGCCCCATGGGGTACAGTGGGCAATGGTGATGTATGCCGGCGGTGACAGTATGCACCGCCGCGGACGCCATTTTCTATCTGTTCACTCACTTACTACTTGACCTTCAACAGGAGAGGACCTACACTGCATGTGCTGCTGTGACCTGTGTCTAGAACCGACCATGGCTGGTGTGACTGGGGAAAGGGCCCCTGCCTTCACCATGACGGAGTTGGAGCGACTAGTGGATGGGGTCCTACCCCAGTACCAACTGCTGTATGGGCCTCCAGACCAACTGGTGAATACACTGTGTGTATGATGCATGGGGCATGAATGCATGGAGTGCTGTCTGTGAAGGCCTTATGTGAGGGGGGTTGGTGGATTGGCCCTGGGCAGCATGCAGCATGTATGCTGGTGCATGTCTGTGCTAATGGGGATGGGAAGGGGCATGGTGGGCCATAAGTGTAACAGGCAGGATGGTCGGACTAATACCTTTCCCTGTGTGTATTTCCCTGCAGGTCAGCGCCCATCAAAAGAAGGGTATATGGTGTCATCACCAAGGACGTGCGGACCCTGGGGGTCTCTGGCAGGTGGAGCACCCGCTGTCAGAAACAGTGGGAGGACCTGAGACGCTGGGCACGGAAGATGGTGGAGGCCCAGCTGGGGATGGCCTCCCAATGAGGAAGGGGTGTCCCGCGAACCCTGACCCCCCTGATGGCCTGCATACTGGCGGTGGCCTATCCAGAGCTAGATGGGTGCTTGGGGGCATCACAGCAGCAACAAGGGGATGAGTACAGAACCCTTCATTACAACTTACGCCTGGTGGGGTGGTATCCAGGTGGGGGGTGTGGGCCTTGTGGGTGCCGCTAGGCCAGGCTTGACATTGCAGAGTAGGTCCCATGTTTGGGCAGGGTTCTGATGTGAAGGTCCTCCAACCAAGCTAGTAGGCATCGACTACTGGGCAGGGGTCTGTGGGTCTCAGGTATGCTGCAATTGGCGTTAGGTGTCCCTATCCATGGGCTGGTGACTAGCATTGTGACTGGTAGTGCATTGCCTAGTGAGTAGGGCTGTTCCCTGTGTGTGAGTGTGTTGTGTACGCCAATGGTGGTGTTGATGCCGTCATTGACCAAGTGTATCCTTTGTCTCCCCCCCTTTTTGTTTTGTCACCCTGTTCTTATGTTCATTAGCATCATCTGGCGGAGGAGCAGAGGCACTGGCAACGGAGGGAGCTGCATCCCACAGGACCCAGGAGGCCGAATCCACTGACGGTGAGGGCACCAGTGGGACGGAGGTCGAGGGGAGCACGACGGCAGAGACAGGAGGGGACAGTTCGGACACCGATACCACCTCCGATGGAAGCTCCCGGTGGTGGCGGACACCTCTGTGCCCACCCCAGCTACACTCTCCCAGCAGCCCCTCAACAAGTTTCCCATGCCCGCTCACCCAGGAGGGTGGGCATCTCCTTCGCCCCAGGCACCTCAGCCCCTGCCCCAGTTAGCCCTGCTGCCCTGAGTGAGGAGGCAATTGACCTCCTGCGATCCATCTCTGTTGGGCAGTCAACCATTGTGAATTGCATCCAGGGGCTGGCAGCCTAAATGCAACAGACCAGTGCATTTCTGGAGGGCATTCACACTGGCTTGGTGGCCCAACAGAGATCAATTCAGGCTCTGGCCTCCTCTCTGATGGCAGCCATTGTCCCTGTTTCCACCCTCCCCCCTCCAACTTCCACCACCCAATCCCATTCCCCTCAACCACAACCTATCCCAAGCCCACAAGCAGACGAGCAGGCACACAGGACAACACACAAGAGTGGGCATGGCAAACATAAGCACCACACTTCATCCCACAGGCACTCACACAAACACCATCCAGATGCAGACATACCAACATCCACTGCCCCCACTGTGACCCCTCCTCCTCCTCGTCCACCTACTTCCCATTAGCGTCTCCACTCACACCTGCATGCACTACATCCTCATCCATTACCACCATCACCAACACGCCTATCGGTACACACCCCTCACTGGCAGTCACCACCTCCACATCCGTGCACACGTCCCCTGTGTCCTCTTCCACTGTGTCTGTGCCCCCTCCTCCTAAAGTACACAAACGCAAGCACTCAGACACCCAACAGCCATCCACCTCACAGTAGCATCCAGCCCATGCACCTGCACCCAAACACAGCAGACTGACACCTCCTACAACCACTTCCTCATCCTCCACTCCCAAATCATCTCCCTCTTCTCCATCCCAATGTCCCTTAGAAGCTTTTCCTCTCCACTATTGACCTCTTCCCTTCCCCTCCCTCCCGTCCCTCACGTCAGGCCAGGGTGGTCAAAACCCAGGCAAGCACCTCAGCCACCCAGTCCACAGGCACAGTTGTGTCCCTAGCAACTCCAGGTGGGAAAGGATCCCGGCCACCATCCAGACGGAAAGGGTGCCTGCCCCAAGTGCTTCAAGTAAGGGCAAGGAGCCAGCCCCAGCTGCAGGAAGGAAAGTCAAGGAGCCCGCCCCAGCTGCAGGAAGGAACAGCAAAGAGCCAGCCCCAGCTGCTGCAAAAAGGGGCAAGGAGCCATCCCCAGCTGCTGGCAGGAAGGGCAAGGGGCATATACCAGCAGGCAGTAAGGACAAGGGGCCTGGTGCTGGGACTCAGTTGGAGCCCCCACCACCAACCATGGTGGTGCAGCCATCGGAGGCTGCAGGGGATGGGCTGGAACCTCCCTCCCCCACCACCAGCAGCACAGCCACTCGCACCACCACCAGCAGCAGCAGTCCCAGTGGGCAGCCGTCTGAGGCTGCAGGGGATGGGCTGGAGCCTCCCCCCACCACCAGAACTGCCACCAGCACCACCAGCAGCAGCAGCAGTCCTAGTGGGCAACTGTCCGAGGCTGCAGAGGATGGGCTAGAGCCTCCCCCCACCACCACCACCACCAGCAGCAGCACCACCACTGCCACCACTGAACAGCCTTCACCGCCGGCAGACAGTGTGTAGTCTTGCGTCCATGGGCTATTGTACGGCCTGGCCCCTTAAAATCCTGTGGGTCTGACACCCAGCTGAGAGACTGTGACCTTGCACTCCCCAAGATCTGCATCACAGGGCACAATGCCCCCTCCAGAACCAGTGAGGAAGCCATCCACTCACCCCATCCTTTCGAGGATGAAGCTCACTGGGCACGATGCCCCCTCCAGAACCAGTGGAGAAGGCATCCACTTGAGAGGCTGTGGCCTTGTACTCCCCAGGACCAAATAATGGGCATGTTGCCCCCTTCAGAGCATGTGGGCAAGTCACCCACTTGAGAGACTGTGGCCTTGCAATCCCCAAGACAGAGTAATGGGCATGCTGCCCCATCCAGGACCAGTGGCGCTGTACCATCTTCTCGCTGAGGTGCCCCCCCATTTCCTGTCCACCTGAGGTGCCTGGCTATTTTTGACCTGATGCTCCTGCAGTGTTCTCTCTGTGTTGTTGCAGGAGTGAAGTGGGGCCTTGGACTTTGTGATGTGGCCCTGTGGCCCAAGTATATTGAGGACTGGGCTGTGTCCCTTGACTTGTAAATATGTATCTACTTTTTGATTTGGATGAATGTATTCATACTATATTTATCTTATTACACTCACTTTAATCTATTGTAGTTGTCCTTGTATTATTCCCGACGGGTACAGGGTCATTATGTTATGTTACTGCAACTGCTTGTGTGTATGGTGTTGGGGTAGGGGTGTTGCATGTTGCGTGTGTGTCTCACTCTCTTTTTCCTCCCCCCTCCCCTGTGTGCTAGGCGGCTGTACTCACCGTGGTCGTCTTCGCCGTCATTGTTGTTCGTATTGGAGCAGCACATAGAAGAGCATGGGAATACGTGCAACTCGGGCTCCATGGTGGCATGGTTCTTCCCTGAGTCTCCACAGGTGAGTCGTTTCCCTTCTGTGCAGTGTTTCCGCCAGGCTTTTGATGTAGTTGCTAGCGCCCCTGAAAAGGTGGTGGATTGGCATGTCTTAATACAGTAGGCGGAACATTGTCTTCCACCTGGCTGTAGGTGGTTACTGCTGTGGTGCCTGTTGTTTCCATCCTGGCGGTCGGTGTGCTAAAGTGGCTGTCTGTCTGAGCTGTTTCCGCCGTTGTCATAATTTGGCGTTAGTTACCGCCGGCCTGTTGGTGGTATTACCGCCACTTTATCACCGATCGCCAGGGTTATAATGAGGGCCTATGTTGGTTCTGAGTGGGGACAGAAAATTTAGAGGCATTACCAGGGTGGCTGCCGACGCCATTGGGTGGCTGATAAAAATTACCCAGCAGTACAGCCTGGATGTTGACATTACTTTCCTGCGTGGTTTCACACTGCTTGAGTATACATTCTACCTGCTGTGGGTTTTTAACATGTACCACCACACAATCACCTGGGAGGCTTTTCTTACTGTTTCCCAGCCAAAGTACCCTCCTTACTCCAATAGTACTGCTCCAAAGGCACTCACTGTCCCCCCACAGTGTTTTATTTAGCCAATGGACTACTTTTTTTTTGAGTTGGTCATACTACTCGTTAGTATTGAGTGACAAGGGTGGGAAATTTTTTAACACAAATACGTAAGGGGTACATTGAGGTGGAAGCTGGAGAATTTGTAGATTCTTTCACATAGGTGAATTGTGTGCTTTAAACTCCATCAGCCCTGTACTCCCAGGGGCTTGTCCTCTCCCACTATTCCTTGGAGGTGGAGATAAGGATTTAGCTGGAATTCTACTGCAATTGGTGGGCTGCTCCACAGGAGTGTAGGGTTTATCAGCTTATTCGGTCCTCCTAATCTAGGATGCTGGCACTAATGACGTACCGCAGCACAATATTCTGGTGCTGGGCCTGAGGTAGAGACCACTGTGTCCAGCTCTGTGTTCGGGGTAAGGGTTAGGCTACACCTTGTGGATTCTAGTAAGTGTTTTAGTGTGGAGTCTATACTCTGCAACAAGTTAACTAGAGGTTTAAGGGCTTTCTCCTACAAGGATTCCATGTAGGCTTTGTCCCCACAATTGGCCTCGGGATCTTGGGGACCCACAGGTTCCACCCTCTGTTTTTTGCCTGCTACAGATGGCTTACAGGCCAGGGAATTGCCCAACATAGATCCTTTAGATTTGGAGGCTTTTGGCTTGGACATGCTCAAATTCTCGGGGTGGACTTCTCCCGTTTTATAGGGGGAGAAGCAGTATCTTTCACACACACAATGGCGTCTTTATCTTTAATGGACAGGTCTTCTTCTCTGCCACAGGAGATGTTTAATTTGTCCTGCAGGACGCACCCCTTTTGTATGCTTGATATCTTGTGCCCCTTCTTTGCCTAACTAGCCTCCATGGGGGTCCCGCCCTCCTCCCCTCCCATAGTTATGGTGTTACTCACCTTGGACATGGGAGGGGGCGAGGGAACAGGTGTTTTCCTTGATACCACCAGTCTTTCTTCAACCGATTCCATTTTGGTGTTTAGTGTGGACATGGCCGTGGTAAGGTATGATACTATGGAAGCTGTGGGGTTAGTGTCTTTAGAGGAAGTCTTAGCGCTCACCTTTCTTTTGCCCATTTTGGCTTAAGTGCAATAGAACCCAGAGGAAGAATACAACAATACAATGTAAAGTAATGAAGAGTAACAACTAGGCCTGCTTGATGATAGATGTTAAAGGGGTGGCCAAGCCCAGCCTCCTTCTGGCTCTGACAGGCGTCGACTGGCCCACCCTTGTCCCGGACACGGCCTGTGCACGTCCCACGCTGCGATGTCCCCCTGGCACTTTATAGCGCTTGATGGCAGGCAGGGCCGGCTTTTGGGCGGTGCGGCAGCACCGGGCTCTGACCTCAGGGAGGTGCTGTGTTTAGGAATAACTTCAGAAACTTCCGATTTAAAAGCACCTGCTAAAACGTTTCTTGTGCATCTAGACTTCAGGAAACAATTAAAATGTCAAGATACCTTTTGTGATTAATGTTCCTGCTAGGGAGAGAGATGGGAGTTCTGACGAGTGGCAGCTTTGACCCAACATAAACTAGCATAGAGGGTTAATATGCCTTCTGCAAAAAACAGAACTATAAAAAGTGGTGCTGGACACAGTGCAGTGCCACTTTTCTTTCACCTCTTAGTGCCCCCCTAACACCACCATGTGTGCGTCATATTTAAATTACGGCGCACCAGGGTGGTAGTAAGGAGACTAGCATCATAATTGTTTACGCTAGTCCGACGCTTTGCAGGATTAGCGTAAAAAATGTTGACGCTAATCTTGCAAAGCACCCAGAGGCCCACTGTAACCAATGGAAGCTTCCTTTTAATGCCTGCTCTGAGCAGGCGTTAAAAGTGCTGGAAAAAAATAAGGCAAAGAAATCTGTCAGATTTCTTTGCGCCATTTTTTTTGCCCCCCCCTAATGGGGGGATGCCCCCCCCTAACGGGGGGATGCCCCCTTTGCATACATAATGCCTGGCACAGGCATAATATAGTGCAAAGTGTTGCAAAGTGGCGCAATGCATGCATTGAGCCACTTTGTAAATATGGTGCAGTGTTTTTGACCTTCTAACACCACATTAGCTGAAATAATTATGCTAATGTGGCGTTAGAATGGAGCTAGGGCCTCTTAAATATGCCCCTATATTTTATATGGATTGCTGAGTGTGTTAGTAAAGCCAGCCTTTAAAAGTGCTTGAAAACACATGAATGTATATGAAAGGGGATTGATGGAGAGGGGCATATTTGCCGGGTGGTAGTGAGTGAAACCGAGGAGGAGGTCGTGGGGGGGGGGCAAAATAAACTGTCGCACAGGGCGCCACCAGTCCTAAAGCCAGCCCTGCTGGCAGGTGAGTGGGGGCAGCTGGAGCAAGAAAATGGCCACCTCCTGGGGCCAAAAGCAGTCTGGGACTCGTAGTCCCCCTATAAGTGTTCAGTGCATCCCGCGCTGCAATGTCCCCCTGGTGCTTTATAGTGCTTGCTGGCAGGTGAGGAGGGGCAGCTGGAGCAAGAAAATGGCTGCCTCATGGGGCCTAAAGCAGTCTGGGACTCGTAGTCCCCTCTCAATGTTCAGCACATTCCGTGCTGCGATGTCCCCCTGGCGCTTCACATCGCTTGCTGGCAGGTGAATGGGGGCAGCTGGAGCAAGAAAATGGCTGCCTACTCGGGCCAAAAAGTCTGGGACTCGTAGTCCCCCTCTCAGTGTTCAGCACGTCCCATATTACTCAAAATACACTCAAAAAAGCAATTAATCAGTGATGTAGCAGCAGGAGCAGCAGGTGCAGTGGCACCTGAGAACACAGGCCTGAGGGTCCCAGTAATCCTGATTATTGCTGTATTTTATCATTCAAACAGAAGCCAGATGGCTCATTTCATTCCTTGCAGTAGGGCCCGGGACACACTCGCTATGACCGTGCAACAAATACAAGACTAGTGAAACACCATAACCAGGATGGAGAACAAACTGACTACGAGACCAGAATTACACTACCTCTATAGGAGGAAGCCTAGAATGTGGACACTGACACCTGGGCATTGGGAGACACGCGCTGAGGTAGGTATTGACGACTGACAGAGACATTACTGATACTGACTAAAGGAACACATTGATACAGGAAGCATTATTTTTTGGGACAGGGAGACAGATGGAAACATGGATGGAAAGGGAGGACATGACTCGGTCAGGATGACTAAAAACTAGTGCAGGAGACATTCCTACAGGGACACAGAGAACTACACGGCAAAAGTGAATACTGCGACACTTTAACTTTGAATAGTGAGGAATCGATCCACAGAGCCATAGAAGCCTGGCAGCTATGCTCAAAAGGGTCATGGCTGGCATGAAATGTTTTACGTCTGTGCAAGTCTCTGCCAGGAATGCTTAGAATTACAAAACAGTAATCCCAACACAATGGGAGAAGAGTGGGCAGTTCAATTCTTACTTTGCTTTCTATGTTTGTGAACCCTGACATATTTGGGATTTTGGGGTCATTCACAAATTCCAGTCCACCCTTCCCCATCTTGGCATATGGTCTGAGTTTTACTACAGCAACAGGCTAGAGCAACTCTTTTTATAGGATTAGATCATCTCCAGACTTAGTGGGGTGTAAGGAAAGGGTGGTTTCTATAGGGAAAATAGTTCTCCCCCTTAAGAAAAAAAGACAAAAATGTGGATTTTCATACTGGGCTACCTTTCCACAGTATACACTGTTCACAACTATACACTGATGATATAGCAGCCTTTAAACAAGCACTTGCAATGCAATAGGTCTCGCATTTGTGAGAGTTGGAGCTATTGGCGTTGTAAATGCCTAATTGGACTTTTCTTGCCACATAAATTGGTCAACCCTGCCTCATAATTTGGGCCTTTCCTGCCAATTCCAGTGGCACTGCATATAACTAAAGTCCTTCCATTTACCTTCTTCCTCTATCTACAGCAAAAGCGATAAAGCGCATGAAGCGCTATAATATAGCAGCGCTTTCTTGCGTTTACATAGGCAATCAAAAAAGAAAGTGCTGCTATATTATAGAGCTTTATTATGGTTGCTATAACATAACATTATATTATGTTTGATATCATGTGCTGCATATATGTATTTTTAAAAGCAACCTTTTATGTGTTTATCTGCTTATTTTGTCACTACACAGCACCGGTTACCATATAAACACACAAAAGTTGTTTTTTAAAATACATTTACGCACAACCGCAACATGTGGCGCTTTATTACGTGTGCTACCACCTGGAAAAAAACAGTATTTATATTCAACAACGTGAGTGCAAAACATGGACTTCTTGTGATCTGACAGGAAAAAGAACAGTATAATAAAGAGAAAATTAGCCTTGTAGTAAAGCTCCTTATCTTTGGTGCAGCACCATATGTTGAATATACATTGAGTGATGTATCCAAAAGAACTGCATAGGAAGATTCTCACAGTGGCTTGTACCATCCTGTCTCCTGTTAAAGCATGTGGAGTACCATTCAAAGCTTTCACACCACACCAGACTCCTTGGTGCACCCTTGTTTCTTTAAAAAAAAATGTGAATGCATTACTATAACCTTGAGGTGTAAAGCTATCGTAAAGGCAGTGTTTACCTTTTAGATAATGACTAGAAACTTTAAAAAATGTGTTGCTGCTTTCTGTTTTATTTTAAAGGTCGTGCTGGTGCAATTCAGTTATGTATGTTTTGTTATATATTTTTTTTTTAAACTGCTTCTAGACACAGGAATATGACATTACATAGTAAGCTATACCATACCACTATCACAAAATTACTCACCAACTGAAAAACTAACTATGCTGCCACAAAATGCCAGCCCAACAGAATATAAAGAATTATAATATAGCAGTGCTTTCTTGCGCAGCCAAAACCAATCTGAAAAGAAAGCTGTACTAGATTATAGCGATTAATTACAGTTGCTACAATATAACTTTATATTTTGTTTGATGTCCCATTCCCCTTGAATGTATTTTTAAAAGCAACATTTTGTGTGTTTATATGGTTATTTTGTCACACTGCAGCTCTGTTTACCATATAAACAGACAAAAAGTTGGTTTCTAAAATACATTTTCACACAACTGCAACATAAACAAACAACCATGATATAAACAAACAAAAAAAACTACCTAAAAATAAAACAGCAACCACGAGCGAAGACAGACTAGCAATCATATGTTTTTAAAAATACATTTACGTTCATCTGTGACAGAAACAACTAAAACCAGAATAAACAATGGAAGTAAACTGGTCGGCTTGCAAATAGCCCCATTACTACTGATCGCGATTGTGCTGTGTAGGAAATAAAAAGAGCAAGCATTTGCTCGAGTTAGAGCTATTAGTGCTGTAAACTCCTAACCAGACTTTTCTTGCCATATAAATTGAAAATTAAAAGTAAAACAGTTTCACATAAGAGAGTCGTGGCCGCCATGAGCATCAGCGTGAAGAGACACACAAAAGGAAAAAGAAGTTTGCTTGCAGTCAAACTAATCAGCAAAAGTGCAATTAGCCATGTAGCGGGGCGATGGCCAAGGCGGAAACAAAACCTCCACAAGGAGGGACAAACGTAAACCATTTACCAGTGTCATCAAAGTGTTTTTGAAGGGCAACCCCATGGATGAGTGGTAGTGATGGGCGTGAGGTGGGTGTTGTTAAAAATCCAGATACGTAGCAACACGTCGGGAAAACAGTGCTTGTGCGCTGCTGTGCTCAACCTAAAAAGTAGTCCAGAAACCATGCTGAAAACATGGAGCTGTGTATGTTTTCAGTAGTTTGATAGTGCTCTTGAGGAGGGCAAAACACCAGAAAAGGCATGACGTATGCATGCCTCTCACAGATGAAATCAAAGGGATTTTAAAAGGCAATCCCAAGAACGAGTGATAGTGATGGGGGTGAGGTGGATGTGGTTTAAAGCCCTAATAGATACCAACGAGTTGGAAAAGCAGCGCTTGTGCACTGCTATGCTCAACCTAAAAATTACATCCCTCACTCAGTAGTATGCTTGGAAAGCTGTGCCTGCTACAGTTTTCATGTATACTACTAATTTGCATGAAAAGAGGAAAATTGAAAATCTGCACCTGTGGCTAACGGTACTTTTGTGCTTTTGCAGATTGCAGATTTATAATCCTGTCTTTGGAGTATTAGTTAATGAGACAGGAGCATATTGACAAGGTAAAAAAATAATGCTAATGTTGTGGAAGGTGAATACACTGTCACCCGTGCCCTCGTTTAGAGTTCTGGAGAAATGTCTCCATGATTTATAGTTTTGTAGCACTGCTCTATCACTGAAATAACGGAAATTCCACATTAGATCACAGAATAGTGTGGCATGTCACCACAGGCAGGTGGCTAGTGTTAAACTCACACAACAGGGAAAACGTGAAGCAACAATACTACTGCAATGCATTCCCCATCTATTTGCTGTAATCCTTAATCCAAGAATTCGGCGGCTTCCAATGATATTGCAATACCATAGTATTCCCACTGTATACAATAGCCCAAGGCGAGAATAATACTGACACTGTGAAAGGTGATATATTTACACCAGTCGCGTAACAAAGGCCCCTGCAAACCCCTTGGGGGGGGGGGTGAGCTCCAGCCCGCCCAACAGCACAGTATCCTGGCCAGAGAGCACCTGACTGAGTGTGGGAGGGGCCCCTCCATGTACTTTGCAGATGTGGGCCCTCAAGGTTTTTTATGCCACTGATATACACTAGTTATGGGCACATGTAGACTAGCTCCCCAAAAAAAATAAACACAACACCCACTGATTACACTTATTCATGCTTAGTAGAAGGAAGTGAGACATAACCTTCCAAATGGAGTCCCCACCAGAGCGAAAACTTGCAATCTGAGACACTGTAGTGTCAAGAGGGCATTGAAATGACAAACTGGGCCAAGATAGTGGACACTCTTTGCTGAGCTCCCAGCCATCTCACTGAAGTTGCCGGAATCCTCAGTGCTGGCAGAGTCTTCGGCACACATTCACCCTCCATATACACCCACTACACCGGGGGGAGGACTGTTGTCCCATTTCCTGGCATACAGAAGCCTGCAGCAGCACCCACACTTCGAAGGCCTTCATCGAGCCAGATGTTTGAGGCTGCATGTAGGTGACATAGAGGTAGGGTGAAAAGAAAAAAACTGGACCGTTCAGACATAAAAGTAGGACTAAAGCCCTTAGTCTCACTTTTATATCTGTCCTGTAAATGTGTGTTTATATGTGTGTACACACACACACACACACACACACACCCACACACACACACACAGGAGCAGGCAGCAGCAGACAGGCAAAAACCAATAAATTACTATTCAATTATTTAAGACTCAAGAGCTGCATGTTAAAGGAGAGCACACCTTTCACTTTTGCCTCGCAGTTTGACCTTACCTTTGTCCCAAAAACCGGAAAATGTACTTAAAATTAACATAGCGTTCACAGGTTGATCTGGCCTTTGTCCCAAAAACCGGGACATTTATTGAAAATGAACAAAAGCATCGGGACACCGGGACAGTCCTCTCAAAACTGGGACTGTCTGGGCAAATCCAGAATGTCTGGTCGCCCTACATAGAGGGCGGGCCTCTGAACTCCTCCAAGGGATCACACTAAACCTGGAGGCACTGCTGTGGTGACCCCTGGGGGAAACCGAGTGCATCAGTGAATCGGTCATGGTGTCAGCGGCATAATTGTTCCCCAGGGCTGCGAGCGCAAATGGCTGTGCTTAGTCCTGGGAGATTTCCACAATGGTGTCAGCAGCCTGCTAATCTCGGCGGCCCGGCTAACTGTGAAACGCCCATCAGGAGGGGACGTTAGATGCAGCACCACGCAGTGGCCTGTGCCCCCATATTTTTCTCTTTGGGACTACCAGTGGTGGCAGTAACCACCCTCCCTGACCTCCTATGGCCAGAGACCGCAATCTGAGAGAGACCTTTTTGCTTTAGAGACACATGCCACAGAGACATAAGGGGACAGGGACACACAGAGGACTTTCTGCCTATAAGGATGGAAGTGGGGTACACCTGCACTCCCAGAGGACTCTACATTTGCCAGACTCCTTCCCCTACTTCCAGGACAACCGGAGACCTGTGGCTGGGCCTGTCCCCTCATTTAGGGCTTAACTATTGTCATACCAACCGAGGCCCTGGTCCCCTACGATTTTATCAATTGGCCTCCTGTCAACTGGCCCTGATGGAGACGAAACCCACCTTTTGCCCTTTCCTACAGAGACTGGGATCGCAGATCCCCACACAACATTACTGCACTCCACCTCTTTTATCTCCTGGCCCTACTCACTCCCCCCCAGCCAGACTGCGACCTAGCTGCTAGTGCTGCCCCCCTAACTGGATTATTCGGGGGCAAGCAGGCCAGACCAGGGGAAACAAGATCCCTCCCTGCCTGCATGTGCTACGAGGAGGCACACCCCTCCCTTAATGTGATGCAGCATGTGGCCCAGTAGGTAGGTCAATGACGGAGGGGAACCTTTTCCTCCTGGCAGTCTACAATCTGACTCCCCATAGGCTGTGACAAACCTTCTACCTCCCAGTTGTAGACCAAAATTGACCACTACACAGCCCCCCCACGACCACCCGAGGGGTCCTCGGCCTTGCAGGAATGATCCTGCTTTGCCTCCAAATCCTGACAACACTGATGCCCTACAGGTCATCCTAGCTTCCCGATTCACTTCAGAACCCAAGATTAGCACGGTGAGAGTGGAGGTCTCCTTTCTGCACCAAGACATAAGGGGGTGGCGGGCAGGGTTACGGGAATGGAGGGCTGGATCTCTGAACTGAAAGACAGCGTTAGGGAGCTTAAGTTGATGTTCTATCACTTTTCGACAACTTCAGTGGCACCGGAGGCCGAGGCTTAGGGTAAGGAGGGCCAGATATTTTGCGATTCATAGGATTCTCCAAGGGAGCAGAAGGAGAATCTCCCAAGAAATTTCTGGAAACTAGGCTGACCTTGTCAACTTGCTTCATAGTTGAGAGGGCACACCTTTCCCTTGTGCAGCGGCCCACTCCTGGGGCCCTACCACATCCTATGATGGCAAAGCTCTTGAATTACCATGACCGAGACACCATCCTGCAAGATGTTCAGGCAGCCCAGAGACATCAGACCCCGCTTTTTAGACATGTTGCAGATCGATGCTGATGCATCATGCTTCACTGTAAACTGGCCGAAGTCCACCTACATTCTTCTCCAGGGCTGACATAAGAACATCAGGACCACAACCCCATTCCAATTGTCCACCGCTCATTTCTGATATTTGGAGATGCAGGTCAGCTTCCCCCAACAACAGGCCTGGGACCTTAATGTAAAGTCTTTTATTGCTGGGGCCAAGAGGGATATAGCCCACTGGGCTACACTTCTGCTTAATGTGGCAGACAGGGGAGTACTGTTCAAGATGGTTGCACTACCAAGGTTTCTCTAAATCTCGCAAAATTAGCCTTACCCCATCCCACCCTCCTTCTTCTGTACACTGCAATCAGACATGGTATGCTTTAATTGGGCCAGAGGCCTGTCACAAATCTCCTTCTGCAATGCGTGCTACACCCGTGCAATGGCAGGTTTGGGGCTCTCAGACCTCCATTTATACTACTGGGCTAGCCACCTCTTCCTCATCACTGACTGGTTTTTCGCGGACCGTCACAACCCTTTCACAGTGGCAGAACTCTGTGAATTGGAGCATCATGGTACACTCAGGCTTCTTTACAGATGCACTATTCCCAAAAACTTGCTACCTACTACCCATTCAACTCTGCTTGCTTGGCATCAGTCGCTGCAATGAATCAGGTGGCATGGGGTACCGGCAGCAGTGATGCCACTTTGGGCAGGTTCCTGGCTTAATCAAACAGTTACCTTGGAGAGCTTTCAGGTATGGGACTCCTTAGGCATCTCAACTGTGGGGGTTGTCTGGGCGGGCACGTCTATGTGCACTTTTCAACACCTTGTGTACACGTACACTATGCACAAGACACACTTCTTTTTCTTTTTACAGCTATGACATGCCCTTGAAGCTTCCATCAACTCCTCAGAACCCCTTCACCGATATAACCCAGTGAAGGCACACTTGTTAGGGTAGCAGCTAGTCAGAAAGGGCATATCTTGATTCTACTACTTACTAGGAAACAACACACCTGACCCCGTGACTACCTTGAGGGAGAGGTAGGAGGAGCATTTTGGCCCCATGGATGATGATGACTGAGAGGAAGCCAAAATAGTCCCGAGGACTCTGGCAATATTGATGAAACTCCACCTCATCCAATTGAAATACTTACAATGTTTATACCACAGTCCGTCATAGCTACACAGGATGGGAGGTGCCCTTCCAATGCAGTGCTGGCAATGCCGCCACCCAGCGGGCACCTTTTTCCATATGGTCTGGGACTGCCAGTTATCCACAAACATTGGACACGGACCTGCACTACCTTCGTCCAGATTGTGAGCAAGACAGTCCTCCTCGACTCAAAATTAGTTCTTTTGTGCCTGCTGGACACATGGGCGGGGGTAATCGCCACACCAGACAGTTGGCTGGACTGGGCATCATCATTGCAAAGGGGGACACTGCCTGACACTAGCGCTCTAGACTGGCCCCACCATTCCTTGAATTGGCTTAAAAATTGATTTTACCCCAGCAGCTTAAACCACCCTTTTTCTACATATGAGCCACCCCTCATGTAGACCCTAGGTAACCCATAGGGCAAGGGGGCTATGTAAGTGAACAGCAGGACATGTACTTATGTGTTTTACATGTCATGGTAGTGAACAACTCACAAATGTGTTTTTCACTTCTGGGAGGCCTGCTCCTTTCATAGACCAGCTTTAGAACTGCCCTTATATACTTTTAATTCTGATCTGAAAGTAGTAGCGCTGTCATGTTTAGTATGGCCAAAATGATAATACAAAATCCTGCTTACTGATGACGTTGGATTTAATATTACTATTTTAGAAATTCCACTTTTAGAAAGGGAGCATTTGTCTGCACTGACTGCCTTCTGTGCCTTACAGACTGTCTCCAATCCATGTCTGGACTGTGCTGGTTGCTAGCTCCCCTTGTGCATTCCGCCTAGACAGCCATAAACACAGGACACTCAGCCACATCTGCATTCATCTGCATACTAAATGGGACTCTCTGGGCAGGAAGGGTGGAAGAACTCTCACTTACACTTCAAAAGCCAATGGCCTGACCCCACACAAATGACAGATAACCACCACAGGGATCCTGGCAGACAGGGCCAGATTGAAATGGGGCCTTGTGCACTTCAAAATCACTCTTTGCAGCTTACCCCACTTCAAAGGCATTTTTGGGTATATATACTGGGTTTGTGACCCTCCAAAATCAAACACTTCTGGATCTAAAACTGGACACTGTCAGATGTATTGCCTGGCTGCCCAAAGGACGCATCTGGACTGCTTTGCAGGAAGGACTGCTTCCCTGCTTGTTGCCTTGTTACCTGCTGTTCCCTGACTCTGCTGGAAGGACTCTGGCTTCCCCCCAAGTGCTCTCCAAGGGCTTGGATTGAGTTTGCCCCTGTTCAGAAGTCTCAGGGCCACCAAGACTTCACCAAAGAGAAGAAAATCCCTGTGCATCAGAAAAACTATGCAACATCTGCAGAAATCCATTCAGGCCCTGCCTCGCGGCTGAAAAATCACTGCATCACCTACCAAATTGACGCAGTGCCTGCTCCTTCTTACCAGATCATCAAGAAATTTCAAAGCATGGTCCCTGCGTGTCAAAATATCCCGGCATTGCAATGAGGAACCAAACCAAAGCTGCACTCCAGGAAATCAGCTTGCGAAGTGGAAAGAAACGACGCATTGTCTGTGGCACACCAGAAAATCTGATGCAGCGCCTTATTTTTCAATGCATCTCCTCCTTTGCGGTTCCCCTGTGTCGGTATTTTGACGCATCCCAGGTACTGTGTTTTGAAAGGATACAACCACTGATTCTTAAGTATTGAAACTCATTTAAATCTTTAAAAAGTGATATTTTGACTTCTGCATATTGGATTTTTTGTAATTTTGGTCTTATTTTATTCAGATAAATATTATCTATCTTCCTAAACTGGTGTGGAGTACTTTTTGTGGTGTTTTTACTGTGTTACTGTAGGAAGTTGGCTCTGTATGCACTATTTCAAAGTAAGGAATAGTATGCACAGAGTCCAAGGGTTCCCCTTAGAGGTAAGATAGTGGCAAAAAGAGATAATTCTAATGCTCTATGTTGTGGTAGTGTGGTCGAGCAGTAGGCTTATCAAAGGAGTAGTGTTAAGCATTTGTTGTACACACACAGGCAATAAATGAGGAACACACACTCAGAGACAATTCCAGGCCAATAGGTTTTTGTATAGAAAAATAACTTTTCTTAGTTTATTTTAAGAACCACAGGTTGAAGATTTACATGTAATACTTCAAATGAAAGGTATTGCAGGTAGGTACTTTAGGAACTTTGAATTAGCAAAATAGCATATACAGTTTTCACATAAATCACATATAGCTATTTTAAAACTAGACACACTGCAATTTTCAACAGTTCCTAGGGGGAGTAAGAGTTTGTTTGTTTTTGCAGGTAAGTAAACCACCTACGGGGTTCAAGTTTGGGTCCAAGGTAGCCCACCGTTGGGGGTTCAGAGCAAACCAAAGTTACCACACCAGCAGCTCAGGGCCGGTCAGGTGCAGAGGTCAAAGTGGTGCCCAAAACACATAGGCTTCAATGGAGAAGGGGGTGCCCCGGTTCCAGTCTGCCAGCAGGTAAGTACCTGCGTCTTCGGAGGGCAGACCAGGGGGGTTTTGTAGGACACCGGGGGGGACACAAGTCCACACAGAAAGTACACCCTCAGCGGCACAGGGGCGGCTGGGTGCAGTGTGCAAACAAGCATCAGGTTTTCAATAGAAAGCAATGGGAGACCAAGGGGTCTCTTCAGCGATGCAGGCAGGCAAGGGGGGGGCTCCTCGGGGTAGCCACCACCTGGGCAAGGGAGAGGGCCACCTGGGGGTCGCTCCTGCACTGGAGGTCGGATCCTTCAGATCCTGGGGGCTGCGGGTGCAGTGTCCCTACCAAGCGTTGGGTTCTTAGAAGCAGGCAGTCGCGGTCAGGGGGAGCCTCGGGATTCCCTCCTCAGGCGTCGCTGTGGGGGTTCAGGGGGGTCAACTCTGGCTACTCACGGTCTCGCAGTCGCCGGGGAGTCCTCCCTGAAGTGTTTGTTCTCCACAAGTCGAGCCGGGGGCGTCGGGTGCAGAGTGACAAGTCTCACGCTTCCGGCAGGAAACACAAGTTGTTTCAAAGTTGCTTCTTGGTTGCAAAGTTGCAGTCTTTGGTGAACAGAGCCGCTGTCCTCAGGAGTTCTTGGTCCTTCTAGATGCAGGGCAGTCCTCTGAGGCTTCAGAGGTCGCTGGTCCCTGTGGAAAGCGTCGCTGGAGCAGTGTCTTTAGAAGTGGGGAGACAGGCCGGTAGAGCTGGGGCCAAAGCAGTTGATGTCTCCGTCTTCTCTGCAGGGTTTTTCAGCTTAGCAGTCCTCTTCTTCTTAGGTTGCAGGAATCTATCTTGCTGGGTTCTGGGAGCCCCTAAATACTCAATTTAGGGGTGTGTTTAGGTCTGGGGAGTTAGTAGCCAATGGCTTCTAGCCCTGAGGGTGGCTACACCCTCTTTGTGCCTCCTCCCTGAGGGGAGGGGGGCACATCCCTAATCCTATTGGGGGAATCCTCCATCTGCAAGATGGAGGATTTCTAAAAGTCAGAGTTACCTCAGCTCAGGACACCTTAGGGGCTATCCTGACTGGGCAGTGACTCCTCCTTGTTTTTCTCATTATCTCTCCTGGACTTGCCGCCAAAAGTGGGGGCTGTGTCCAGGGGGCGGGCATCTCCACTAGCTGGAGTGCCCTGGGGCATTGTAACACAAAGCCTGAGCTTTTGAGGCTCACAGCTAGGTGTTACAGTTCCTGCAGGGGGGAGGTGTGAAGCACCTCCACCCAGACCAGGCTTTTGTTTCTGTCCTCAGAGAGCACAAAGGCCCTCACCACATGGGGTCAGGAACTCGTCTCTCAGCAGCAGGCTGGCACAGACCAGTCAGTCCTGCACTGAACAATTGGGTAAAATACAGGGGGCATCTCTAAGATGCCCTCTGTGTGCATTTTTAATAAATCCAACACTGGCATCAGTCTGGGTTTATTATTCTGAGAAGTTTGATACTAAACTTCCCAGTATTCAGTGTAGCCATTATGGAGCTGTGGAGTTCGTTTTTGACAGACTCCCAGACCATATACTCTTATGGCTACCCTGCACTTACAATGTCTAAGGGTTTGCTTAGACACTGTAGGGGCATAGTGCTCATGCACCTATGCCCTCACCTGTGGTACAGTGCACCCTGCCTTAGGGCTGTAAGGCCTGCTAGAGGGGTGATTTACCTATGCCACAGGCAGTGTGAGGTTGGCATGGCACCCTGAGGGGAGTGCCATGTCGACTTAGTCATTTTCTCCCCACCAGCACACACAAGCTGGCAAGTAGTGTGTCTGTGCTGAGTGAGGGGTCCCTAGGGTGGCCTAAGACATACTGCAGCCCTTAAAGACCTTCCTTGGCATCAGGGCCCTTGGTACCAGGTGCACCAGTTACAAGGGACTTACCTGGGTGCCAGGGTTGTGCCAATTGTGGAGACAATGGTACATTTTAGGTGAAAGAATACTGGTGCTGGGGCCTGGTTAGCAGGGTCTCAGCACACTTCTCAGTCAAGTCAGCATCAGTATCAGGCAAAAAGTGGGGGGTAACAGCAACAGGGAGACATTTCTTTACACAAGCCCCCCCCCCCCCCAGCCCACAGGCCAGGAGACTCAGCCAAAGCTGGGAGAGTCTTCCTAGTCTGTCAGGCGAGGAAGAGTAGAGGAAATAGGCTGGTTTGTTGCAGGGCCTACGCTGCCTTACATCCTCCTGTTCAGGTCATTCCCTCTGGGGAACTGACCCACTTCCACAGTGATAGGACCTAGTCTGAATTGCCTCTTGTCTGTGCTTTTAATGTCTTCACCCATTCTCTCGATTTTGGGGTTAGAGGTATCCACCTCTGCTAATCTTATCTTAGCCAGGGTCACCCCTAGCTTACCCAAAGAGGTTACCCAGAGCTTGAGTAACCCCACCATGACCAATAGGGTCGGGGGGCCTAACTTGCTATTTGGCATGGGGCCAGACCACCATGCCAAGGATAGTGCAGCCATAAAGGCTAACACCCAGCAGAGGCAACTGACAGCTGTCAGTGCCCAGAACCACACCTTTAGCTCTTCACCTACAAGGGAAGGGGCTAAGTTACAGGCTTCTTTGGGTTCCGGGTGCCTATCTGCTTTGTTAGAGTGGGGGGTTACTACATCTTGTAGTAAACGCCCTTCTTCCACACTTTCTTCTGTTAACTGAGGAGCCACCCACTCAGTTGTAACAGTTGCCTGACTAGCCAGGACTTCTTGTGGGTCAGATTGGACTTTAGCAGTGCCACATTTGCAGTTCTCCCCCACTGGAGCAGAATCACCTTGGCTTGCTGGAGCCTTGGCTAAAGGTTGTCCACCCGTCCTACTCTGTTTTCTTTTCTTTTTCTTCTGGGGCCTACTTGCAGTTACTGCAGGGGTAGCACCTCCAGAGTCCTTGGGAGAGGACTGGCCCTGGACCAGTTCCTCTCTTGGGCTCTGACTAACCTCTGGGTAGTCATTTCCAAGGAGACAATCAAGGGGGAGGTCTGTACTGACTACCACCCTTCTCCAGCTAAAAGTCCCACCCACTTCTATGGGCACAAAAGCCACAGGCCTATCAATGACCCTGTCTGGGCTAACTCTTACTCTGGCAGTCTCATCTGGGATGTACTGGTTTGAGAACACCAGCCTGTCATGCACAATAGTGTGACTGGCACAAGTGTCTCTCAGGACAGTGGCTGGGATTCCATTCACCAGTAGGTGGTGGAAGTGTCTATTTCCCTCTGGAATCTCCAACTCACCCGTGGGGCCCTTTTTTCAGTTGAAGGCTATGAAGACCTCCTCATCTGTGGAGTCATCCCCAATGGCTACACTGGTCACCCCTGGGATTTTGCTAGGGGGTTTGTTTTTGGGACAAGAAGTGTCCTTGGTGTGGTGCCCTGTCTGTCTACAGTTTTGGCACCATGCCTTAATGGCATCCCAGTTCTTACCCTGGTACCCACCTTTGTTTTGGGTTTTGTCTTGGGGCCCACCCACCTGGTCTAGTTTTTGGGGGCCTACAGAGGACTCTTTTTCTTTGTTTCTAGTGTCACCCACTTTCTCCTGGGGAGGTTTTGTAACCCCTTTCTTTTGGTCACCCCCAGTGGAAGTTTTGGTTACCCTAGTCTTGACCCAGTGGTCTGCCTTCTTTCCCAATTCTTGGGGAGAAATTGGACCTAGGTCTACCAGATACTAATTCAACTTTTCATTGAAGCAGTTACTTAAAATGTGTTCTTTCATAAACAAATTATAAAGCCCAACATAGTCATGCACTTCATTTCCAGTTACCCAACCATCCAGTGTTTTCACTGAGTAGTCTACAAAATCAACCCAGGTCTGGCTTGAGGATTTTTGAGCCCCCCTGAACCTAATTCTGTACTCCTCAGTGGAGAATCCAAAGCCCTCAATCAGGGTAGCCTTCATGAGGTCATAGGATTCTGCATCTTTACCAGAGAGTGTGACGAGTCTATCCCTACACGTTCCAGTGAACATTTCCCAAAGGAGAGCTCCCCAGTGAGATCTGTTTACTTTTCTGGTTGCACAAGCCCTCTCAAAAGCTGTGAACCATTTGGTGATGTCATCACCATCTTTATATTTAGTTACAATCCCTTTAGGGATTTTCAACATGTCAGGAGAATCTATGATCCTATTTATGTTGCTACCACCATTGATGGGACCAAAACCCATCTCTTGTCTTTCCCTTTCTATGGCCAGGAGCTGTCTCTCTAAAGCCAATCTATTGACCATCCTGGCTAACAGTAGGTCATCTTCACTGAGGCTATCCTCAGTGATTCCAGAGGTGCTGGACTATCCTGTGAGAGAAGCAGCATCTCTGACTATCACATTTGGAGTCAGGGTTTGAGGAACCCTGTTCTCCCTAACTAGGACTGGAGGGGGGGAATTCTCCTCCACATCACTAGCTTCCGCCTCTCGGAGGTCATCCTCAGAGGGGTTGTATTTGGCAAACTCTGCCAACAGCTCTTGGAGCTGTAATTTGGTAGGGTTTAAGCCAGCTTTAATATTTTTTAATTTGCAGAGAGACCTTAACTCCCTCATCCTAAAATGGAGGTAAGGGGTGAGGTCGAGTTCCATCACATTCTCTTCTGCATTAGACATTATGGTGGTCATTACAACCCTGGCGGACGGTGTTAAAGATGCGGTAATACCGCAAACAGGCCGACGGACAAAAAAAGGGAATTATGACCCTGGCGGAAACCGCCAACAAAGACAGCCACTTTAACACACCGCCCGCCGCGGCGGTACGGACAATAAGTGCGGCGGTCACCGCCAACAGACAGGTGGGAGACAATGTACCTCCCACACTATTATGACAGGCCAATCCGCCACCTTTTCCGGGGTGGATTCACCGTGGATAAAAACACGGCGGAAACAGCTTTTGCTATGGGAAAACGTTCACCTTCTACACATCCCACGAGGAACGACGACTCCATGGAGCCGGAACTCCAAATACTACCTGCCCTTATCTTTCTGCTCCTTCACGACCAACAGCGACATAGGCGCAGAAGATACCGGTGAGTACTGTACCTACGACACGGGGAGGGGGAGGCAAAAGTTAGGGGGACACCCACCAAACACCCCCACCCCCACCCTCGCATATTACAACATACACACCAATGCAGTCACAAAAATAACAGTAACAACCCACAATCCCCCCAGAAGAATGAAAACACAAAGCCAAAATCGGGCAAACATTGTAATGTGCTACTATACATGTCATACAAAAATATACAAATATATGTATTCGAAAATCACTCATATTTACATATACAATCCGAGAAGTAGTGCAGATATGTACACAACAATGTCCGTGCACAAACAGTCCAAAAATGCATGGGCGAGGCCCACAATAGATACCTGACCAAAATCGGAGAGAACACTGCCCGGGGCATTAGATAGAAACACTACAGGCACCTCAGGGGGAAGCAAAGGGGGGGCACCTCAGCCAGATGAATGCAAAGCCAGATCCACAACGGGGCTCCATGCCCATTGATGTATTCTGGGGAGTGCAAAGCCACAGTCTCACAAGTCTCTACAGTGGGTGGGTTGCCCACTGTTCCATCCTGGGGAGTGCAAAGCCACAGTCTCACAAGTCTCTACAGTGGGTGGGCTGCCCACTGTTCAATCCTGGGGAGTGCAAAGCCACAGTCTCACAAGTCTCTACAGTGGGTGGGTTGCCCACTGTACCATCCTGGGGAGTGCAAAGCCACAGTCTCACAAGTCTCTACAGTGGGTGGCTTGACAACTGGACCATCCTGGGGAGTGCAAAGCCACAGTCTCTCAAGTTGATGCAGGTCAATACTGGTACTGGGGGTGACTGGTGCCCAGACTGGATGAGTCTCCCCGTGAAAGGTAGTGTCCTGTCACTGTCCCAGCTGCACATGGGATAAGGATGCCTGATGTGGTGGGCCATTCATTCCTTCCCGGTGCATTGCCCTGTTCAGCGATGCTTTGCCATGTCGGTCTTTGCCCTGTTCAGTGGTGCTTTGACATGGTGATTCAGGACTGTTCAGCGGTGCTTCGCCATGGCGGTCTTTGCCCTGTTCAGCGGTGCTTTGACATGGCGGTCTTTGCCCTGTTCAGCGGTGCTTTGACATGGTGGTTCAGGACTGTTCAGCGGTGCTTTGCCATGGCGGTCTTTGCCCTATTCAGTGGTGCTTTGACATGGTGGTTCAGGACTGTTCAGCGGTGCTTTGCCATGGCGGTCTTTGCCCTGTTCAGTGGTGCTTTGACATGGCGGTCTTTGCCCTGTTCAGCTGTGCTTTGACATGGTGGTTCAGGACTGTTCAGCGGTGCTTTGCCATGGCGGTGTTTGCCCTGTTCAGCGGTGCTTTGACATGGTGGTTTTTGCCCTGTTCAGCGGTGCTTTGACATGGTGGTTCAGGACTGTTCAGTGGTGCTTTGCCATGGCGGTCTTTGCCCTGTTCAGCGGTGCTTTGACATGGTGGTTCAGGACTGTTCAGCGGTGCTTTGCCATGGCGGTCTTTGCCCTTTTCAGCGGTGCTTTGACATGGTGGTCTTTGCCCTGTTCAGCGGTGCTTTGACATGGTGGTTCAAGACTGTTCAGCAGTGCTTTGCCATGGCGGTCTTTGCCCTGTTCAGCGGTGCTTTGACATGGCGGTTCTGATACTGACATTGGTGTGTGGCATGACGATCTCCATACTGGACATTGGTGTGTGGCATGACGATTTCCACACTGGATATTGGTGTGTGGCATGACGATTTCCACACTGGACATTGGTGTGTGGCATGATGATCTCCACACTGGACATTGGTGTGTGGCATGACGATTTCCACACTGGACATTGGTGTGTGGCATGACGATCTCCATACTGGACATTGGTGTGTGGCATGACGATTTCCACACTGGACATTGGTGTGTGGCATGACGATTTCGCCGCGCTCCTGCCCTCTGCACATGCAATTTCATGGATATGGCCTACATGGCAATGGTGGAAATCTGCGCACATGGATGCCAAAGGGGCAACTATACCTCAACTTGCTAATTTTCTGAGGTGGGGTAGAGTGCCACATGGCCTACATTACAGACAGAGGGGCCTTGCCTTACTAACTCGCCCTGGCCTACGGACACCCACAGCCCAACTCCCCCACCCAGACACCTCCACTGCACGCAAAGTCCGCAGAATGAGGTTGTACTCACCCCCTTGTGTCTGCTGTGATGTCCTTAAGCGCCCATCCAACTCCGGGTAGGCCACCGCCAGGATCCGGAACATAAGGGGGGTCATGGTACGACGGGCACCCCTCCCACGTTGGTAGGCCATCCCCAGCTGAGCCTCCGCCGTCTTCTTGCTGCAGCGGCGAATGTCCTCCCATCTCTTCCGGCAGTGGGTGCCCCGTCTCTGGTGGGCCCCCAGGGTCCGGACCTCCTTGGCGATGGCACGCCAAATGTCCCTCTTCTGGTGGGTGCTGACCTACATGACATGCACAAGGGAAGAGGAACAGTCATTACCAATTGGACCATCAATGTGTGTGGCCCCCTCCATACTCTGACAATGTGGCCCATTTATTCCCATGCTTTACTGTAGTATGACTTCTGCCCCCTTCCCTCTTCCACCCAGCCCTGTCCACCCAGGCCTAGCCCCTACAGCGTGCTCACTGTGTACTAACCTGTTGGTCTGGAGGACCGTAGAGTAGCATGTACTGGGGGAGGACCCCATCCACAAGTTTCTCCAACTCCTGTGCAGTGAAGGCAGGGGCCCTTTCCCCAGACGCAGCAGCCATCGTCGCTTCCAGACCGAGGTCACAGCAGCACTAGCAGTGTAGGTCCTCTCCTGTCGAAGGTCAGGTATCTAATGATTCAACAGATAGAAAATGGCGGTGACGTCCGCGGCGGGGCGCATCATCACTGCCGGCGCATATGTTCATTGGCTCCTGGGACCCATAGGGTCCAATGTTAACCAATGCAGCATTGCGCCACGCTCTACGACCGCCTACCGCGATGGTGTGCAACGCCAGCGCTGTTACCACACAATCCCATTGTCCCACTTTAGAGGTCAGGCAGCCGCCATTTCAGGGGCCCACATGGATTCATTTTCAACTGCGTCACACATACTGAGGCCTACACTCAACACACATACAGGAAGGGTTTATTGTCTGGTGTACTCTTGTGTGTGACTGTGGGTACATACCTGGAGGAATAGTGACTGTTTCTTCGCTGTTGTCCTTCGTAGGCACTGTCAGCTGGGACATATGAGAAGATGGCGGAATCCTCCGGTGTACCGACCGATGGTGGACCTGTTGACAATGGAAGAGAGACATTTAATCGTGACCTACAGGTTTGACCTTGCCACAATCCAGGAACTATGTACCCAGTTGGAGCCAGACCTGATGTCACCAATCCGCCATCCGACTGGAATCCCCCCTGACGTGAAGGTGCTGTCAGTGCTCCATTTCCTTGCAAGTGGGTCTTTTCAGACAACAGTGGTCATGGCATCAGGGATGTCCCAGCCTATGTTTTCCAACATGTTGTCCAGAGTGTTGGCTGCCCTGCTGAAACACGTAAGGAGATACATCATTTTCCCTGAGGTGGAGGATTTGCCTACAGTGAAAGGTGACTTCTATGCCCTTGGACATATCCCCAACGTCATAGGTGCCATTGATGGGACCCATGTAGTCCCCCCCCGCAGGAGTGAACAGGTGTACAGGAACAGGAAGAGTTATCATTCGATGAATGTCCAGGTGGTCTGTTTGGCAGACCAGTACATCTCGCAGGTAAATGCAATGTTCCCTGGCTCTGTGCATGACGCCTACATCCTGCGCAATAGCAGCATCCCTGATATGATGGGTCAACTCCAGAGGCAGCGTGTATGGCTATTGGGGAACTCTGTTTACCCCAACCTTTCCTGGCTATTGACCCCAGTGAGGAATCCCAGGACCAGGGCGGAGGAACGGTACAATGAGGCCCATGGGCGGACTAGGAGGGTTATCGAGCGCACCTTCGGCCTTCTTAAGGCCAGGTTCAGGTGCCTCCATATGACAGGTGGATCCCTATTCTACTCACCGAAGAAGGTGTGCGACATCATCATCGCCTGCTCCATGCTCCATAACTTGGCATTGCGACGCCAGGTGCCTTTTCTGCAGGAGGATGATCCAGATGACGGTGTTGTGGCAGCTGTGGAGCCTCTGGACAGTGATGAGGATGAAGCTGAGGAAGACGAAAACGACAACAGGGAGTCAGTCATACAGCAATATTTCCAGTGACACACAGGTGAGAACATTTTCATTTTTACCGTTACATTAACTTTCACACATCTACCTCTATCCTGTACCGACATTTCACTCACTATTTGTTAACTGAGTTGTCCCCTTTCATTTCAGTTTCACAAATGTGGTAACCTACGTATCAACTGTTTGCATCCTTGAAGGGCTTGTGATGTGTGACATAGGTATGTTAGCCTTCCAATGGGTAACCCATTATGAAACTGTAATTGATAATACAGATTTACAAATCACAAACTGACTCCATTTGTTTTTAGTGTTTCATGGGTGTTTATTTAAGTGCTAAAAAATGAAGGGGGGTTGTCAAATGGTGATGGGTGATGGTGGAGGAATGCCCATGGCAGAGTCCAGTCTATAAGTCTCACAGGTACATTGCACATCTGGCCATTGGAAGTGGAGCTGGGTCAGTTCCGATTTGGGCAAGGTAACAAAGTGGGACAGTGGGGGGACAATCAGGGTGGTCTTATTTCCTGGCGGGGTCTTGCCATCTTGCTCTGTCCTGTTCCTGGATCTCAGGGCCCGCTTGCGTGGTGGTTGTCCGTCTGCAGGGGATGGGGTGCTGGTGTGTTGGTCCTGTGGCGGGGCGTCCTGTCCACTAGCACCGGTGGAGGTGGTGGGCATTTCATCGTCGTGGCTAGTGTCAGGGGCCCCTTGGAGTGCCACGGTGTCCCTCAAGGTCTTTTGAATGTCCGTCAGCACCCCTACGATGGTGCCCAGGGCGGAGCCGATGGTCCTGAGCTCCTCCCTGAACCCCAAATATTGTTCCTCCTGCAGACGCAGGGTCTCCTGCAACTTGTCCAGGACCGTGGCCATCGTCTCCTGGGAGTGGTGGTATGCTCCCATGATAGAGGAGAGGGCCTCGTTGAGAGTTGGTTCCCTTGGCCTGTCCTCCCTCTGTCGCACAGCAGCCCTCCCAGTTCACCTGTGTTCCTGTGCCTCCGTCCCCTGGACCGTGTGCCCACTACCACTGCCCTCAGGTCCCTGTTGTTGTTGGGGTGGTGGGTTAGCCTGGGTGCCCTGTAGTGGTGGACACACCGCTGATTGACCTGTCCTGGGTAGGGAGGTTTGGGCCCGCTGGGTGGGAGCTGTGCTGGTGTTACCAGAGGGTGTAAGCTCGGTGTTGGGCTGTGGCTGGGCAAGGGGAACCGACTGTCCTGAGGCCCACGATGGTCCGGGCTGGTCATCAAGATCCAGTAGGGCAGAGCTGCTGTCGTCACTGTGGGCCTCTTCTGGGGGTGGAGTGGTGTTGTCTGGACCCTCTGGTGCGGTGACATTCCTTCGGGTTCCTGCGGGGGTATAAGTACATGATTATTGCATGTGTGTGTTTCATGGTGTGCAATGGTTGGGTGTGCGTGAATCCCAGTGCAGGCATTCCTGTGGGGGGGCTTGTGTGCTGATGGTTGGGGGGTGTTCTGGGTCTGTGCAGTGGGCATGCTTTGGTGATGGGTCTCCATGCTTAGTTATGTAATGCAGGTCTTGGGGTTGGGATGGGTGGTTGGTGTCATGGGTAGATAGGTGAGGATTTGGGGTGATAGGGGAGGGTGTGATGGTGGGGGTGTGTGATATCATGCAGGTAGGGTGGGGGTTATGATGGTTAAGATTAGACTTACCAGTGTCCGTTCCTCCAACGACTCCTGCGAGGCCCTCAGGATGCAAGATGGTCAAGACTTGCTCCTCCCATGTTGTTAGTTGAGGGGGAGGAGGTGGGGATCCGCCGCCAGTCCGCTGTACCGCGATGTGGTGCCTGGATACCGTTGAACGCACCTTCCCCCGTAGGTCGTTCCACCTCTTCCTGATGTCCTCCCTATTTCTTGGGTGCTGTCCCACAGCGTTGACCCTGTCCACTATTATTTGCCATAGCTCCATCTTCCTGGCTATGGATGTGTGCTGTACCTGTGAGCCAAATAGCTGTGGCTCTACCCGGATGATTTCCTCCACCATGACCCTGAGCTCCTCCTCGGAGAAGCGGGGTGTCGTTGGCGTGCCATGGGGTGGTGTGTGTGATGTGTGGGGTGGTGTTTGTGTTGATGAGTGTGGTGAGTGTAGTGGTATGTGGTGTTTTGTGCTTGGATGTTGCGTGGGTGATGGTGTTGTGTGCCTCTGTGAGATGGGGTTGTCTGTTCTGTGCTATCTCTCTGGCCTTCGTTCGTGAATTGTGGTCATAGGGGTTTGTGGGTGATGTGGGTGTGTGTTTTTTATTATGTTGGTTGTGTGGGAGTGTTGTTTGTATGTGTATCAGGTGTGTGTATTTGGAGTTGTCCAATGTGGCGGTGTTTTGTAGAAGTGTGTGTATTTTTAGCGCGGCTGTGTGAACCACCAATGGAATACCGCGGCTGAAAGACCGCCGCGTAGATTCGTGGGTCGTAATGGCATGGGCGTGTTTCTGTCGGCGTGGAGGTGGAGGATTTGTTTCCGCATGTTTATCGCTGACCTTTGGTGTGGCGGTATTGTGTGGGTGTCTGAATTTCGGCGGATTCCGTGATGTGTGTCATAATAGCTGTGACGGTCTACCACAGCCGCGGCGGTGTATTGGCGGTCTTCTGCGCGGCGGTAAGCGCCTTATACCGCCAATGTTGTAATGACCCCCTATGTTTCTAAAAGTTGGAATGCTTTTTTAAGAATCTAAAATTATCTCTAGAACTTAATTCAAACCTTTGCAAAACTTTTAAGCTCTAAAAGAAATGCTAACAGGGACTAACACAAGGCCCTAGCAGGACTTTTAAAAATTTAGAAAAATAGCTCAAATTTCAAAAATCAGTTTCTAATGACAATGTTTGGAATTTAGTCGTGTGATCAGGTATTGGCTGAGTAGTCCAGCAAATGCAAAGTCTTGTACACCACCGCTGATCCACCAATGTAGGAAGTTGGCTCTGTATGCACTATTTCAAAGTAAGGAATAGTATGCACAGAGTCCAAGGGTTCCCCTTAGAGGTAAGATAGTGGCAAAAACAGATAATTCTAATGCTCTATTTTGTGGTAGTGTGGTCGTGCAGTAGGCTTATCAAAGGAGTAGTGTTAAGCATTTGTTGTACACACACAGGCAATAAATGAGGAACACACACTCAGAGACAATTCCAGGCCAATAGGTTTTTGTATAGAAACATATATTTTCTTAGTTTATTTTAAGAACCACAGGTTCAAGATTTACATGTAATACTTCAAATGAAAGATATTGCAGGTAGGTACTTTATGAACTTTGAATTAGCAAAATAGCATACACAGTTTTCACATAAATCACATATAGCTATTTAAAAACTAGAAACAGTGCAATTGTCAACAGTTCCTGGGGGGAGTAAGAGTTTGTTAGTTTTTGCAGGTAAGTAAACCACCTACGGGGTTCAAGTATGGGTCCAAGGTAGCCCACTGTTGGGGGTTCAGAGCAACCCCAAAGTTACCACACCAGCAGCTCAGGGCCGGTCAGGTGCAGAGGTCAAAGTGGTGCCCAAAACACATAGGCTTCAATGGAGAAGGGGGTGCCCTAGTTCCAGTCTGCCAGCAGGTAAGTACCCGTGTCTTCGGAGGGCAGACCAGGGGGGTTTTGTAGGGCACCGGGGGGGACACAAGTCCACACAGAAAGTACACCCTCAGCGGCACGGGCGGCCGGGTGCAGTGTGCAAACAAGCGTTGGGTTTTCAATAGAAAGCAATGGGAGACCAAGGGGTCTCTTCAGCGATGCAGGCAGGCAAGGGGGGGGCTCCCCAGGGTAGCCACCACCTGGGGAAGGGAGAGGGCCACCTGGGGGTCGCTCCTGCACTGGAGGTCGGATCCTTCAGGTCCTGGGGGCTGCGTGTGCAGTGTCCCTACCAGGCGTCGGGTTCTTAGAAGCAGGCAGTCGCGGTCAGTGGGAGCCTCGGGATTCCCTCTGCAGGCGTCGCTTTGGGGGCTCAGGGGGGTCAACTCTGGCTACTCGCGGTCTCGCAGTTGCCGGGGAGTCCTCCCTGAAGTGTTTGTTCTCCACAAGTCGAGCCGGGGGCGTCAGGTGCAGAGTGCCAAGTCTCACGCTTCCGGCGGGAAACACGAGTTGTTTCAAAGTTGCTTCTTTGTTGCAAAGTTGCAGTCTTTGGTGAACAGAGCCGCTGTCCTCAGGAGTTCTTGGTCCTTCTAGATGCAGGGCAGTCCTCTGAGGCTTCAGAGGTCACTGGTCCCTGTGGAAAGCGTCGCTGGAGCAGTGTCTTTAGAAGTGGGGAGACAGGCCGGTAGAGCTGGGGCCAAAGCAGTTGGTGTCTCCGTCTTCTCTGCAGGGTTTTTCAGCTTAGCAGTCCTCTTCTTCTTAGGTTGCAGGAATCTGTCTTGCTGGGTTCTGGGAGACCCTAAATACTCGATTTAGGGGTGTGTTTAGGTCTGGGGGGTTAGTAGCCAATGGCTACTAGCCCTGAGGGTGGCTACGCCCTCTTTGTGCCTCCTCCCTGAGGGGAGGGGGGCACACCCCTAATCCTATTGGGGGAATCCCCCATCTGCAAGATGGAGGATTTCTAAAAGTCAGAGTTACCTCAGCTCAGGACACCTTAGGGGCTGTCCTGACTGGCCAGTGACTCCTCCTTGTTTTTCTCATTATCTCTCTTGGACTTTCCGCCAAAAGTGGGGGCTGTGTTCAGGGGGCGGGCATCTCCACTAGCTGGAGTGCCCTGGGGCATTGTAACACGAAGCCTGAGCCTTTGAGGCTCACTTCTAGGTGTTACAGTTTCTGCAGGGGGGAGGTGTGAAACACCTCCACCCGAGCAGGCTTTTGTTTCTGTCCTCAGAGAGCACAAAGGCCCTCACCACATGGGGTAAGAAACTTGTCTCTCAGCAGCAGGCTGGCACAGACCAGTCAGTCCTGCACTGAACAATTGGGTAAAATACAGGGGGCATCTCTAAGATGCCCTCTGCGTGCATTTTTTAATAAATCCAACACTGGCATCAGTGTGGGTTTATTATTCTGAGAAGTTTGGTACTAAACTTCCCAGTATTCAGTGTAGCCATTATGGAGCTGTGGAGTTCGTTTTTGACAGACTCCCAGACCATATACTCTTATGGCTACCCTGCACTTACAATGTCTAAGGGTTTGCTTAGACACTGTAGGGGCATAGTGCTCATGCACCTGTGCCCTCACCTGTGGTATAGTGCACCCTGCCTTAGGGCTGTAAGGCCTGCTAGAGGGGTGACTTACCTATGCCACAGGCAGTGTGAGGTTGGCATGGCACCCTGAGGGGAGTGCCATGTCGGCTTAGTCATTTTCTCCCCACCAGAACACACAAGCTGGCAAGCAGTGTGTCTGTGCTGAGTGAGGGGTCCCTAGGGTGGCATAAGACATACCACAGTCCTTAAAGACCTTCCCTGGCGTCAGGGCCCTTGGTACCAGGGTCACCAGTTACAAGGGACTTACCTGGGTGCCAGGGTTGTGCCAATTGTGGAGACAATGGTACATTTTAGGTGAAAGAATACTGGTGCTGGGGCCTGGTTAGCCTAGTTAGCAGGGTCCCAGCACACTTCTCAGTCAAGTCAGCATCAGTATCAGGCAAAAAGTGGTGGGTAACTGCAACAGGGAGCCATTTCTTTACAGTTACTGTATGAGGTATTGCATAGATACTTTAAACATTGCCTTCTAAGTTAAGCCTGTCTCCTCTGTGTCAAGCTACCGGAGGATGAGCACAGGATAATTTAAGTTGTGTTGTGACTTACCCTAACTAGGGTTGTGGTCCCTACATACCTCTGCCAACTAGGACCCAATTTCTAACATTGGTGTTCAGTGGTGAGAATAGGACTTGTGTTTCTGCAGTGCCATACAGTAGCTACGTGTACACTACCTACCCACATTTAAAGACCATTTCGATTTTTTTCTGCAATTTTCCCTGCTGTGCATGTTTAATCCATCCAGCCTCTGACTGGGTCCACAAGTGGAGCTAGGGAGTTAGACCTGGTTAAGCTGGAGGAATACACAGGCTTTTGCAAAGAAATTGGAGTACTTGCCTGTGGAGCTTTCAAGAACGGAGAGTACCAAAAGGTGTTGAGGGCCATAGCAGAATCCTGCTCCCAATAGCATGGTGAGTTGGGGGAACATGAGAATGGGTCTTCCGAGGGGCAGCCAACGGCAGATGAGGATGGCACCCCTGGATTTGTGCTTCCTGCAAGGGCAGGAAGCAGTGTCTTAAGTCATGGCTTAACCCCAAAGGAAAGGAGAGAGAACTCCAGCTGCAGTTGGCAAGATTAAAAATGGAGACAGAAGGGAGGAGAGTTGAAAGGCAGGCTGTGGCTGAAAGAGCCTTAGCTGAGAAGAAACTAATTCTGGCTCATGAACTGAGTCTAAAGGAACTGGAACTCAAGGCCAGGCAGGCAGATTCCAGCAGTGATAGTGGCAGCATACATACAGTACCTGACAGAGACAAGAAGGCTTGAATACCCAGGGATTTGGTGCCCAGTTATGTGGTGTGATGAGACATTAACAAATGGTTTTCTGCTTATGAAGTTGCACTGTGGGTACATGGGGTTTCTGAAGAGCACTGGGGGGTGCACCTGTGGAAACATGTGCCAATACTTGGGAGGACACACTTCTAACAATAAGGGTTGGGGACCAGATCAAGCAGACTCCTATGAAAGTCATTTTGATTGCCAAATTTGGACTGATCCCTGAGAAGTATCGCAAAAGATTCAGGGACAGTCAGAAGCTCCCCCAAATTATCCTGGGTATATTTCATTGATTACTCCAGTAAGGCACTGAATGGATGGGTGCAGGGCAGCAAAGTCAGTGATTATGTTGGGTTGTGCAATTGCTCAGTACTTGCTTTACAGAGTTGCACCAGCACCTAGTTGACAGTAAGCTGACTGATCCTAGGCAGCTTGCTGAGGAGGCAGAACTCTAGGTTAGCACCAGTGTCCAAAAGGGTATCTGGGAGGGGACACCTACAAAGGTGCTCAGGGTTCCCAAGAGAAGAAAGAAGGGGGAGAAAAACGTAAAAATAAGGAGTTCTCTAAAGGCTCCCATAATAATTCCCAAGGGAGCAATGGTAACCAGTCCCAGTCTGACCTAAGAAGAAAGAGTTCTTTGACCACAGACATGGAGGTGGGTTCCCCAATGTGCAGAGTGCTTCAATTATGGTCACTCTAAGAGTGACTTCAAATGGCCAAAGAGGGTGCAGACCCCCACTGGTGGGCAGACACCTGGGTTGGCTAGTGCAGCGCTTGGGGAGGAGGTAGTCACAGATAGTTTTGTGGAACAGAGAGAGCTAACCCTAGTGACCTTGGGGGATGCAGCTATGGTGCCAAAAGCTCACAAGCCTTCCAATACTTCCAAGTATAGGCAGTGCTACACCATTGATGGGCAACAGGTGGGGGCTCTGCGTGACAAAGGGGCCAGCATGACAACTGTCAAGTGTCAGCTGGTGTCAGCAAAGGAGGTCCTATTGAACACATTCCACAAAGTCATAGTCGTCGACAATTGTGAGAGCCAACTACTTGTGGCTATGGTTCCATTTGAATGGGCGGGTCTCAGGTACTTTGGAAGTTGCTGTGAGCCCGGCCATGCCTGTGAATTGTCTTTTAGGAAATTACCTGGTGCACACTGCCTGGAAAGAGGTAAGAGCTCAGGTCTCACTGGGAGATGATGGGATTGCTTGAGTGGGTTGGTATGACCACCCACTCTATGGCTGCCTGGGAAGGGAGTCAAGGGCATCAGGAGCCTAGGAAAATGTCCCAGACAGCTGCCAAGGAGAGGGACAGGGGGCACTGGAAACCAGTCCATGAAGTCCCTGTGGTGAAGGGTGAAGAGGTCCCGGAGGAGAGGGACGGGGGCATGGGAAAATAATCCCTGAAGTTTCTGTGGTGAAGGATGAAGGGGTCGCTGAAGAAGAGGCCCCTGAGCCAACTGGGGAGGACATTGCCACCCTGGGTGACCTTGATGAGCTTGCTGACTGGCAAGTTGAAGGTGGGCCCACAGAGAGGAATCCTGCTAAGTACAGAAGGAGTGTCCCACTCTTGACGGCTTGAGGCATCAGGCCTCAGCCCATGCAGCAGGTGAAGCCTCTGAGAATCACCTAATCTACTGGGATAATGATCTCCTATACAGTGAGCTTAAGGCTTCAGGTGCTGGGGCAGCATGCGTGCTCGTGGTCCCCCAGTGTTACCGGGACTTCCTACTGGGTCTGGCTCAAAACCTAGCAGGACATTTAGGGCAAGACAAGACCTTTGCCATGCTTACCACCCATTTCTATCAGCCCCGAATAAAGACAGCCTCAGATACATTCTGCAGGTCCTGTCCCACCTGCCAGGCCAGTGGGAAGCCAGGGAAAAAGCAGAGTTCTCCCCTCATCCCACCCCCTTCTTTGGTACCCCCTATGAAAGGGTAGGCATCAACCTCATTGGTCCATTGGACCCCAAGACAGCCCTTGGCAACAGCCACACGCTACCCAGAGACAATCCCTCTGAGGACAGTGGCCACTGGTAACCAGAACACTGATGAGGATCTTTACCTGTGTATGGGGTTCTCCCAGCAGATAGTGTCTGATGAGGCACTAACTTCATGTCTGCGTACATGAAGTCCATGTGGGATGCGTGTGATGTAACTTATAAGTTCACCCTGCCCTGTCACCCCCATTCCAATGGTCTAGTTGAGAGATTCAACAAGACCTTGAAGGGCATGATTGCAGGCCTCCCTGAGGCCATGGGGCGTCAGTGGGATGTCCTCTTGCTATGCCTTTTCTTTGCCTACAGGGAGGTACCACAGAAAGCAGTAGGGTTGAGCCCCTTTGAACTCATCTATGGCCACCTTGTTTGGGGATCCTGTAAGCATTGTCAAGGAGGGGTGGGAAAAAGCTCCCAGGAAACCCCCCTACCTCCAGGATGTGGTCAGCTACATGTTGACCCTCCACAACCAGATTCACTGCTTCTGGAAGAAGGCCAAGAGCAACCTCAAGGCCAGCCAGGAGGTAATGAAACACTGGTATTACCAGAAGGCCACTCTGATGGAATTTCAGCCTGGCCAAAAAGTATGGGTCATGGAGCCAATAGAACCCAGAGCTCTCCTGGACCACAGGACTGGCCTATACGAATTAAAGGAGCATAATGGGGAGGCCACTTACTTAGTGGACATTCAGATCCCTAGAAACCCTAAAGTTGCTCCATGTAAACTTACTCATGCCTCAATTTGAGAGGTCCAAAGTGAGCATGCTCCTTGCAACAGGTGAGGGTGTGGAAAAGGGTGAAAGTGAACCTCTCCCTGACCTCCTCTCTGCACAGGAGAATGATGGGGTAGTGGAGGGTGTCAACCTCTCTGACTCCCTGACCCTAGAGCAGCGAGGTGACTTTTACCAGTTACTAGGGCAGTTTTCCTCCCTGTTTTCCCTCACCCCTTGAATTACACATCTGTGTGTCCATGACATTTACACAGGAGACAGTCACCCTGTAAAGAACAAAATTTACAGGTTGTCAGACAAGTCGAGGGTCAACATCAAGGCTGAAGTTGCCAAGATACTAGCTTTCGGGGTGATTGAAACTTCTAACAGTCCCTGGTCCAGCCCAGTGGTATTGGTACAAAAGGCTGCCCTACTGGGCTCCAAACCAGACCTTTGATTCTGTGCGGACTACAGAGGCCTCAGTTTCATCACCAGGTCTGACACACACCCCATCCCAACAGCTGATGAGCTCATTGACAGGCAAGGCACTGCCAAGTTCCTCAGTACCATTGATTTGACACCAGGGTACTGGCAGATTGCCTTATCCGAGGGGAAAAAGAGATGTCAGTGTTCTCAACCCCTGATGGACATTACCAATTATGGGTGATGCCCTTAGCTTGAAGAATGCCCCTGCTATGTTCCAACGGTTGGTTAACAGGGTCCTGGCTGGTAAAGAGGTGCTCTGTGTCGCCTACTTAGATAACATTGCTGTCTATAGTGCCAGATGGAAGGAACACCTGCATCACCTCCAAGAGGTGCTCCAGGCCTTGCAACAGGTGGGACTGACAGTCAAGGTGAGTTAGTGCCAGAATGGACAGGGTTCCGTGGTGTATGTGGTGGCAAGGTGCAGCCCCTCCATATCAAGATTGAATTAATCATGGCAACCACCTAAAACCCAACCTGAAGTGAGACCCTTCCTGGGTCTCACTAGCTACTACAGATGATTTGTTAAGAGATATGGAACCATTGTTGCCCTCTTAATTGAGCTGACTTCTAAGAAGCAGCCTATGTTGGTGAACTAGACAGATCCTTATCAGAAAGCCTTTGCTTCTCTCAAGGAAGCCATGTGCACAGCACCTGCGCTCAGGGCCCCTGATTACTCCAAGAAATTCATACTGCAGACAGATTTTTCAGAGCATGGCATAGGGGCATTCCAAACACAGCTGAAAGAGGAGGGCCTATACCAATCAGTAGCCTTCATTAGCAGGAGGTTACTTTCACTGTAACATAGGTGGAGTGCCATGAAAGAGAAGCATTTGCATTGGTCTAGGCACTGAAGAAGCTGGGACCATATCTGTTTGGGGCTCACTTCAAAGTTCAGACAGACCACAGGCCGATCAGATGGGTCATGCAGTTGAGGGGTGAAAATCCTAAACTCTTGAGGTGGTCTATCTCCTTACAGAAAAATTGACTTTATGGTGGATTATCGCCCAGGAACTGTCCATGCCAATGCTAATAGTCTCTCTAACTTTTTCTGTCTTAGAGAAGAGAGCACCCAAGGTGTTGGGTAGCTCTCCCCTCTTTCAGCTGGGAGGACACATGTTAGTCCTGACAGCCTCAGGGTGGTCATCCTCCAACTTTTTGCCTCCCTCCTTCCATTTTTCAGAATTTATTTTTGATGGTTTTAGGACTCTGCACTTTACCACTGCTGACTAGTACTAAAGTGTTGGTGCTTTCTCCCTTAAACATGGTAACACTGGTTCCTACCCAATTGGCATATTTAATTTACCTATACGTCCCTGGGTAAAGTGCACTAAATATGCCCAGGGCATGTAAGTTAAATGCTACTAGTGGGCCTGCAGCACAGATTGGTCCACCCACATAAGTAGCCCCTTGACCATGTGTCAGGGTTGCCATTGCAAGGCCTGTGTGTGCAGTTTAACTGCCATTTCGACTTGGAATTTAAAACTACTTGCCAAGCCCTAAACGCCCCTTTTTCTACATATAAGTCACCCCTAAGGTAGGTCCTAGGTAAGCCATAGGGCAAGGTGCTATGTAAGTAAAAGGCAGGACATGTACTTATGTATTGTACATGTCCTGGTAGTGAAAAGCTCACAAATTCATTTTTCACTACTGGGAGGCCTGCTCCGCTCATAGCCCAGGATTAGGACTGCCTTTACATACGTTTAAGTGATAGATTCTGATCCGAGACACTTCTGGATCAACAACTGGACTCTGTGAGAGGGACTGCTTGGCTGCCCAAAGGACTCATCTGGACTGCTTTGTTAGATGGGTTGCTGCCCTGCTTGTTTCCCTGCTGCCAGCTGGCCCCTGACTCTGCTGGAAGGACTCTGGCTTCCCTACAAGGGCTCTTCAGGGGTTTGGACTGAGCTTGCCTCCTGTTCTGAAGTCTCAGAGCCACAAGGACTTCCACAAAGAGAAGAAAATCCCTGTGCGTCAGAAAATAGATGCAGCATTTGCAGAAATCGATGCAGTGCCTGCCTCATGACTGAGAAATTGCCATATCACATGCCAGATCGACACAGCACCTGCTCCTTCTTACTAGCGCTTCAAGGATTTTCAACACATTGCACATCGTCCCTGGGTGTCAAAATATCACCACATTACCTTTCTGCAAGGGAAAAAATAACACATCGTCTGTGCCACACCGGAAAATCCGATGCAGTGCCTCATTTTTCAATGTATCTCCTCCTCTGCGGCCCCGTCCATCTTATTTTGTTGCATCCCAGGTACTGTGTGTTTAAAGGATTAAAACTACTGATTCTTAAGGACTGAGAATCATTTAAACCTGCAAAAAGTGATATCTTGACTTGTGCATATTGGATTTTTGTCATTTTGGTCTTATTTTATTCAGATAAATATTATCTATTTTTTAAATTGGAGTGGAGTTCTCTTTGTGATGTCTTTACTGTGTTACTTTATGAGTTATTGCACAAATACCTTACACATTGCCTTCTACGTTAAGCCTGTCTGCTCTGTGCCAAGCTACCAGAGGGTGAGCACAGGATAGTTTAGGTTGTGTTGTGACTTACCCTGACTAGGTTTGTGGTCCCTACTTGGATGGGGTGCATACCTCTGACAACTAGAGAACCAATTTCTAACACGTCAGCTAGATACTGCAAGAATTGGGCTCAGTGCAGCACAATTGTTTCTAATGTTGTTAACTTTTTTGTAACCTGAAAATCAATAAACAGATTTATTTAAAAAAAAAAAAAGGCAACTCTAAAATCTAAACAATTGTGTTCAATAACATAACAGAAATAATACTTATTCTAAGTTCTCAAATGCTAAGAGTTTAAGGTGTTTCATGCAATCCATAGGTTTCCTGCGCTCCTGCTGGCATCCTCCCTTGTTTGAAATATATTTTTCTCCTTTATTTTGGTTCTCATATTCCCCTTAATGTGTCACTAATACCAAAGTGTGTGGGGCACCCCTCTCGAGTTCTACCATAGTGATCCATCCCCCCGTATTATTCCACTTATTCAGGGCAAATATTCTAATTTCCATCAAATTTCTGTGTTATGGGCGCTAGGTATATTCACTAGACCATGTTAGCTGGTCCTGCAGCATATAACCATCTCTCAAAGGGTGCCCACAACTAGTTAGACCTGCCTGTACCCACTGTTGTCTCTAAAAACTACATGCACGTAACAGCTTGAAGCCAAACAATGATAATCGGGGAGTCATCTTATTTCGACTACCTACAGAGTTCAATGCCAAAAAACAAAATAAGGGGCTTACCTCGATGACAAAATTTAGCATAGTTGACAGTACTTTACTCACATCTTACCAGAAGGACCTCAAAGCTGGATGGTCCAAGAACATATACACATCACTAATGTGACGCAGCCTGCACCTCTTACACCTGTTTGTTCCTTTCTTATAATCTTTGTCATCTTTAACCCCTTTGCTGCCAGGCCTTTTCCCCCTCCTGTGCCGAGCCTTTTTTTGGCTATTTGGTGCAGTTTGCGCTTAGGCCCTCATAACTTTTTGTTCACATAAGCTACCCATGCCAAATTTGTGTCCTTTTTTTCCAACATCCTAGGGATTCTAGAGGTACCCAGCCTTTGTGGGTTCCCCCGAAGGAGGCCAAGAAATTAGCCAAAATACAGGGAAAAAGGGGCTGCAGAAGAAGGCTTGTGGTTTTTCCCCTGAAAATGGCATCAACAAAGGGTTTGCGGTGCTAAAATCACCAGCTTCCCAGCTTTCAGGAACAGGCAGACTTGAATCAGAAAACCCAAATTTTCAACACAATTTTGGCATTTTACTGGGACATACCCCATTTTTACGATTTTTTGTGCTTTCAGCCTCCTTCCAGTCAATGACAGAAATGGGCATGAAACCAATGCTGGATCCCAGACATTTCTGAAAAGTAGACAAAATTCTGAATTCAGCAAGGGGTAACTTGTGTAGATCCTACAAGGGTTTCCTACAGAAAATAACAACTGAAAAATAAAAATATTGAAATTGAGGTGAAAAAAACATCAATTTTTTTTTACGTTTTACTCTGTAACTTTTTCCTGCAATGTCAGATTTTCGAAAGCAAAATACCGTTACGTCTGCTGGACTCCTCTGGTTGCGGGGATATATAGGGCTTGTAGGTTAATCAAGAACCCTAGGTACCCAGAGCCAATAAATGAGCTGCACCCTGTAGTGCGTTTTCATTCTATACCGGGTATACAGCAATTCATTTGCTGAAATATAAAGAGTGAAAAATAGCTATAAGAAAACCTTTGTATTTCCAAAAAGGGCACAAGATAAGGTGTTGAGGAGCAGTGGTTATTTGCACATCTCTGAATTCCGGGGTGACCATACTAGCATGTGAATTACAGGGCATTTCTCAAATAGATGACTTTTTTACACACTCTCTTATATTTGGAAGGAAAAAATGTAGAGACAGACAAGGGGCAATAACACTTGTTTTGCTGATCTATGTTTCCCCAAGTCTCCCGATAAAAATTATACCTCACTTGTGTGGGTAGGCCTAGCGCCCGCGACAGGAAACGCCCCAAAACGCAACGTGGACACGTCACATTTTTTTAAAGAAAACAGAGGTGTTTTTTGCAAAGTGCCTACCTGTAGATTTTGGCCTCTAGCTCAGCCGGCACGTATGGAAACCTACCAAACCTGTGCATTTTTGAAAACTAGAGACCTAGGGGAATCCAAGATGGGGTGACTTGTGGGGCTCTGACCAGGTTCTGTTACCCAGAATCCTTTGCAAACCTCAACATTTGGCTAAAAAAACAAGTTTTCCTCACATTTTGGTGACAGATAGTTCTGGAATCAGAGAGGAGCCACAAATTTCCTTCCAACCAGCGTTCCCTCAAGTCTCCTGATAAAAATGATACCACACTTGTGTGGGTAGGCCTAGCGCCCGCAACAGGAAATGCCCCAAAACGCAACGTGGACACATCACATTTTTTGAAAGAAAACAGAGGTGTTTTTTGCAAAGTGCCTACCTGTAGATTTTGGCCTCTAGCTCAGCCGGCACGTAAGGAAACCTACCAAACCTGTGCATTTTTTAAAACTAGAGACCTAGGGGAATCCAAGATGGGGTGACTTGTGGGGCTCTGACCAGGTTCTGTTACCAAGAATCCTTTGCAAACCTCAAAATTTGGCTGAAAAAACACATTTTCCTCACATTTTGGTGACAGAAAGTTCTGGAATCAGAGAGGAGCCAAAAATTTCCTTCCACCCAGCGTTCCCCCAAGTCTCCCGATAAAAATGATACCTCACTTGTGTGGGTAGGCCTAGCGCCCGCGACAGGAAATGCCCCAAAATGCAACATGGACACATCACATTTTTTGAAAGAAAACAGAGGTGTTTTTTGCAAAGTGCCTACCTGTAGATTTTGGCCTCTAGCTCAGCCGGCACCTGGGGAAACCTAGCAAACCAGCGCATTTTTGAAAACTAGAAACCCAGGGGAATCCAACATGGGGTGACTTGTGGGGCTCTAACCAGGTTCTGTTACCCAGAATCCTTTGCAAACCTCAAAATTTGGCTAAAAAAAATGTTTTCCTCACATTTCGGTGACAGAAAGTTCTGGAATCTGAGAGGAGCCACAAATTTCCTTCCACCCAGCGTTCCCCCTAGTCTCCTGATAAAAATGATACCTCACTTGTGTGGGTAGGCCTAGCGCCTGCGACAGGAAATGCCCCAAAACGCAACGTGGACACATCACATTTTTTGAAAGAAAACAGAGGTGTTTTTTGCAAAGTGCCTACCTGTAGATTTTGGCCTCTAGCTCAGCCGGCACCTGGGGAAACCTAGCAAACCAGCGCATTTTTGAAAACTAGAAACCCAGGGGAATCCAAGATGGGGTGACTTGTGGGGCTCTGACCAGGTTCTGTTACCCAGAATCCTTTGCAAACCTCAACATTTGGCTAAAAAAACACGTTTTCCTCACATTTTGGTGACAGATAGTTCTGGAATCAGAGAGGAGCCACAAATTTCCTTCCAACCAGCGTTCCCCCAAGTCTCCTGATAAAAATGATACCTCACTTGTGTGGGTAGGCCTAGCGCCCGCAACAGGAAATGCCCCAAAACGCAACGTGGACACATCACATTTTTTGAAAGAACACAGAGGTGTTTTTTGCAAAGTGCCTACCTGTAGATTTTGGCCTCTAGCTCAGCCGGCACGTAAGGAAACCTACCAAACCTGTGCATTTTTGAAAACTAGAGACCTAGGGGAATCCAAGATGGGGTGACTTGTGGGGCTCTGACCAGGTTCTGTTACCAAGAATCCTTTGCGAACCTCAAAATTTGGCTAAAAAAACACATTTTCCTCACATTTCGGTGACAGAAAGTTCTGGAATCTGAGAGGAGCCACAAATTTCCTTCCACCCAGCGTTCCCCCAAGTCTCCCGATAAATATGATACCTCACTTGTGGGTTAGGCCTAGCGCCCGCAACAGGAAATGCCCCAAAACGCAACGTGGACACATCACATTTTTTGAAAGAAAACAGAGGTGTTTTTTGCAAAGTGCCTACCTGTAGATTTTGGCCTCTAGCTCAGCCGGCACCTGGGGAAACCTAGCAAACCAGCGCATTTTTGAAAACTAGAAACCCAGGGGAATCCAAGATGGGGTGACTTGTGGGGCTCTGACCAGGTTCTGTTACCCAGAATCCTTTGCAAACCTCAAAATTTGGCTAAAAAAACATGTTTTCCTCACATTTCGGTGACAGAAAGTTCTGGAATCTGAGAGGAGCCACAAATTTCCTTCCACCCAGCGTTCCCCCTAGTCTCCTGATAAAAATGATACCTCACTTGTGTGGGTAGGCCTAGCAACTTCTACAGGAAATGCCCCAAAACGCAACGTGGACACATCACATGTTTTGAAAGAAAACAGGTGTTTTTTGCAAAGTGCCTACCTGTAGATTTTGGCCTCTAGCTCAGCCGGCACCTGGGGAAACCTAGCAAACCAGTGCATTTATGAAAACTAGAAACCCAGGGGAATCGAAGATGGGGTGACTTGTGGGGCTCTGACCAGGTTCTGTTACCCAGAATCCTTTGCAAACCTCAAAATTAGGCTAAAAAAAATGTTTTCCTCACATTTCGGTGACAAAAAGTTCTGGAATCTGAGAGGAGCCACAAATTTCCTTCCACCCAGCGTTCCCCTAGTCTCCTGATAAAAATGATACCTCACTTGTGTGGGTAGGCCTAGCGCCTGCGACAGGAAATGCCCCAAAACGCAACGTGGACACATCACATTTTTTGAAAGAAAACAGAGGTGTTTTTTGCAAAGTGCCTACCTGTAGATTTTGGCCTCTAGCTCAGCCGGCACCTGGGGAAACCTAGCAAACCAGCGCATTTTTGAAAACTAGAAACCCAGGGGAATCCAAGATGGGGTGACTTGTGGGGCTCTGACCAGGTTCTGTTACCCAGAATCCTTTGCAAACCTCAACATTTGGCTAAAAAAACACGTTTTCCTCACATTTTGGTGACAGATAGTTCTGGAATCAGAGAGGAGCCACAAATTTCCTTCCAACCAGCGTTCCCCCAAGTCTCCTGATAAAAATGATACCTCACTTGTGTGGGTAGGCCTAGCGCCCGCAACAGGAAATGCCCCAAAACGCAACGTGGACACATCACATTTTTTGAAAGAACACAGAGGTGTTTTTTGCAAAGTGCCTACCTGTAGATTTTGGCCTCTAGCTCAGCCGGCACGTAAGGAAACCTACCAAACCTGTGCATTTTTTAAAACTAGAGACCTAGGGGAATCCAAGATGGGGTGACTTGTGGGGCTCTGACCAGGTTCTGTTACCAAGGATCCTTTGCGAACCTCAAAATTTGGCTAAAAAAACACATTTTCCTCACATTTCGGTGACAGAAAGTTCTGGAATCTGAGAGGAGCCACAAATTTCCTTCCACCCAGCGTTCCCCCAAGTCTCCCGATAAATATGATACCTCACTTGTGGGTTAGGCCTAGCGCCCGCGACAGGAAATGCCCCAAAACGCAACGTGGACACATCACATTTTTTGAAAGAAAACAGAGGTGTTTTTTGCAAAGTGCCTACCTGTAGATTTTGGCCTCTAGCTCAGCCGGCACCTGGGGAAACCTAGCAAACCAGCGCATTTTTGAAAACTAGAAACCCAGGGGAATCCAAGATGGGGTGACTTGTGGGGCTCTGACCAGGTTCTGTTACCCAGAATCCTTTGCAAACCTCAAAATTTGGCTAAAAAAACATGTTTTCCTCACATTTCGGTGACAGAAAGTTCTGGAATCTGAGAGGAGCCACAAATTTCCTTCCACCCAGCGTTCCCCCTAGTCTCCTGATAAAAATGATACCTCACTTGTGTGGGTAGGCCTAGCAACTTCTACAGGAAATGCCCCAAAACGCAACGTGGACACATCACATGTTTTGAAAGAAAACAGGTGTTTTTTGCAAAGTGCCTACCTGTAGATTTTGGCCTCTAGCTCAGCCGGCACCTGGGGAAACCTAGCAAACCAGTGCATTTATGAAAACTAGAAACCCAGGGGAATCGAAGATGGGGTGACTTGTGGGGCTCTGACCAGGTTCTGTTACCCAGAATCCTTTGCAAACCTCAAAATTTGGCTAAAAAAACATGTTTTCCTCACATTTCGGTGACAGAAAGTTCTGGAATCTGAGAGGAGCCACAAATTTCCTTCCACCCAGCGTTCCCCCAAGTCTCCCGATAAATATGATACCTCACTTGTGGGTTAGGCCTAGCGCCCGCGACAGGAAATGCCCCAAAACACAACGTGGACACATCACATTTTTTTTTAAAGAAAACAGGTGTTTTTTGCAAAGTGCCTACCTGTAGATTTTGGCCTCTAGCTCAGCGAGCACCTGGGGAAACCTAGCAAACCTGTGCATTTTTTAAAACTAGAGACCTAGGGGAATCCAAGATGGGGTGACTGTGGGGCTCTGACCAGGTTTTGTTACCCAGAATCCTTTGCAAACTTCACAATTTGGCTAAAAAAACACATTTTCCTCACATTTTGGTGACAGAAAGTTCTGGAATCAGAGAGGAGCCACAAATTTCCTTCCACCCAGCGTTCCCCCAAGTCTCCCGATAAAAATGATACCTCACTTGTGTGGGTAGGCCTAGCGCCCGCGACAGGAAATGCCCCAAAATGCAACATGGACACATCACATTATTTGAAAGAAAACAGAGGTGTTTTTTGCAAAGTGCCTACCTGTAGATTTTGGCCTCTAGCTCAGCCGGCACCTGGGGAAACCTAGCAAACCAGCGCATTTTTGAAAACTAGAAACCCAGGGGAATCCAAAATGGGGTGACTTGTGGGGCTCTGACCAGGTTCTGTTACCCAGAATCCTTTGCAAACCTCAAAATTTGGCTAAAAAACACGTTTTCCTCACATTTCGGTGACAGAAAGTTCTGGAATCTGAGAGGAGCCACAAATTTCCTTCCACCCAGCGTTCCTCCAAGTCAAAATAAAAATGATACCTCACAGGAAATGGCCCAAAACACAACGTGGACACATCACATTTTTTCATAGAAAACAGTGCCTACCTGTGGATTTTGGTCTCTAGCTCAGCTTGCCCGGGGGGGGGGGGGCAGAAATGGCCTAAAATAAATTTGTCCCCCAACCCCCCCCCCGGGAGCGACCCTTGCTTTTGGGGTCGCTTTTGGGGTCGCTACCCCTGCGTGACATTGGCACCCAAAAAAAAATCCCCAGTGCCTAGTGGTTTCTGCCCCCTTGGGGGCAGATTGACCTAAAATCAGCCAATCAGCCCCCAAGGGGGGCATAAATGGTCTAAATACAATTTGCTCCCAGGGGAGCAACCCGTGCCTAATGGTTCGCTCCCCATCTCTAAAAAAACAAACAAACAAAAAAAAACACAAAAAAACAATTTGCCTTGCCGCCTAGAGGTTTCTGCCCCCCCCCGGGGGCAGATCAGCCTAATAACAATAGGCCGATCTGCACCCGGGGGGGCAGAAATGGCCTAAAATATATTTGCCCCCCCAACCCCACCCGGGAGAGACCCTTGCCTACGGGGTCGCTCCCCCTGCGTGACATTGGCGCTAAAAAAAAAAATCCCAGGTGCCTAGTGGTTTCTGCCCCCTTGGGGGAGATTGACCTACAATAGGCCAATGGGGCAGAAATGGTCCAAATACAATTTGCCCTCAGGGGAGCGACCCTTGCCTAAGGGGTCGCTCTCCATCTCTAAAAAAACAAACAATCAAAAAAAAAAAAAATTGCCCTGGCGCCTAGAGGTTTCTGCCCCCCTTGGGGGCAGATCGGCCTAATAACAATAGGCCGATCTGCCCCCAGGGGGGGCTGAAATGGCCTAAAATAAATGTGCCCCCCCACACCCTCCGGGGAGTGACCCTTGCCTACAAGGTCGCTCCCCTTGCGTGACAGCGCAAAAAAAAGATCCCTGGTGCCTAGTGGTTTCCACCTAAAATCGGCCGATCTGCCCCCAAAGCGGGCAGAAATGGCCTAAATACAAATTGCCCCCCAGGGGAGCGACCCTTGCCTAATGGGTCGCTCCCCATCTCTAAAAAAACAAACAAACCAAAAAAAAAACACAAAAAACAATTTGCCCTGGCGCCTAGAGGTTTCTGACCCCCGGGGGGCAGATCAGCCTAATACCAATAGGCCGATCTGCCCCTGGGGGGGGCAGAAATGACCTAAAATAAATTTGTGCCCCCCACGCCCCCCCCGGGGAGCGACCCTTGCCTACAAGGTCGCTCCTCTTGCGTGATGGCGCAAAAAAAAGATCCCTGGGGCCTAATGGTTTCTGCCCCCTTGGGGGCAGATTGACCTAAAATTGTCCGATCTGCCCCCAAAGCGGGCAGAAATGGCCTAAATACAATTTGCCCCTCAAGGGGAGCGACCCTTGCCTAAGGGGTCGCTCCCCATCTCTAAAAAAACAAATAAACAACAACAACAAAAAATTGCCCTGGTGCCTAGAGGTTTCTGCCCCCCTTGATCTGCCCCCAGGGGGAGCAGAAATGGCCTAAAATAAATTTGCCCCCCCACACCCCCCGGGGAGTGACCCTTGCCTACAAGGTCGCTCCCCTTGCGTGACAGCGCAAAAAAAAGATCCCTGGTGCCTAGTGGTTTCCACCTAAAATTGGCCGATCTGCCCCCAAAGCGGGCAGAAATGGCCTAAATACAATTTGCCCCCCAGGGGAGCGACCCTTGCCTAATGGGTCGCTCCCCATCTCTAAAAAAACAAACAAACAAAAAAAGAAAAACACAAAAAAACAATTTGCCCTGGCGCCTAGAGGTTTCTGCCCCCCCTGGGGGCAGATCAGCCTAATACCAATAGGCCGATCTGCCCCTGGGGGGGGCAGAAATGACCTAAAATAAATTTGCACCCCCCACGCCCCCCCGGGGAGCGACCCTTGCCTACAAGGTCGCTCCTCTTGCGTGATGGCACAAAAAAAAGATCCCTGGTGCCTAGTGGTTTCCACCCAAAATCGGCCGATCTGCCCCCAAAGCGGGCAGAAATGGCCTAAATACAATTTGCCCCTCCAGGGGAACGACCCTTGCCTAAGGGGACGCTCCTCATCTGTAAAACACAACAACAACAAAAATCCCTGGTGCCTAGTGGTTTCTGCCCCCCGTGGGGGCAGATCGGCCTAATAAAAATAGGCTGATCTGCCCCCATGGGGGGCAGAAATGGCCTAAAATAAATTTGCCCCCCAGGGGAACGACCCTTGCCTAAGGGGTCGCTCCCCTTACGTGAAAAACAAACAAACAAAAAAAACTCCCTGGTGTCTAGTGGGGGCAGATTGGCCTCATAAAAATAGGCCAATCTGCCCCCAAGGGGGGCAGAAATGGCCTAAATATAATTCCCACCCCTAGGGGAGTTACCCTTCCCTAAGGGGTTTCTCCCCACCTCAAAAAACTAAAACTAAACAATTTTTTTTTTATCCCTGGTGCCTAGAGGTTTCTGCCCCCCGGGGGCAGAAAAGGCCTTAAAAAAAAATGCCTCCCCTGGGAGCGACCCTTGCCCAAGGTGTCGCTCCCTTTAGGCCAGTTTCATTTTTGAAAAGACATCCCTGGTGTCTTGTGGGCGTTTTGACAGCCGGATTGCTTTACAATCCGGCTGCCAAAACGCAGAGAGAGACTTCAAAGGGAAGGAAATACATTTCCTTCCCTTTGAAGCCTCTCTGCCTCCTCCCCGTGATCGGAAGAGAAATGCTTTGCATTTCTCTTCTGATCATCGAAGGAGGAGACATTGTGATTGTCAGCGCGCGAACACAGGGGGGTTGGGGGGGGTCGGGGGTGGAAGGGGAAGGGCTTCCCCTTCCATCCCTGACTTGGGGGGGTGGGGGGGAACCCCACAGAGGGAGCGCTAGCGCTCCCTCTGGGCTGGGTGCCCAGGACGTAATGGTTACGTCCTGGGCACAGCAGCACTGTGCCGCAGGACGTAACCATTACGTCCTCGGCACAGAAGGAGTTAAAGGAGTTCAATAATACCTGCGGTGGTAAAAAAAAAATCATTTCCTTTTAAGTGTGACAGATTTCACAGTAGTATACAACGATTCAAAGATACTTACCATAATTCTTAGATCTTTGCATGCAAAAAGCCTATGACCTAGGTTGCAAACAGCAGCTTTTACTTGTCCTCCATAGCTTTGACTAGATTTCAATACCGGGCAGATGCTTTCTTTTCCTTAGACCCAACATTTTCGAAGTTCTTTTCCTTCTGGCTAGTTCCTGCCGTTGGCCCATCTTGACAATTTAACCACAAGGTAATTTGCTTTTATTATAAAAAAAGAATTGAGCTAGCTGTTTGTTTCGTCCTTTGCTCCCACATATTGTCAAAAGCAAATTCTTTCATTTTCTTAAATTTGATTTTAACTTCTCTCACTATCTAATTTGAAATAAACTCAAGTGATTTCCTAAATCATTAACCACAGTTACCCCTAAATACTTAATGGCCTCTTTCTTTTCCCCACCATCTCACTTACAATTCCGGAACATTATTTAAGTCTTGTCATGATTTATTTGATATCCAGAACTTTGACAAAAAGATAATATTTCCTGCTGTTAAATAAGAGGATTTTACTAACATCTGCAGTATAATTGCTAGGGTCATCTGCGTATAGATTAGTGTATTCCTGAAACCCTTGCACTTAAAAAGAACTATCATGTTATTTAGCCTAAGGCTCTGTGCAAACGGCTCCAAATATAAGTTTAACAGAAGTGGGGAGAGGGGGCATCCTTGTCTCATTCCCTTCAATATTCTTAATTGCTCTGTCAAATTTCCATTTTCCAGAACCCTAGACTTTGGTGCACTATAAATTAACTGGATGACTTTGCAAAAGGCCCTACCCAGCCCCTGATGTTTCAATTCTTCCCCCAAATATGGCCAATTAATCTGATCAAAGTCCTTAGCCGCATCTATCAACACCACCGCTAAGGGTGCGTAGTGACCAGATCAATGGAACATAACAGGTTTTGTGTCAACTCATTCAACTATCTCATGGGAATAAAACCTTTCTGATTCTCAAGGGTTCAGAGTTTTATTTGTTGGGTCAACCTCTTTGCCAAAATAGCAGTAAAATGTTTATACCCACAATTTAATAAAGATATTGGCCTATGGGATTCACAGTAGTATAAAGATTTATTTGGGTGTAGGATCAAGGAAATTACGGCTTTCTGATTGGTAGTATTTGGTACCCACGCCCCACCCCACCAAATTTTATTAAACAGCATCTTCAAGACTGGAATTATCTTTCCCACCAACCTGACATTTAGTTCTGTTTGGATTTCTATTCAGGCCTGCTCTTTCTTATCTCAAGCCTGCAGTTTTTCACATTTATCCCCATACTCATAGTGAGTGACCTTAATAGTACCCCATTTACTCTTAATCAGTACTTCCATGTGCTCTTTGATTAGCATCTTGTGCAGTATGAAGATATTGTAGTAATTGCAACGGGAAATGTCCTGAACAGCGCATTGGGAACAAAGCGGACGTTTCCCATGCAAGCGTAAACACGCTGCTGGAACGACACATGGCTTTTTCTCTGCCTTATCCACACATGTGCTGAACTATACATACACATGGTTAAGGCAAAGAAAACAGCAGAGTGGAGTGGGAGAGGACGCAGTCAGGTGAGTGGTGTTGGTGCACGGTTGGGGGTAGTTTTTATGGATGGGATGGATAAAGGGCTTGGGGTCAGGTGGGGAGGTTGGGCTATTTTCTCTTTAGGGGTGGGGTGTTTGTGATTTTTTTTAAAGTAGGGCTTAGGGTGGGTGGTCGTGCAGGGCTGGGGGTAGTTTTGGGGGTGCAGTGGATAAAGGGCTTGGGCTTTTTTGTTTTTTAGAGGCGGGGTGGGGGAAAGTTTTTCTTTTTTTTAGGGTGGATCAGGAGAGGGTGCAGTCAGGTAAGTGAGGTTGGGGGTAGTTTTTAGGGGTTGGGTGGAAAAAGGGCTTGGGGTGGGGGAGTTAGGCTATTTTTTTTAGGGACGGGGATGGGGGTAGGGGTAATTTTGTTTTTAGGGCGGGTAGAAGGTCGGGGTAGTTTTGTTTTCAGGGACGGGGTAAGTTAGTCGGGTCGTTTTGTTTTTAGGGGTGAGGGTGGGGGGGTCGAGGTAGTTTTGTTTTTAGGGTGGGTGCGGGGGTCGATTGTTTTTAGGGCGGCTGGGATGGTCGGGAAGGTTTTAGGGCTCAGGGTGGGTGGGGGGTGTCAGGGTAGTTCAGTTTTTAGTGGCGGGTGGGGGGTCGGGCAGTTTTCTTTCAAGGGGTGGGGGTGTCGGGGTAGTTTTGTTTTTAGGGTAGGGGGGGTCGGTTGTTTTTAGAGGGGGTGCGGGGATCGGGAAGGTTTTAGGGCTCAGGCTGGGTGGTGGTGTCTGGGTAGTTTTGTTTTTTAGGGTTGGGGTGGGGTGGGAAGTTCGGGGTGAATTTGTTTTTAGGGGTGGGTGGCGGAGGTCTGGGTAGTTTTGTTTTTAGGGGCAGGGTGGGGAGTTGAGATGGTTTTGTTTTTAGGGTAGGGTGGGGGCGGTCGGGTATTTTGTATTTTGGGCTGGTGGGGGCAAGTTGTTTATAGGGCGGATGGGGGGTTGGGGAAGGATTTAGGGATCAGGGGGTGTTGGAGTACTTCAGTTTTTAGGGGTGGGGTGGGTGATTCAGGGTAGTTTTGATTTTAGGGGTGAGGTGGGGGGTCGGGGATAGTTTTGTTTTTAGGGGTGGGGGGTCAGTTGTTTTTTGTTTATTTGGGCTAGTTTTGTTTTTAGTTTCGTTGTAAAGGCATGCGTGGTAAAGGCTTGTGTGGAAACAACAAGGCCATTGCTCTGACCGGGTTGTTAAGGCATGTGCAGTTCTCACATGCGTTGTTCCATCATACATTCATTGTGACCTCTCACCTCATCCAAATTTATAGAGTTCAAATTATGTTGAAAACCAATAATTTTCTCTACTACTTCTGAGCTTCTGCTTTCCTTTTCTTATTAAAATGAGAGACTGAGCCTGTTAATGGTCCTCTTAGAAGAACTTTATGGGTATCTTATATTATGTGAATGCAGGCAGAGCCCAAAACTAAATCAAAAGAAGACTTTTGTACTCTCCCTTAATTCTTGGATTACATTCTCTTCTAAACAAATTCTTCTATGTAGGGTCCATCTTGGTTCTGCTCCCTGATGTTTAAGATCAAGCTCAATATACACCACACCATGGTCAGATATATGTATGGGACGGTATTCTATACACCTCACATTGTCCTCTTCTTTCTTGTCTGTTAGAGAATAAATCTAAATGTGAATAATGAGTGTACTTCTTACCGTGGTGGGTGTCTTCACCTGTGCTTCAGACTCTTAGCCTCCACACATCACTAACCTGAACTCTTTTATTTAAAAAAGCTGCATATGAGAGTGATTTAGGATGTCACACTTGCTTGTGCGATGTTGATCAATCCAAAACACTGTCTAGCAGAATATTAAAGTCCTCCCATAATAATTGAGTATTTACATTTCCAAAGATTAGAGAGTACCTCGTTCACGGGGCCAGGATCATCAACATTAAGGCCATAGTAATCAAAACAAATAAAATCTCTCAGTTGTGCTCTGGTCTTCACTATTACCCATCTACCTGTATCATCTACTTTTGAACCCAGTATTTCCTCTCCCAACCTCTGCCTTGCCAGTACTGCCAAACCCTTTGTACAACATGCCTGCATTGTACAGTCTACCAAGATATCTTTTTCATGCAGGAGCTACTGCTTTTTATTGAAAAGTGCCAAGTATTTTGATTTTTGAAGATGGGTTTCCTGCAATATCATTATTGAAGCATTCTGATCTGTTAGATATTGCGTGACAAAACTTTTCTTCGTGTTCATCCTCAGACCATGAGTTTGAAATATCATGCCGCAAACGTATTGTGGCCAGAATATCTACAACACACACACCAGTTAGGTGCACCCTCCTCCCCCCTCCCCCAACAGTTAGGTAAGCATTTCCTTAAGAAATGCTGTTTTGGGCTTTTTTTAATAACTTTGCCACGCACTTGACAAATCTCCATGGAAATTTCCAGAAGTTTTCCTCTTTTTTGCCTGGTTTGTGTATGGAAAGTTTTGAGGTGATCTGTCAAGCAGGGGCTGAAAAAAAGGGGATCCGAAAATGCAAAACCTCCAAGCATTTTATGGAAAGCCATATCGCAAAAACTTCAGAATTAATTTACACCAAATTTTGCAGGAAGCAAGATCTTGGCCGGAATTTGTGCTTTTTGTAATTTGGTGTAAATCTGTTTAGTAGATTATGATATATTTAGGAAGAAAAATATTTGAACATTTCGATAGTTGGGTTTAAAGGACTCTTGCGAGTTTACCTAAAATTCAGTTTTCGAAAATATTGCGTTCTGATAGGCACACAGGGCTTTTTTTCCCTTTGCCCAATTTAGTCCCTCAGGAGACATGCTCTTGCATGAGCAAGTGCTTTAATAGGCTACCTGCAGCATGAAGAAAAAATTTCCAGGCAGCAATTACAAGAATCAGGGAATTAATCCCCTGTCCTCCAATGTAAACAAAAAGAAAAAACATAAGAGGGCAGGTTATCCCTTGCCCTAGAGGAGGGGTCCCAGATGGACCCGCCCTGGACACAAAAATTTGGAAAAAAGCAGTTGTATTTCCATGGCCCAACAAGACTCCTGCAGGATCATGGGAAAAAAAGATAATGGCTGTCCGATATTTTCTGGGAATTGGTTGGTAGAGGGAGGCGTGCATGAGGCCCCTCCATTCCTGATTTTGGGCCCCAAGGACCCTATCTTCTGGGGCTGGGTACCTTAGTTAAGGGGAGGGGTCATGAACCCCTCCCCCTTCCTTAAGCCATTATAGGTCCCAGGGACCCCATTCCAGGGGTTGAATTCCAAAAATGGGCGCCCACCTCAAGCCTATAAAGGCCCTCACAGACCCTATCTTATGGTTTGTTGGGTGTCCCTGGTGGAAGGCCACAACAGCCGTGGGAAGGGGGCCATGCAGCTGCTATCCCCTTTTCAAAGGAATTCAGCCCCATGGGATGGGGTCCCTGGGGCCTGTTAAGATTGAGCGAGGGGGACGCTCACTCCTTCCCCTTTAAGTTAACTGAGGCCACAGCAGATGGGGTCCCCAGGACCTATTAAAGCTCGAGGTGGGGTTGCTTGGTCACCACCCCTTACTAAAGGAATTTGGCCACAGGAGATGGGGTCCCTGGGACTTCTAACGCTCGGGGAGGGGGAGGGCACGCCCCTCCTCTTTCAGTTAACTGAGAGGTGGGGGATGGGGTCCGCGGACCTATTAAGGCTTATGGAGGGGAGCTGCATGCCTCCTCCCCTTTAAATTAACTGTGACCCCAGAGGATGGGTTTCCAGGGGCCTTATTAAGGTCTGGGGAGCCCCGCCTGTCAAAGAAATTTGACCCCCAATTTAACTTGTTATCGAATTGCAATTTGTGTTTATGACCCATATCCGATTCAGGAAGAGACCTGCTTAGGGCATCCCTTCTAAATCCTGAATTGGTATGCTATGTATTAATGCTTTGTCACCAAATTCTGGTCGCAAAAACATTAAAATTTCACTGATTACAAACATGTAGTAGTAACTGATTCACAAATGGGAAGGAGTCCCCTAGGGATCATTTACCGTTTTGGATGAAAAAAATATTTTTTTTAAGAGAAGGCAGTGGTCTGGGGGACCACTACTTCTTCTCAAACAAACAAACAAACAAACAGAAAGAAACTTTTATTTTTAAATGTGGTCCCATTTCCTGTAAGCGATCATCCTCCTGTGATCGCTGTGATTCCTAGTGTTGGCCTTTGAATTACAGGTAAGTGTATGTAGCATGCAGCACACACACATTAAACAAACAAAATACAAGTTAAACACCTTTGGGAAATGTATTGTTCTGCTATGAAAGCTCAGTTGTTTCATGCAATCACTTCAGATGTTTGAGTGTATAGCCAGAGCATCACAGATCTGAATTCTAATTGGTGGATTGAAGAATAGTGATGTGTAGTTTTAGTGCTATGAGGTCATATTCTGTGACAGAAAGTATAGCAAATATGTATGCTTTTAGTTTAAACAATGTATTACATAAAGTATAGGATAGGCTGCCCACAGTATAAAATAGGCTATTGCAGTGATGAAGCCATTTGGCTGGTTGTTTGTGACACTCTGAATGAAACAAATTATTTTACATGCTTCTGTGATTCGTGTCTTTGTATAATATGACTTTGTGTAAATTTCTTGGACACCCTAAATCTTTACGAGTAACATTACAAAAACAAATAAATGCGAGTGAGGGACTATGGAGAGATGAGGGGCATTGTCAGAGGATGGCAGTGAGGGAATCTATAGAGAAGGAGGTAACAGGCTGCATCAGGCACCACCAGTGCTAAAGCTGGCTCTGACCAAAGTTTTTGAAAGGATCCTTCCCTCACTCTTTCCCATAAACTAGTTTAATACATCATAATGGGAGCATCCCTCTCTCACTCTCACGCATCTACTTGTTGAATAACTTGTATTGCCTCCAAAGTCTCCGACAGTGTACCTCTACCTCTCTCATTCTCACCCATTCAGTGAAAATAGAAACTGTACTGCCTCAAACTATTTGCACACATTACTCTCTCACTCTCCCCCATCTACCAGTGTAATAACTTTTACTGCTTCCAAAATTTCTGGGTGCACGCTGTTCTCACTCTCTTCCATCGCCCAGTAGAATATCTCATACTGGAAACAGCCATCTCTCACACTTGCCAAAGTCCCCATAGAATGACGTATACTGCTTAAATCATTCCTCTTACTATTGTGAAAGCTGAATTAATTACTATTGAATTGGTATTGATTATTGGGTTAAGAATTTACATGAATTAGGCTAATGTAGAAAATAATGTGTACTGTGGAAAATGTCCCCACTTGAGTGGCCACCATAATGTGTATGAAGGTTAATAATTAATTCACATTTATAGTTAAATAATGTGCACACGTAGAATAAAATATATTAATGGGTTATACTAATATATTAATGTTATGTATTTGCTTAAATAATGTTGAGCTTTCCATTAATTACGAGGTTTGGGCCTAGCTGACAAAGCCTCATGTTAAGTTTCATGGCATTATAAATGTTCGTAAATGTCTGGTGAAAGCAGAAAATTAATATTATTCATTGTTCACAATGCGCTGAGCAGGCGATTTGTAAATGTTTTAAACTTTCTCATGAGAACTGCTTGTGGAGATGTACTGTACTAGAAGTTGTTACTTTGTAAACTTGATTTGTGAAAAGGAGTTGTTCTCAGGAGCTAACAACGGACTCACTGACTACAGCTAGGATTGCAACTAAAATATTTCCTGACGAAGCTGACGCTGGGAATGGGAGAAGAAGAGCCAATCTTCGCTGTGTGAAAGACTGCTTACTTATATTTTGGGTTAAGTGTTTAGAGACTATTGGTTCTACTGTAAATATACGATTTTCTGAACAATGATGGTGTGAGAAAAGGCTTTGGGGATTTTGATATATCCAGCCTATACTTTGCAGAAGGGAGAGCAGATGCTTTTCCATTCTAGTCCTGTTAGAACTTATGTCCTGTCATTTTGGCTAACAGTTTGGTTGTTCTATCAGCCATTCTTTCTTATTCCTGTTTTGATCAAGTCCCGTTTGAGGAGCTGAACAGTTCCTGATGTTTTCAAATTTCTAGCTTTAACTTCATTGCTTAGTTGTTAATGGTGAATGCTGATTCTTTAGTTCAATGCTTTCTAAGTGGTTTTGTTAACTTAGTGCCCAACCGTGGCTGATCCAGCCCCTTCACTGTCCGGTTGCTGATGCTGACCAAACTGATGTCCAACTGACGAAGAGAAATCGCAGCTTGCTGATCCATTGAGGAGAGGTATAATGAAATGCTAATTGTTTCTGATGTAGATTTTTGTCCTTTCTTTTAAGTACCAACCACTAATTTGATTGAGCCTTAGTTAGATGTTTTCGAAATTAACTTTTGACTGAATTGTTTTGCATGAAGCCCAAACATGCTATTCGAATTAGAGGGTTAGTTAGTTTGCCCAAATGTGTTGACAAATGTTATTAACAAAGAGTTGATATTGTTCACCAGTTGAATCTAGATGTATGCTATTTCTGTTGTTCAGTTATTGGTTTGACTAATTTGCACTGTAACTCTTGAATGCTTAATTATAAATGCTCTACTTAAATTGAGATTCTTTCGGCGCTTTTGTCAGCCGGTGTAGTTTGTATATGTATTTAATTTGGTATTGATACTAATGTACGTGATATTAGCATTGTTAATATGGGGGAATAAAAGTTCAAAATTTTACTAAAAGGCATGGTTATTCATGGCCATAAGGGTCATGGTGCGTAAAGATTACTGACTCAAGGTTTTGATAGCTGATTTGATGATCATGTTATGTTGTTGGTGGTCAGATTATTTATGAGTAAAGATTGTGTACATGGTGGAATCACTCTAAGCGTAGTCAAAAGGTCTATCAAACCTCTAACGCGTCCCCTTATAAATAAATTACAAAAGACAAAATAAGGCCAGACGTGCTCACACTATCGCCAGTCTACATCTACAAGTGGAATAACCTGCACTGCCTCCGACATCTCTGAAAGTATAAGTCTCTCCCATCTACCAGTAGAATAATTTCTTCTGCCGCCAAAGGCTCTGGAAGCATCCCTTCCTCTCCCTCTCCATTCTTGTTGCCTTGCTCAGTATTTCAGCTTCTATTCCTCCATAGACCCACAAAATAACAGCAAAAGGCACTGGCCGCTGGTCCCAAAGGGTGCTCAGCAGTCAACTGGGATGATGCAAAAAAGGTGACGATGCGCCCCCCTTGGCACCAAGTGATTAGGTCTCTTAGCAAAAGAACGGGATGCCTGAGAACCCTAGATGCACAGCATTGTGGGGGCTATTCAAAAGGTAAAGTTATGTGTGAGTAAATTTACATGTGTACGTTTACCCTTACACTTTTGATTCACTTTACTACTTTTGACTATTCGCCATTTCTGAGTGTAAAGAAAGTCTGAAGTATAGATTTACATGTCCCCGCCCATGAAACGGGGGTAGAATCACTAAAAACATCATATATGACAGTAAAAGTGATGGACTTACCCCAGGTCTGTGCTGGAGTACATTTAATACTGTTTTAGGACCTTTTTGACTCTAGTAATTTTAGAAGTAGAGGTTGAGAATAGCAATGGTCTTACTTTTTTGAGGGTGGATGCATTTCCCTTACATAAACCCCTCCCCAAACTTCTCCTTAATGCTCCCCAAAATGCTCCACTTACTCGTGAGTATTCCCCATCATCCAGCCACTCCCTACCCTCACACATTTAATACTAAAATGTATACCCATGTGTGTGTAGATCTCTGAAGTCAAGGCAGCGATCTCCACACAGAAAAGATAGGAGAGGCGGGACCTCCACAAGTAGGTTTGTGAATGCCATTTTTTAGTATGTTAGTAGTCATTTTGTAGTGCTGCTAAACGTACTACAAAATGTGGTTTATGAACAGGCCCATATGTGTGTATTTGAATGGCTGTGGCTGAGCTATTTTAAGCAGGAGTGCATATGTCTGTTAATAAACTGAGGTATAGTCATGTTCTCAATATGCCACCAGGCGAGAAGATACACTTAGAAAAATCAGTAGTTTGCACTAAACAGGTTTGAAATGTTCACAAGTGTCATATATGCATTGTTTCAAGCACCGACTTGCTAACAGTTATCTGAGTAGTCATGCCAATGAAGTGTTTTCATTGCATTGACTCGTACTTAAAGGTATGGCTTTTCATCTGTTATATCAGGAGCCAGTTAGTCATAAGGACCAGACCTTTAAATTTGTCCACTTGCCAATATCCCAGAAATCCTTGAGTGAAGCAAGTAGGGTTCTGTGCCTGGCACCCTCTAAGTGCCCCGAATAATTCCAGGAAGGGAGCTCCAGTCCAGGCCAACAATGAGCCCAAAGGGCTCACGGAGGATACCAGCAAGGAAACCTAGGGTGTAGTCTTGTTCCCCAGACTCCCAGTTCAGGTCACATTAAGCAAGGTATGTTCTAGAGCCAAGCCTTCAGCACCCTGTGGAGGGATCCTTTCCTAAGCCCGATGCTCCCATTTTACCCAAAGTCCAAGACTCCAGAAAAGACACTGTGTAGTATCGTTTGAGTAGTGTGCAATGATGTTTAACTCTGTCATGCCTAATTCATCACTTCTCACCATTCCTACGCTTTTTCTTTCTAGTTCCCTGTCCTGCTGCTCCTTTCTTCTTTGTCTCTCTACCTAATTCCTCTTTTGCTGTCTTCCTTTCTATCTACTGGTTAGACACAAAAGACTGTTACTCGTTGCACTATTGCTTTGTCAGGTGGTGGTAACTTCAGGAAGACTGTTATTTTATTTATGTTTCTTAACTCTCTTTATGGTTTTTTGTTATGTATACATCATAATGCCAATCTAAGTATATGCAGTGAGTCATATGGCTTATACATTATTTGCAAAAAGATAGGAATTAAAAGCTGTGGCATGCACCGCATACCTCCCCCTCTGATGCTGTCATCACCAGTAGCATGTTCAGTTATCTACTATTTCTGCCTAAATCATAACGGTTTTAAGGATTTTTATTGAGGTTTTGCCTCTTTCTTGTTTTATGCTACAATCACTAACAATACAATAAACCACTTGTAAAAATTACAGCCATCCCCATCCAATTGTCATGTAGTATTAATAAGTTACCAAAGTTCTCAGACCATCACAATCTATATCACGTGTAAAGGTGTCCCATTTTTCTCCCCTCCTGATGCCGTAGGTGGGGTATTCCCTAGAAAAATTAGCCTAAATCATAATTGACATGCATTCCTCCATATTGTCAACTCTCACCAAGTAAAGACAAATACACATATGTTATAGCTAGTAACCAAACAGTTGCTCAGTGGATATCCCTATCTGCAAGACCGTGTTAACCACTGTCTTCTTTCTTATTACCTCCCTTCTTTCAAGTGTTCATTTCCCACCCTCACAGCTTTGAGCTTAGTTTATGATGGTGTGAAGTGTTAAGTAACAGTTTGTCCTCTTTTGGGCTCGGCATTGGCTGATTACAGCACTTCGCAGCGTCTTTGAAATAATTGGTCTCGGGTGGATGCATCAGCCCAACTTTGGTCACTTGCAAACGAGCGCACCAGATCCAAGGAAGATCTTTGTGTGTTATGTACGCCTCCCTAGCAAATCCAAACACCAACCACCAATCACAGCATAATCCACATTATGTTCAAATCCCGATTTACTTCGTTCGTTTATTTTACCATGCAAAAATAAAGTGGGGCTCTCTAGAAAGAATCATATAAACTCCTATGCCTGAGAACCAACATTTTAAATACTTGAGTTATAGAAAGCAGATAGCAACCAAAGCAAGCACAGACTCCGGCGCATTGTATTGGCCAGCTCTAATCCCCAATATACGGTTTAAGGATCAGGCCTTAAAACCGTCCTCCAGCTCTCTTTCCTATTTCTATATTGTTTCTCATTTCGTTTCTTTTCTTTCTTTCTGATTGTTAATGATGTAATACAATAGTCACATTTATTTGCCAAACTGCTACTGTGTAATAGTCTATCATTAAATAGGGGTCCATGTAATCCATTTTGTGCCTGTTTCCTCTCTCAGGAAAGCAATGGCCTTTGTGAATATGTGGTCTCCGTCTTTCTAGTATGTGCAGTTGGAGCACCTGTAAAAAACCTCCCTTGATTGACAATTCTTCTTTGTTGTTCATGGAGATCAGACCAAGGGCTGACTGTGCAGTGTATATAGCTCCTACACCCATAGGGCTCAAACCGGGTTGATTTAATATGTGGTACTCAGGGTCTCAAGTGTTTAATATCTTATAGCTTTCAATATTTAGAGTTTTTTACATGCCACTCTGAGGACTCCCTGCTTATGTGTCGTTGGTTAATATTTCCGCTATTCACGGGTAAGAAAGATAATGAAAGATAATTCTATACGTTGTGGTCAGAGCATGACAACATTTTATACCAGGCAACGCAAATATTGCCTTTGTGGGCGATGGAGAGACTGTGTGTCACGGGAAGGGGGTAGTGTGCGCCCAGACTACAATGACACTGTATGGACCTACAATACCTACAATACCTTACAAAGTCGTAGAAAATAGGAGCACCTCATCGTCAGCCTAGTTGCGTTTTTTTTTCTTATCTGCGGCTTTTAATGTGTTTTCTGAACAAATGTTTGCTGGAGGGCTATTGATTCCCTTCTGGTTGGCGGTAAATTCCGCGGTCTGGTGCAGCATCTCTCACCTGTTCTGCGCTCCGAGAAGGGACACTGTGCGCTGGGCCTATCTTTCAAGGCCAGAGAATGTAAGGGAAGTCTGAAACTCTGACCATGCACCGTGTTGCACGTGCGCACGTGTTCCCTTCTCTTCACACACCTGTGCACCTGCACACACCTGCTGGCAAAAGGACTCACCTTGACGTTGCAGGTTAAAAGCCATGAGAGGTGTGGTGCGAAACATCCCAAGAGAAAACATATTCAGACAGTGGAGTCACACCCATTCTGCGCTCCCTACCCCTTTGTCCTTTGTGTGTGAAGATCCTGAGGGATTCTTGCGTGACTCAGAGGCCAGCGGATCAGAGGGACCTTACACAGAAGTATTTGTGGCTGACACACCCAACATTGACAGTCCCTCCGGCTGTGGAGAACCGGTTCGTCGAGCCTGTTTCTGTCAAAGTAGCCGCAGTGACTGTGTGTTTAAGTGCGCTTATGTGTTTAGCTACCCTTTATTGGAAGAATGCACAAGGTCCTACCCTGAAATGAAGTGTCAGTTAAACCGGTCACAGAAAGTCACAGACGCAGAGTGGTCGGCAGGAAAGTGGCCAAACCAGTGCTTAATTTGTAAATAAATATGTGCCGGTGCCCAAAGACCTCCTCTTAAATACGCGGCTGCTGCATTTAAATGTGCGAGCACAGAATACTGAGACAGCGTAATCCTGAGGCCATCTCCGGCCTCTTCAAACCATTTAAAGACACTCCCTGCCCCTTCAGCTCGCTCTGGCAACTTTATGCTTTCTACCTTTATGACGTTTTTTCGTTTTTCTCTTCCTCAGTATTTCCCATGTGTGTCTTTTGCTCGCAGCAAATGCTTGAGGCAGAAGAATAAGCGCCGGTCCTAAAAAATAAGTGCCGGAAATTAAAGAAAAGCAGGCATGCCAAAGGGTCTGGATTTAATGAGGTGATGCAGGCGAGTACAAATTCACACAGGCGATTTGTGCAATGTCGCTGTGCTACTTGCCTCTTTCTGCCTATGTTTGTGCCCTGATTGTATTCCTCATGCTTGCTGTACTGAATGTCCCAGGACTTGGTGCTAAGCTTGGTGCTTAGGGAATAAAAACAGAAGTATACTGCATGCCTAGGTAATATGCAATTAGGGCACAGGCATATGAAGTTTAGAAGGAGACAGGTTTCAGAGAGACAATGTAATAATAGTCTGTGAGCATCTGTTCATTGGGTTACTCAGTTTGCATTTATGGGGAAACTACTTCTGTTCTAATGAGGGGATCTTCTATTATCCTGGTGCTAAGATACTGGTTAGGAGGATGAGAAGAGCCAGTCTTTTTTTATTGCAACAGGGCCCTTTTCATTTACAAGGCCCTTGCACCATAAGAACGCCACTTTTAGCGACGCTCCGGTGGTGCAATGTCCTCCTCCATATTTACAAGGCAGTGTTAAGTCACCTTTTGTGGCTTCATGCCGCTTTGTAAATACGGCCCCTTTACACGCATCACTTTATGTGAAAGGGGCGTGCAATGGGTGTTGCTGTGGGCGTTCCACCTCAACACCCACTGCTTTTGACACTGCCCCAGATTTACAAGAAATTGTAAACCTGAGGCAGCGCAAAAAACTAACGCCACCCCAGGGGTGGCGTTAGCATGGTTCAACGAGGAGAAATACTTTTAGAGGGAGATTGACAATGCCACTTTTCTTGCGTTCCCCCATGCCCCCTAACAACACCATGGTTGCGCTGTATTTACAATACAGCACACCATGGCGGTCGTTATCACAACGGCGTCAAAATTGTGGTGCTTTGCTGCACTAGCGTCAAATATTTTTACGCTAGTGCAGCAAAGCACTGGGAGGGCCATAGATTATTGGTGCGTCACTTTAACACCTGCTCTGAACAGGCATTAAAAATGACGGAAAAAATGGCACAGTGAAATCTTGTAAATTTCACTGCACCATTTCTTCGGGCCTCCCTGCGTGGGAACACCCCCCTGGATACATTATGCCTGATGCAGGCAAATGTGGAACAAGGGGTTGCAAAGTGGCACAATGCATGCGCCTGGAATGACCACCTTAATGCCGCCTTAGCCTCATTCAATGCTGCCTTAGCTAAGGTGGCATTAAGGTGTCGCTACGGGCTTGAAAATCTGCCCCTTATTTCTCCTAGTTTTCGGTTTTTATATGTGTGCTGCATTCTGCAGCACATATAGAAAGAGCAAAATGCAATTAATGATTGCTTATGTGCAAGAAGGTGTCCCTTCCTGCTCATAAACAATCATTATATAATGATAATTTGCTACCTCTGTGCGTGCTGCAGAATGCAGCACACAGAGAAGTAACAAATCACCATTATTGTGCAAGGTTGCACTATGGTGCAAGGGTGCCTGCGTTGGCGCTATGGAGCTAATCTTAGCGTCAGTGCTAGGGAAAACACAGGGGTGCGCCGCATTGTTGTAAATATGGCAGATCCCTACATTTCTGAAGTGAGGCAGCCCAGCGCTGCCAAATTAGGTGCAGCACTGCGCCGCACCACTTTGTTGTAAATGAGGTCCACAGTCTTTATAGAAGTGCATTAGGGACTTAGGGTTCAGAAAGGCAGCTTTGATGATTTGATATGTAAGGAGAAGGATGTCTCAGGTGAGAGTTATTGATTCTTCTAAGGTTGTTTGGAGATCAATCCCTGAATATGTGTCTAGCTCTGGAGATCGTTCTAACAGAATAGGTTTGGGGATCTGTGATCACAGGGTATTTAGGTGTCGTTAAAGGTAATATGCGTGGAGGAATGCTCTGAAGTACTGGGGTTGGTAGATGTGCTGTGCTATTGAGGACTAGGTGGGTAGAGTATGACATCACAGGGAAGCTGTATGACAGTAATCCCTGGGAGATAAATCCCTGTGGAGGAGAGATGTAAAGTCTGGTTTGCAGACTTTATCTCAAGCCAATGATCCTATTGTCTGATGTCAATCAGTTTAATTTGAGAAGTGAATATGAGATTTGTGATCTTGTGAGGTGTAAGTGGCTGTATTAAAGTATGGTGCGAGTAGTCAGTCACACCTCTGCTGAGAATCATTCCTATGGGTTGTTGGGTCCCTCATATAGAATCAGCTTGTGAACTGTTATTTGGTATCGCTGAATTGGACCACGAGGTTGGTAAGAGAGTGTGGCCGTGTTGAGGGCTGATGGTAGCTACTGCGAGGGCTGTGTATTTGGTCTTTGACAGTATTTCGATCTGTATTAGAAAAATATTAGCTTTGCTCTAGTTCGTGGGCCCGACTACCTTGAGTTATACTAGCATTATTCAATCTGGTTTCATTCCGTGGTGTGTGTGGATGATAAGTAGAAGACAGGCGCTGCGAGAGGGAGAGCCAGTGGTGTTGTGATCAGGAGAGGTGGTTGGACTGCCCCCAGTGTAAACGTCCCTAGCAGACTGTACCAGAATATTGTGGACTAAATACTGTCTGACAAAAATATTGTGTCGTAAAAAATTATTTGCAAAAATATTGCCTCATTGGAGTTAAATAAACAAATCAATGCCCAATTGAGTGATATTTTTGTATACAATATTTAGGACACAATATTTTATGTCAAGCAATGTATTTTTTTAAATATTCTGAATCTAGGGGAACATGTGGAGGTTGATAAAGAAGGATTGGATCATTACATCTCCACTTTCATACAGGGTGATGTGTAACTCACATTTCTTGCTAACTTTAGGTGCACAAATCACATATATGCAAAATCGCTTTAAAGGGGTGCAGCAACACGTGGTGCAAAATAGGCAGAACTGAGGTATCAGAATTAGGATGAAAAACAAAGTTAGATGTAAAAACACATTAAGTTGTAAAATCAAGGGCACTGTTTGCTATGATGGCAGACAGCAGCTACTTTGACGGGATATGTTACCCTGAAAAGAATCCTGCAGCAACCAGAAGCTAAATGAATGAGAGTCAATCAAAATAATAGCCCTAATTCCTCCGGAAGCTCGCTGACACAGAATCTCTTTATTTTAGACAGTTAGGCACTCCCAGAGGCACGATAAACGGTGAGGGCCTGAGGTATGGCTGGAACAACATGGCTGCACCATGTCTTGGTTGACCCTGACCAGCGGCAGCGCTGAGACTTCAGGCATCTACAGTGCCCTGCAGAACAAGGCCTGAGAGCAATGCACCATCTTCTGTCGCTAAGTTGGTCGCGAAGGCTGGGACGGGCCTTGATGGTCATTGTGGGGGCGATGAGGGAAGCTGCACTGGAGGCCTGGAGTTATCCTCCTCTTCCACAAGTTGCTGGTGTGGCTGTGGTGGAGAGCGGGCCCAGAAGCTGGTGCAGACTTCTCAACGGTGCAACTTTCACACAGACCCCACACGGAAGAACTGTAGTGTGGGAGGCTGAAGGACTTGATGGCAGCGATCGGAACAGCAGCAATTGCCCATCTGTACAGAGACCCAGTGGTCCCCTAAAATAACCCACCATTTGCTGGTCCTGGCAATACACAACCCGGAGCAGTCACTGCTAAAGTAAGCCCTGGGAGCCATTGCAGTAATCAGCCTGCTGTAGTGCCTCCCTACATTATTGATCCTTGAATAGGGCTCTGTGATAGGGCCCAGGTGACAGCTGTGTACTCCAGGGGAGAGCCTGAAGTGAAGTGGGACGTGATACCCGCATGGTATTGGCGTCTTGTGGCCTGAGTGAGAGGCTACCAAGGCAAAGCCATATCCTTGGAGGGAATCCTAGCTGGTGATAACCGGATATGAGACATAAGTACCCTAACCAATGTATTCAGAGCAGTGTAAAGGGTATGGGACTGAGGGGGTTATTCTAACTTTGGAGGAGTGTTAATCCGTTCCAAAAGTGACGGTAAAGTGACGGATATACCACCAGCCGTATTACGAGTTCCATAGGATATAATGGACTCGTAATACGGCTGGTGGTAAATCCGTCACTTTTCCGTCACTTTTGGGACGGATTAACACCTCCTCCAAAGTTAGAATAACCCCCTGAATCTCTCAGCCAGAACCAAGATGGGAAAGGACATAGCTTTAAATTCTTCCCAACAGACCAATATAAATGAGTACACTGGTGGAGCATGAAATAAACACCCCTCTGAAGACATTGAATGTTGCAATTGCACAAAGGCAGTTTGTGAGAGGACAGGAGCACAAAGTTTAGCTGTCATCAAAAAGTCGAGACATCCTCAAGAACAAAATAGATGCAGTATCGAAAGATATAAGCTGTCCATCCACCTACGCAACATGAGCAAGGGAGCGTTCGCCACTAAAGAATTCTGTGTCTGTCCTCCAAGCAGAAGTGAATAAACTAAAATCCATAACTGGCTCCTTATCAGACTTGACACATCACCTAAATAATAGAGTGGAAGACTGAGGGGAGATCCTGCAGGAACAATTTCCATTTTATAGAGTTTCCTAAGTGGGTCCAGGACAACATGTCAGAGTTTTTTATAGAACACTGGATTAAAACCTCTTTACGTCCAGAAGGGCTATCTGATTTGTTCGTGATAGAGCAGGCCCACAGTGCATTGGCCCCGCTCCTTCCCCTGTACATCTCCGTAAGTACTAATTGCACATATCTAGAACTACAGGGAGAGAGACATTATCCTGCAGTACGCACATAAAATAGAAGCTCTGAAGTTCGACGCTGATGTGATTCACATCTTCCCCGATTACCCCCAATGAGTGCAAAACATTTGCATATCCTATGATGCTGTAAAATCAAAACTGTGAGGACTGGGGATGCCATACATGCTGATGTTCCCTGCCAAACTTCAGGTGATACAGAATGGATGATCACAGTTCTTCACAGGCCCAGCTGATGTGTGGTACTGGCTTAAAATGGGAGACAGGACACAGAGGCAAGACAGTTTCACCAATAGTCTAGGATCACAAAGCCAACAGAGATGCAACTGGTAACAGAATGTTTCACATGAATGAGAAATGTTATTTTATTGTGTGCTTAATTTGGTAAACCTCATTAGGGTTAATTCTCACCATGGACACATACCCATTAGGCAGGAGCTGGCGGTGCTTAATGTTGGTGTTTTACTTCTCAATGTAATTCGGCTCCTGTGAGGAGCACTGGCTATTTGGCCTTTTAACTTGCAACAGGTGTTACTTTCTTTGTAATTGGCAACTGACGAAAAGAGGTGCCTGGCTCCAAAGATTCTTTGGGCACCAGCTTGTAAGAGGCTGCTCATTCATTATTAATACTTTTTTTAGTTTCTTTTCACTTTTACTTTAATTAACATTTTATGTGCCTGAACTTTTCAGTGGGAGAGAAGCCTTCCACTGGGGAGGGGAGTTGCTTGGCTCCAGTTTGGGATTGTTTTAGCCCCACTGTTAATTGAGCTTGTGTCACGCCCTGAGCCATATCCCTTCCACATGGCAAGCTATTTTAAGTCAGGCAGTGATCGTCTGTGCCAAAGGCATGCCAAAGGGAAGCCCATCTGTGCTCAGACCCCATTGGTCCATTGGGCCTTGACCCTATATGTTATTTGGGGCCAGACCTACTAGTGGAGCAGCCAATTCTGGCAACACCCTGTGTACACTCTATGTACATAGCCAAGGGGAATGTGAGTTGCAAACACTATACATTTTCCATTACAAAGCAAGCAGAATCTAAGCACACTTAAGCCATACTCTGCACAAGGTAAAGGTAAATTGATTTCCTGGTTTTACATGAATTGTAGATCAATGGTTAAACCTAAATTAGACATTTTTAATTTAATTATGGATCACAAGCCAGATGTTTCATTTTTAACTGAGACCTGTCTAAGGCATGATTCAACCCCTGATATTATATAACTGCCCTACAGGATTATGTCACTATTAGGCAAGATAGGCTGTATCAAAGAGGAGGTGAACTCTATTATTTCTAGGGTTGGGGTAATTTGCTCTGCCACAGATTTAAAGATCCCTGGATTTGAAGCAAATTTTAATACTTGAACCAGCAAACGATTGACTTCTCTCAGGAACACTGATTTATCATCTTCCTGGGAAAATTTTCTATTTTATATAGATATTACCAGATATTAGCACACCAATAGTATTAAAATACGCAAAATTTACAGTTTTAAGAGACCTTAATTTGGAATTTGACAATCTCAGCTTTGTAAAAATCAAAACTCTGACAGGAGATCTCGAAAGCATACAAGTTACACAACAAGTGCTGTGTCCAATACATGTAGCAAGCCACACTCTATACCCATTTTTTTCATTTTTTTCTAAAATGGATAATTTTGAGATTAGAGACCCCATTCCATTGATTTGGTGAGACCACCTGGTTATTCACATGGTAGTGACAGCCACAAGAATCAAGGATGCCCTGGTGCTTCCAGCTTTACAGTCTAGAGAGTGGGCAAAACTTCCTCCTGAAAGCTGCAGTCAAGTTCTGGAGGACAAAAAATCTAGTTCAGTGTAGGAAAGGCCAACAAGGAAGTAGACAGCTAGATTGCAGGGGATATGGATAAAACAGTTCTTTTGTCCATGAGGTTGTCACCTAGCCTGAAGTCCTTAGCCATGTGGTTTAATAATGAATTAGCCATCATGAAGTAAAAATATAAACATTTAGAACGATTATGGCGGAAGGCTTACAAACCAGTATGTAAATTGAATTACATAGCATCTCCTCACATTTCTCATAAATGGATCAGGCAAAGCGTAATTACATGGATAAAATCTAGAATATTGCCAACTCTTTGAGAGAGATCTTTTCTATAGTTCAATCGTTTACTATGCTGTTGACAATCACTCCTCCTGTTCCACCCTGACCTGAGAGGTGCAACAATCTTGCCTCTTTCTTGTTCCAGAAAGTAAGATAGATTTATGCCACTTTCCCAGCTGATGTGAGAAACTGCCCCTTTAGGGATACCTAGTCAATTTTATCAGATGGGATGCTTTGCTTACTGAAATTTGATCCTATCCAACAGGAGGAACTGTTGACTCTCTGTAATTCTACTAAATTACAGTTGCAGGTGGATCTTGTTCCACCAAATATACTGGAGCCTGGGTCAGCATCCATTTATCTGGTTTTGTGTGAATTAATGAACTTTTCTGTCACTACCGGAAGTGTACCTCAGGTCTGGAAGTGTACAATGGTAATTCAGCTGTTAAAAAAGTCTATGCTAGATCCCCTAAAGTCTGAGTACTTCCACCCCATTTCGCTGCTGCCAATTTTGATCAAGATCAGTAAAAAACAGGTAAATAAACAGCTTTCCAATTTGCTAGAAATCAACAATCTTCATCATTGGTCTCAATTGGGCTTTCACCCTTCCTATTGCGCAGAATCAGCTTTGTTACTAACTATGAAAAATGTGCGTTCTACTCTAGACCAGGGAGGTTAAGCAAGCAGTCATCATGTTAAACCTTAGTGTGGTCTTTGATATGGACTTCCACAGTTTCCTGTTAAAGAGACTGTGGGAGTGTAACATCAGTAATCAGGCACTACTAAGGTTTGCCTCATATTTACAAGACAGATCATTTCAAGTAACTTTATACCCTTTCTAGTGTAAGGTCTTTCCTTACTAACAAGGAGTTTCTTAAAGGCCCTCCCTGAGTCCTACTCTTTTTAATGTTTATATTTAGCCGCTGACTGATACCATAGAAGCCTCTGTCTTTTCAATAATCTCCTACTCAGATGTTATGCAATTAATAATCACTCTATCCCAGAATCCCAGTGTAACTGCCCCTCAATTGAATCTGTATCTTCTGGAGGTGGTGACATGGATGGATGATAATTGCCTAAAATGTAATGGAGAAAAATTGTGGTTTTGCTATTAAGTGTCAGGAATCCCCAAGGTGCCTCGTGTTGTATCTGTCAGCATCCCCGGGGATTAGGGTTAAATCATATCTCTGTTCTTGGTTAAACCTTCATGTTTCTAAGTAAACATAATGTGCTGTGTTACAAAATTGCTTTTATCAATGCTTGTTTTACCAATGCTTGTTTGCTAATGTGAGTAGGTGTAGACATGTGCTTCTAATTTGGTGTGGCGATGTTATTTTCATCCACATGTGGAAACTCAACTGCTTTCCTGATTGGCTATAAATAGCAGAGTGAAGCGTGCCTCCCTGCTTGGCTTTGTTTTGCTTCCTGATCTCAGCATCTGACTTGGCAGTCTAGCCCCTGCTGTCATCCTCGTATTCAGGACTTTTGAGGCAATTCCTTTCTTCGTTCCTGTACCAGCTGACACCAGGCATTCCTCCAGCCCATTGGAAAACACTGCAGCTAAGTGACTAGTATGCTCCAGGGAGATTGTTCTTTGAGTGCTGCACGTTCCTAGAAAAGCTGGTGTATTTCAGACCTCATATTTTGGCAGAGTCCTTAGCTTGAAGAGACAAATGCATTTCTAAACATTCTACATTATTATTGTAGTTACTTGCCTAAATGTGCTTCAGGAAATCTGCTTGAGCTCAAGTACTACAAAAAGTGACAGTGCAATTTAAAAAAAACATTTACGTGACTTTTCTTTCTCTAATAGCATAACTCTTGGATTTAAATTGTGTCATTCATGCCTGTGTTTCAGGTTTGGGGAATTTGCTTTTTGAAGGGTTTTTCACACAAACAGTGAAACCAAACCGAACTGTGCCACCCTAACTGTTTGAACCCAGAGTAGACATTTGTATTTCTTGGACTGTTTTTGTTCCTTTTCGTTTAACCCTATGCATGCAGGAAAGTTATATGTGATATAATTAATACCATTGTTTGTCTTTCTTTTGCATAAGTGTAACCACAGTTCTAATTGTAGTGTGCAACAGTGAATCTCTGTAAAGCAGCCCTAGTGTTGCAGTGCTAATTGTTATGGGACTCAGTTTGGGCTTTGCTATTAAGTGGTAATGCAGTGTTAGTAATTGTGCCAACAGTTATTATTATCCAAGAAAAGTGCTGGAGCATCCCGGTGTTCTTCTACCGCTCCTGTACCCATATCAGAAAGAGAGATTCAGTTTCAAGGAAGTTGAGTGTACTAACTCTACTATCACTCTGTCAACAACTACCTACCCCCGAAGATACAGGGTGCCTGGCTGGACCGGCAAGACGTGGCTGTGTTTTGTCTCTTTCTCTTCCACTTCCCCTTTTGGGACACCTGCCGGGGCTTCTGTGTCCACCAGGAAGTGCCGAGAGGTGTTCCAGGAGGTCAGGGGACATACCATCGCCCCTGTAGACATCCTGCTTTTCAGGTGAGTGGCCCCATCTTGACATAAAGCAACCAAGCCAATATTTGATCCCCAGCTTGGTGGCCTGCATGCCTGGGCCTTTTTCCTCACCTAAAACCTAAAGTAAAAAATATAGGAGTCTGGTTAGGTCAAAAATTGACAATCAGGTTAAAGCCGTAGCAGCCAAATGTTTTGGGGCACTAAAAGTTCTCAGGAATATACTATGGTGTCTACCCCGTAATTCAATCTCTGATAATCTCACGCCTGAATTATAGCAATATTCTCTGTCTAGGTCTTTCTCTGGCAAGACTAAACTAATTACAGAGAAGTGAAAATTCAGTAGCACGGTTGCTGCTGAGCATCCCTAGACGCGTTTCTATCAGGGCAAGTCTGAGAGAATTACATTGGTTGCAGTTTGAGAAGCGTATCCAATTAAAAGTCTAGTGTTATATCTATAAGGCTATTCAACACATGATTCCACTCTATCTTCAAATTCTGATTAAGCCTTATACCCCTGCAAGTAATGTGAGATCTTGTGATTGTAGGCTAACACTGGTTCCTGAGATTCGTAAAACCAGAAAAGGAGGGTAGCTCTTTTATATTTCTCACTCCAAAAATCTGGAATAACTTGCCAGTAAAATGTCCAAAAATGTATTCTGAGCAATTTGTAGGAAACATTTACAAACCTGGCTTTCTAGTTAATGCTAATTTTTCTTGGTCTTTAGGAACTGTGTGGCTCTCTTTCAGATAATGCAGAATCTTAGTGCTGGGATGCTTCAGTAGAAACATCCAGGAGCACTACAAATTAGCTTCATTCATTCATTCATTCATTCATGGGATTGACATTACACTCTGGAGAATGAGGTATTGATGTGGGCAGACATACTAACTTTATGAGTACCATCCCCTCTCCTCATATTTATATAGTGGAGAGCAAATCTCATATTAGATGGTATAAGGCTTCCAGGAATCATTCCCGTGTGTGTGCCGCTGGTCGGCGAGTTATCATGGACTGATACCTCTCATATCTTAGATACAGGGATCGGGTACTTATTTTAGGCATTAACCGGCACCTCTTATTATAACAGTTATTGTTCAGCTATTAGCTTATGAGCCGCTGACTGTTTTCTGTTACCATTGCTCACACCAGTTCAGGGTTGACTGAGATGGGGAAAAACCAAGTTAATTTGTTAAGTGTTCACCAGGGGGCATTACTAAGGTTTTAGTTATGGAAATACTAGAGGGACTCAGATTTACAAATCATATGTGGGACCCTCTAAGGCGACCCATGCGCTGCACACCACTGATTATATCTAAGACGTCCTTCACTGATGGGGAGATCACCAAACCCCTCTTTATGAGTTAATCTAGACCTCCATGACTACCACAACCCAAAGTTACAGATTTATATCGTGGAATGTGAGGGGCCTAGATGATCATACTAAAAGGTACAGGGTGCTCTCATACCTCAAGAGACAGGCCATTAAATAGGGATTCATGCATGAGAAGCACCTGATTAATACATAATTAGATAGGAGAAGTAAAAAATGGAGAGTCCAGATGTACACCATTTACCCTTCTTTTGCTAGAAGGAAGTGGATCTGCTTATCCCAGGGAGTTATTTTCTTCCATCGCTATACTGAGGAAAACATATAATGGACAGGTATATACTGGTGTATGGTCTTTTGGACAGGCAAGAGATTTGTTTTCCTAATGTATGTACCCTAATATAAATTTTAACAACTTCTTCTGGGAAGTGATAAACCTGATCACACCATACGTGATCACATCACTTATATGGGCCAGAGATTGTATTTGCACACTAGGCAGGGATATGGATAGACACCCACTCCGGCTACATGCAAAACTATCTATGACAACGTCTACAAGAAGTGATGACTAGGTTGACCTGTGTTGATATATGGCATGAATTACACCCTGTCAGAACCCTGTTCAGAGGGTGGCACGGCAAGCAGGAGTTACTGGGCTAAACAGTGGTGGCTGAAGGCATTTTATTCCCAATGTCCCGGGGCCCGCACTACTATACATCCTGCTCAATTAGGCCAACCACCCCCTTCTGCACCTGACTCTCAGTTGGGTAGTGTAGGACGAGCATTCAAGGCTCCTTCAGGGGAAAGCACAGATCAGTGAACACAACTCATAACTCAACTTGCCAGCAGTGCAAACAATAAATCAAGGTCTTGTCAAATACTTGTTTTTACATAAAAGGAAATATTTGAATTCTATCTCTACACATACAAAAGTAAATGACATTCAAAAGCAATAACACAATCCCAATTGAGGTCGGGCTCTAGTAGTTGTCAGGCCACTCCCTGTCCTCCCACCTTCAGTGCAACAGGTTTGATGTTATTTCCCATTCACTGATGACTTCATACAGGGAATGTAAACTATTGGGCCATACTCAAGCGTTATCCCCTTGGAGTCTTTTCATAAGTTCAGTCACTAGAGTCTGTGGGGTTGCAGCACCAATGGCAGTATTTCCCCTGGGGCCCCAAACGCTCTGCTCTGGCGGCATGGAACCCTACAGTGTTGCAGTGCAGTCCTACACTAGATCGGCAAACTCTGGCTGTATGCAGTCAATTGCCGCAGCACCTGGAAGACACAGGCTCTTCCTACACTGGATGGGCAAAGTCTGGCTGCACGCAATCACACACAGCAGCGCCTGGCAGGCGCCAGGCTCACTCCGTGGAACCACGATACCGGCTGGTTCTGATGATCGGGTTTGGTCCTGCTCTGGCAATCAGGCGGTAAGTCACCTTTTTTTTGGCACGGATGGGGTGTGGTCTCTTTGCTCCAAAAGGGCTCTGGTGGTGTCCTGTTGATCTTTGGGCTACCTTCGGTGCAGTCCACAGAATGTGGGCTGGTCCCACCTTGGTCACAGCAGCAGTGTCTCGGGTGACGACCCAGACCCTTGCTCTCAGCGCCTACTGTGGCCCCTCCTGCCATTTAGGGTTGCTACCACGGCACACACAAGTCCGGTCATGCTGACCTGATATTGGAGTCCACGGAGACCCCTCATGGCATACAGGGTCACCAAAATATTCCGGCACAATGGCGATGGCCTGATCGGAGTGGAAGCAAGCTTCTCATCCTTGCTCCTGGCTCAGTCAGTGGCAGTCCCTTCTGGCATACAGGGTCGATGAATCAGTCCAGCATATGGGCTACACCCCAATCGATGTGGGAGCAGAATCCTCACATCTCGCATAGGAAGTCCTTATATCAGGGCTCTCCTCTGGACCTTGCTCCCTCCAATGCTCTCCTCTCCCTCATGAGGCACACCGGTGTTGGTGAGCAGGCAGGCATGGGGGCTTCAGACTACAGTGAAGGTAGTTGTGGTTTCCCTGGATGATGTCCCCTCACCCAGCAGTGAGACTAGCAGGCTTGGGCCCCTTGTCTTGGTCACGGGAAGAAGTCTTGCAGAGCTTCCCCTCCTCACAAAGCGTGTCTGGCTGCTCAGGAGATGACAAAGTTTAGAGTCTCAGACTCCCCTACTTATAATCCTTTGTGTGGCTTTGAATGGCCTCATACATATGGAGTAAGGCAAGACAGTGCAAATCGCTGCATTGCTTTACTTTGCACAAGGAAGGCTTTCCATGGGCATTGTGGTGGGTTGTCCCACGCAACACCCATGGATTTAAATACATCTCCAGATCGACAAAACCTTATAAACCTGGGGATGCGGCAAACCCTTACGCCTCCCCAAGGCCCAATATCTATTTCTTCTTGTTTTTTCCTCTTTCTAGAAAGAGGAAAAAAGCCTCCCAGGATTGTTTTTTGTGCCGGAAGGTGCCCCTTCCTGCACAAAAACAAACCTGCCTACAACACAGAGGTGCCTGTGATGGCATTAGGCTGCCAAAATGGTGCCAGTGCAGTGGGAAAGGACAGGAATGCATCATATGCCATAGATATGGTGCATTCCTGTCCTTTCCCTTTGATGCAGGACAGCACAGGTGACTTGCTGCACTGTCTTGAGCCAAAAGCCCCTCGATATAGGCTGTCTGGATCTTTGAAGTTTTATGCTGAGGTTCTGCTTCTTTTGAAATGGACATCTTTTCCCTTTCTTCTTCCTCCTCAATGATGTCTGTCACAGCAGGTAGGGCTCCAAAGCTGATTAACCCACAGCAAGATTCATGGTAGTGACCAGAGTTCACACCTGAATGTCAACCACTGTGATATGTGCATCAAAAGGTTAATCTTGGGTGTTCAGCCCTACTCTTTATGATTTCTCTGTCAGCCTCATTTCTCTCTTCCTGAGATGAGTCCAGACGCCTTCCTTGTCTTCTGTCACCGATTCAAAGACCCGTTTGAAATGCACAGAGAGAACCTGGCTCTCCCATCCTCCAGTCCATGTCCCATCCAGCTCACAGGATTGCAGCAATACACAAATCTCTCTGAGGGGGTTCTCTACTCCTCATGTTTTGACCAGGCAGGCTTGGGCCTACCAAGATGGAACCCAAGGTCCTCTGTAACAGGATGTATGACATTACAATGCTGTTGCAATTACCACACATTTCTCATAATGCATGTCTTTACCACGCAGGTAAGTATAAAGAAGGTAAGTAAAAAAAAAAATATATATATATATATATATATATATATATCTATATATAGTCATATTCAATGAAAAAAACAAAGGTTACAGGGACATAATCATTACGAAATTGAATTTAAAGAACCATAGGAATTCACTTAAAAAAACAAAGATTACAGGAATGTTATAGTTAGATAGTTAGGTTCTGAATTTACTTGCACAAAACTATAGAAATTCAGTAGTTAAAGGTATTTCAAAGAACTATAGCTTGCGCCCTCAGATAACTATAACTTGTGCCCCACCATGCACAGTTTTAAATAATTTGACTGCTAATGTTTCATTTATATTTTTAATGACGTTATAGAAGTTGTCATGAGTGCTGTAATATGTGGGGTAATTAGCAGTGCATAGCGAGGGCAAAAATTATAGTTACCTTAGGGCGCAAGTTATAGTTACTAGCAAAACAGTACACTTCTAGACTTGGGAAGAACTCTGCTGGGGTAAAGACTCCTGTGCTGTCACGATTACCACTCTGCCTAGACTGACTGTTACAAGAAACTGCTTCTCTGCTTTGCTGAACTGCCCTGCTGCATGTTGACACTGCCCAGCTGAGGACGAGGTTTGGACCCATCTTGCTGACCAGAGTGACTCCAAGGGAAAACTGGCTTGCCCCCTGTTCTTCTGTAGTTTCTGGGACATCAAAGACTGCCTGCAGCTCTCCTGGTGCTGTTGGACACTGCCATCTGTGAGTTCTACCCTTGCCTGAGGTACCCCCTTCAGTCCTGGTCCTCAGAAGTGGGATCTGCAGCTGAATTCTGCAGAGAAATTTGAACGCATCACACGACACCGAAACAGATGCTGTTCGACAACAGTAAATTCACAGCCTGCGTAGATCGATGATGACGCATCCTATTCATTTCAGTATAGACCTACAGCGCCACAATGACCCAACTGCATTAAAAATACAGACGCACAGTGTCATTGACATCACCACTTTGCTTCATCAAAGGTACTGTTCCAGAAGACCCTGCATGGGTTCTGCAGCCAACCTACCATCCATCGCAGTCGGCCTGAACTTTAAATTTGCACCAGTCCCTCACAAGCTCAAGTAACCTTTGGAACGTTAGTGGCTTCTAAGCACTATTTTTCATTTAATCTTCAAAAATTCATATCTCAACTTCTAGTGGTAGGATTTTTGTCATTTTGCTCTTCTTTTACTTAGATAAATAATATTTTCTAATTTTCTAAACTGGTGTGGAGTCCTTTTGGTGGAGTTTCATTGTGCTACTGTGTGTGTGTGTGCTGCACATACACTTCACACATTGCCTCTTAAGTTAAACTACCAAGCTACCAGAGGGTGAGCACAGGTTAATTTAAAGTGTGTATCTGATATACGTGGACAAGGATTGTGGTCCCTACTTGGGCAGGGCGCAGACCTCTGTCTACTTGAGGCCCAATTTCTAACACTGGTGATCAGCGGTGAGGATAGGACTTGTGTTTGTGCAATATCAAATAGTAATTCAGTGTACACTACTATTCACACCTAGACCAATTTGAATCAATAGTCTCTGTTTCCCATTGGCATTTTTCCACTACTCTCTTCAGTTGGTATTTTCAACATTTCAATTCTCCCTCATTGGCATTTTTAGTTTTTCACTCTACATCCTGTCTCTGGTTTGAGGTGCTGAATCTGCACCTGCAAGAATGAAGTTTGAGCTGGCCAAACCTGAGGGTTACACTGTGGCCCAGCTCAAGGATTTTTGCAAATATTTTGGGCTTCCTGTGAAAAGCAGCATTAGAAGGTGGAGCTGCAAAGGGCACTGAGAGCCTACTCAGATGCTTAAATGAGACCTCAGAGGAGAATGAGGCTAAGGAAGAGCTGGATGAGGAGGATGATTTGGACCAGGGTCTAAGAAGAAGGCTCTTTGAGAGCCCTACCCAGAACAAGGAGCAGTGTATCATCCAAAGGCCTGTGCCCAGAGGAGCTGGAGGACACTAGGGAGGAGAGGAAATTAAAATTGGAGCTAGCTAAGCTGAACTTGGTGAAGGAGAGGGCCTTGGAGGAGAGGAAACTGGCTATGGAGGAGAAGGCAATGATGTTTGCTTCGGAGTTAAGCCTGAGAGAGCTGGACATCAGAGCCAGAAGGACTGAGTACAGCAGTGATGGTGGCAGTATATCTACAGTGGCCTCAGGTCCCAGAGGAGTTATGGTGGGGTGGGGGGTAGTCTTTGGCGGTACATGCCCACAGTGCGGAGGGATACACTCCTTGCATTAGAGGTGGAGGACCAGACCAACCACCATGCCATGAAGATCATTTTAGACAGGAAGTTTGATTTGGCACCTGAGAAGGACAGGCAACAGTTTAGGGATAGTTGCAAACTCACCACACAAACATGGGTCGATTATTTGGATCATGCTGGTAAGGCACTGAAGGGATGGGTGAGGGGCAGCAAGGTTGATGAATATGAAGGGCTGTACAACTTGTTCTTGAAGGAACACATGCTTGATAATTGTTTTCCAGAGCTATGCCAACATCTGGTGAATAGCAAGCTGACTGACTCCAGGAAGCTTGCTGAGGAGGCGGATGTCTGAGCCAACACCAGAGTGTCCACAATGGTATCTGGGGGGGATGCCCAGAAGGGTGGTCAGGGTTCCCAATAGAATAAAGTTGGGGGAGATAAAACAACAGAGTTCTCTAAAGGCCCCCAACACAACTCATATGGGAAAGGGTCAGACTCCCATTCTCAATCTGGCCACTAGAAAGAAAACTACCCTGACAAAAGTCAGCAGCCCAAAATTCCCAAGCACTGTGAGTGCAGCGTGTATGGACATTACAAAGGAGACCCCAAATGTCCAAAAAGAGAATACCCTTCCACTGGAGGTAAGAACCCATGGATGGCTAGCATAGTGCTGTGAGAGGAGTTTGTCCCAGGTGATGGGGAGGAGTTTAGATTGGTTACCCTAGTGTCCCTGAGTGACAGTGAGATGGTTCTTAAGATCCATGTGCCCTCATATACTACAAAGTATAGGCAATGGTTCACCGCAATGGGCACAGTGTCGAGCCTCTGAGGGACACAGATGCCAGTATGAATATGGTAAGGAGTCAGCTGGTGACCCCAGAGCAGGTGATCCACCATGTTTTCTAACAAGTTAAGGTGGCTGACAACAGAAGTATCAATATCCCATGGCCCTTGTTCCATTTGAGTGAGGGGTGGGGTTCAGGACTTCTGAAGGTTGCTTTGAACCCTGCTATGCCTGTGGACTGTTTGTTGGGTAATGATCTTGAATTCTCTATCTGGTAGGAATTGGAGCTCAAGGCTCATGTGGAGATGTTGGGGTTACCTGATTTGATCTCTGCAACAACAAGGTCAATGGCTGCCCTGGGTGGGTGTGGGGGGAGTCAAGAAGTGCTGGAGCCTGGAACAATGGCCCAGCCAGCTGCTAAAAACGGGAAAGGCAGGTGGCGTGGGAAACCAGTCCCTGAATGCACACCCAGTGAGATTGATGGAGTACGTGCGGTGGCCGCCCCAGAGTCCACTGAGGAGGGCACTGCTCCCCTTGGTGACCTGCCTACATCTGCTGATTGGAACATAAAAGGAGGACCCACCAAGAAGGAGTTCTGTAGGGCACAGAGGGAGTACCAAACCCTTGAGGACATAAGGAATCAGGCCGAAGCCCAAGTAAAAGGCGATGTCTCTGGAAGCTATCACATTTACTTGGAGGACAGACTCCTTTACAGTGAGCCTAACTTCCTGTGCATGGGACATCAAGGGCCCTGGTGGTCCTTCAGTGCTACAGTGCCTTTCTACCAGAGCTGGCTCACGAGATTCCCCTGGCAGGACACTTGGGTCAAGACAAAACCTTTTCACGGCTTGCACCCCACTTTTATTGGCCTAAGATCAGGTCTTCCTCAAACACATTCTGCAGGAACTGTGTGATCTTCTGGGCCAGTGGGAAGACAGGGAAAAAGCTAAAACGTCCCCTGGAACCACTACCTTTTATTAGCACCCCCTTTGAAAGGGTGGGTCTTTCACATTGTTGGGCCTGTGGATCCACAGACTACTTCTGGTCACAGGTTTACCCTGGTTCTGGTGGATCATGCTACGTGGTACACAGACACCATCCCTCTGAGGACCACCACTGCACCGTAGTGGCAAAGGCTCTGAAGGGGATTTTTACCAGAGTGGGTTTCCTCAAGGAAGTTGTGTCTGAGAGGGACACAAACTTCATGTCTGCATATATGCAGTCCATGTGGAAAGAGTTTGGGGTGACTTATCAGTTCTCCACTCCTTACCACCCCAAAAGCAATGGCTTGTTGAGAGGTTCAAAAAGACCCTGAAAGGCTTGATCAGAAGTCTGCCTGAGGAAAAAGTGGGATATCATCTTTCCTTGTCTGTTGTTTGCCTACAGGAATGTACCACAGAAGGGAGTTGGCTTCAGCTCCTTTGAGCTTTTGTATGGCCAGCCTGTTAGAGGACCGCTCAGGTTGGTGAAGGAAGAGTGGAAGCAAGCTCCCAAGAAAGTATCCCAGGATGTAGCGAGATATTTGCTCACCTTCTGAAGCCAAATGACTAAGTTGTGGAAGCAAGCTTCTGACAACTTAGAAGCCAGCCAGGCTGGATGAAAGAATGGTATGACTAAAATTCTATCACTGTGAAATTCCAGCTTGGACAAAAAGTTTGGCTTGTGGAACCTGTGGAACATGGGGCCTTCCAGGACCGCTGGCCTGGGCCCTATGAGGTGACTGAAAAGAAAGGTAAGGCTACCTATGTGGTGTACCTTAAAACCACCCCAGGCAGCCCCATAGGCTGTTTCATTTCAATCGCCTCAAACCGCACTTTGAGAGGTCAAAGCTCACCATGTTGTTGGTGACTGATGAAGCTGAGAAGGAGGAGAGTGAACTTCTGCCTGACCTCTTAGCCTCCAAGGAGAAGGACTGCTATGTGGAAGGCAATTCCCCCACTGTGACTCCTTAACAGCAACGGGACTGTCGCCAAGTATTGGAAAAGTACTCTTATCTTTTCTCCCTTACTCCTGGGATTACCCACCTGTGTACCTATGATGTGGACACAGGGGAATACCTCCCTATTAAGTATAAATTTGACAGGTTGTCAGATAAGGTGAGGGCCAGCATCAAAAGCGAAGTCTCTAAGATATTGGAGTTGAGTGTGATAGAACCCTTCAGTAGCCCCTGTCCAGTTCTCTGGTTCTTATACCAAAAGCTGCCCCACCGGGCACCACACCTAAACTGAGGTTCTGTGTGAATTATAGGGGGCTAAACCCTTTAACAAAGATTGATGCTCACCCCATCCACCAAGCAGATGAGCTCACTGACAGATTAGGGGCAGGTACTTGAGTACCTTTTGATCTTACTTCAGGGTACTGACAGATCTCCCTAACAAAAGGAGCCATGGAGAGTTTGCCTTCTCCACTCCAGAGGGCCACTTTCAATTTAGAGTGATACTCTTTGAATTAAAGAATGCTCCTGCCACCTTCCAGAGACTGGAGAACCATGTCCCTGCTGGATTGGAGGCCTTCTCACCTGCCTACCTGGATGACATAGCTGTCTTCAGTAACAGCTGGGAGGACCACCTCTTCCACCCCCAGGATGTGCTTCAGGCCCCGCAATAGGCAAGCCTGACTATCAAAGCCAATAAATGCCAGGTAGGGCAGGAGTCTGTGGTATACTTGTGAGACCTGGTGGGCTGGGGTAAGGTGTAGCCCCTCCAGGCTAAGGTTGAGGCTACCATGGCCTGGAAGTACCCTAAAACCCAAGCACAGGTCAGAGCAATCTTGGGCCTCACTGGATACTATAGAAGGTTTGTCAAGGGATATAGCACCATTGTTGCCCCCTTGACTGAGATGAGTTTTAAGATGTAGCCCAGAAATGAGATTTTGACAGAGGCATGCCAAAAGGCATTTGACTCCCTGAAGGAAACCATATGCACAGCTCCTGTGCTCAAGGCCCCTGACTTCTAATAGGAGTTTATCATTCAAACAGATGCCTCAGAGCATGGCATAGAGACAGTTTTATCACAGATCAATGAAGAAGGTTTGGACCAACCTGCAGCCTTCATCTCTAGGAGGTTGCTTCCCTGGGAACAGAGGTGGATTACTACTGAGAGAGAACCTTTTGCTGTGGTTTGGTCCCTGAAGAAGTTGAGGCCATACCTGTTTGGCACTCACTTCCTGATTCAGACTGACAACAGATCCCTCAGGTGGCCAATGCAAATGAGAGGTAAACATCCAAAACTATTGAGGTGGTCCATTTCTCTACAAGGTATGTACTTCAGGGTGGAACACAGACCAGGTATGGGGGGACCAATGCTGATGGTCTATCTAGGTTTTTCCGTCTTAGTGATGAGAACCCCCTGGAGGTTGGGTAGCTCTCCCCAATTCAGCTTGGGGGACACATGTGTTCGACCTGGCATCCTTAGGGTGGTCTTACCCCAGAGATTTTCCCTTTCACCGCCTGTTTTTTGTTGTATCTTTTTGTTGGCCTTAGGACTCTGAGCACTTTACCACTGCTAACCAGTGCTAAAGTACATGTGGTTTTCCCCTAAAATGGTAACTTTGGTGTATCGACAACTGACATATTTATTTTACTTGTAAGTCCCTTGGAAAGTGGTATACCACATACCCAGGGCCTGTAACTTAAATGCTACTAGTGGGTCTGCAGCACTGATTGAGCCACCCACTTAAGTAGGCCTGTAAACCTGCCTCAGGCCTGCCATTGCAGAGCCTGTGTGTGCTGTTTCACTGTCACTTCAACTTGGCATTTACAACCTCTTGGCAAACCTTAAACTCCTCTTTTATTACATATGTAACCCCTAAGTTAGGCCCAAGGTAGCACATAGGGCAGGGTGTCTTGCAAGAAAAAGGCAGGATATGTACTTTTAAGTTTTACATGTCCTGGTGATGAAAAACTCCCAAAGTTGTTTTTCATTACTGTGAGGCCTACTCCTCTAATAGGCCTGCATTGGAAATTCCTTAATATACTTCTAAGCTGTAATTCCTGATTAGAAATAAGTAGCTACATCATGTTTCATATAATTGGAATGATAATGATAAATACTCTTTAATGGTAAAGTCAGATTTAATATTACTATTTTAGAAATCTCTGCTCTTACTGTTCTGTGTGCCTTGTAGTTTGTCTCCAATACACACCTGGGCTAGGTGACAGCTACACTTTGTGCATTCCACCCAAACAGCTCCAAACACAGGAATGGTGGGTATGACAAAGGACTAATCTGCATTCTGATGGGCCTTCCTGGGCTGGAATGGCAGAGGGGAGCTCACACTTACACTTAGGAAAGAAGCTGTCCCCACATAAAGAGCTGATTACCCCCTACTGATAATCTGGAGCCAGGGCTGGGATGAAAGGGGGACCTGTGCACTTCAAGGAGCTGCTCTGAAGTGACCCCCACTTCAAAGGCACTTTTGTGTATAAGTACTGGGACTCTGACCCTAGCAAAACAGTACACTTCTGGACTTGGGAAGACCTCTGCTGGAGTAAAACGTGCTGTGCTGTAAGGATTGCCACTCTGCTTGGACTGACTGTTCCAATGAACTGCTTCTCTGTTTTGCTAAGCTGTTCTGCCGGTCTCTGTCCTGCTGAGGACAATGACTGGACCCATCTTGCTGACCAGAGTGACTCCAAAGGCTTGCTGGCTTTCCTCCTTTTCTTCTGCCATCTCAGGGACATCAAAGACCGCCTACAACTCTCCTGGTGCTGCTGGAGTCCTACCCTTGCCTGAGGTGCCTCCTCCAGTCCTTAACTTCAGAAGTGGGTTCTGCAGTGGAATTCTGCCAAAACCAATGCATCACCTCAAGTGTGTGAGATATTCCGATGCATCACTCCTTGGACGCCTAAGCAGAGGCTGTTTGACGACAGAGGATTCACAGCCTGCGCAGCCCTAACAATGACAATCTGTGTGGCTCGAAGACAATGCATCCAGTTCATTTCAGTGGAGACTGACTTCTACTGGTTGGATCTTTGTCGTTTTGGTCTTCTTTTACTCAGATAAATATTCTCTACTTTTCTGAAGTGATCGGGAGTCCTTTTTGTGGTGTGTTCACTGTGTGACTGTGCGTGCATGCGTTGGACAAATACTTTACAGATTGCCTCTTATGCTAATCCTGACTGCTCTGTGCCAAGCTATCAGACATGGAACACAGGTTAACTTAAAGTGTGTATCTGAGTTACCCTGACTAGGATTGTGATCCTTAATTGCTTGGAAAGGGTGCATACCTCCACCAACTAGAGACACAGTTCCTTGTGACGGTCCCCACTAGGTAGTTATAGTTAGGCTCTAACTTCTATAAAAGAAAGTGTTTTTTATTTTGCTAATAACTTTGGTGCTGTTTGATGAATCTTCACGAAATTATCCAAGAAAATATGACACTCCCTTTAGCTGCTATCCAGAAAGTTTCCGGCTCATCTGTCAAGCTGGAGCTACGAAAAAGGGGGGCCCAAAATGCGTCTTCCCCATTCATTTTAACATAGGGATTTTGAACAGCAAGGACGCCCAAACCACTGGACAGAATTATACCAAATTTGGCATAAAGGTAGCTCTTAGTCCAGAAAGAGTCTTTTTGTTATTTGGTGTAAATCAGTTGAGTAGTTTTTGAGATATTAAAGATTTTTATACATGGGGCAGAAATGCTTCACAAACCCTCCCAAACTCGTGCTGAAATCTGATTGGCTGCCAACACTTCAACAAGGAAGCCGAGCCCCAGAAAGAAAGATGCAACAAGACATAAGGGGCCAGGGTAGTGCCACCCTGACCCCTTAGCTCTGGTGCTGGGGTTCCAGAGGGACCCCACCAGAGCTAAAAAGCACTTTTGAAATTTTTGCCGGGATTCACAACGGATCCGGTGAAAAAAAACAAAAAAAAAAACAAGCATGGGCTCCCACTCTTGCTAATTCTGAAGCCCCTGGGTGGGCCAAGTCTCGGGGGCATTCCCGTTTTACTGTAGGGGGTCTGCCACATGTTGCCCTGGGGACTGCCAACTCCTCAGGACTTTTATCAAACTCAGTGCTGGGGTGGGGGAGGCCGGGCCACTCCCCCCCACGCTGCCCTGGGGACCGCCACCTCGCCAGGCCTTAAACAAAAATGATGCGGGTAGGGCCATTAGAATCCTGCAGCCCTAGGGACAGCCACCTCGCAGGGGCTTTCATCAAACTCTGTGTGGGGGGACCGCACCACTCCCTGCTGCCCCGGGGATCGGCACCTCACTGGTGCTTTAAACAAAAATGATGCAAAGGCAATGTTCCCCCCCACCAACAGCCCTGAGGACTGCCACCTCCCCGGGGCACACATTGGGGGTCTGTTTCGGACCCCCAACACCCAGGGACCACCACCTTCCCCGGGGCTATTACGGTATGGAAGAGAGAAAGAGAGTCATTGCAATGGTCTCTCCATGCAATGACTACAGTAAGCACTCACCTGTGGCATGATGGTTAAGATCACAGACCCTCACCCTGAAAGTTGAGGGTTCTAGTCCCAATATGTCTGTGGTCATTTCCATACTTTAATTTCTTTATAAGTTTTAGGTTCATACTGAAAGGTGATTGTAGGAAAGTACCATCTTGCCTGGCATGTTACCCCCATATTTCACTGTATATATGTTGTTTTAGTTGTATGTGTCACTGGGACCCTGCCAGCCAGGGCCCCAGTGCTCATAAGTGTGCCCTGTATGTGTTACCTGTGTTATGATTAACTGTCTCACTGAGGCTCTGCTATCCAGAACCTCAGTGGTTATGCTCTCTCATTTCTTTCCAAATTGCCACTAACAGGCTAGTGACCAATTGCACCAATTTATATTGGCATACTGGAACACCCTTATAATTCCCTAGTATATGGTACTGAGGTTCCCAGGGTATTGGGGTTCCAGGAGATCCCTATGGGCTGCAGCATTTCTTTTGCCACCCATAGGGAGCTCTGACAATTCTTACACAGGCCTGCCATTGCAGCCTGAGTGAAATAACGTCCACGTTATTTCACAGCCATTTACCACTGCACTTAAGTAACTTATAAGTCAGCTATATGTCTAACCTTTACCTGGTAAAGGTTGGGTGCTAAGTTACTTAGGGCCATATTTATACTCCGTTTGCGCCGGATTTGCGTAGTTTTTTTTAACGCAAATTCGACGCAAAACGAACTCCATATTTATTGTCTGGCGTTAGACGCGTCTAGCGCCAAAGTCCATGGAGTTTGCGTAATTTTTTAGCGTGGACACCTACTTTGCGTTAATGATATGCAAGGTAGGCGTTCCCGTCTAAAAAAGTGACTCCGAGGCATGTGCGCCGTATTTACACTCCCGGGCAAAAATGACGCCCGGGAGTGGGCGGGTCAAAAAAAATGACGTCCAGCCGCTTTTGCGTCGTTTTTTAGCGCCTGGTCAGGGCAGGCATTAAGGGACCTGTGGGCTCGGAAAGAGCCCAGAGGTGCCCTCCCATGCCCCCAGGGAACCCCCCTGTCACCCTTGCCCACCCCAGGAGGACGCCTAAGGATGGAGGGACCCATCCCAGGGAACATAAGGTAAGTTCAGGTAAGTAATTATAATTTTTTTTTTTTGTGGCATAGGGGGGCCTGATTTGTGCCCCCCTACATGCCACTATGCCCAATGACCATGCCCAGGGGACAGAAGTCCCCTGGGCATGGCCATTGGGCAAGGGGGCATGACTCCTGTCTTTGCTAAGACAGGAGTCATTTCAATGGGGGTTGGGAGTAAAACAAAATGGCGCAAATCGGGTTGAGGCGAAAATTTTGCCTCAGCCTGACTTGCCCCATTTTTTTGCGCCCAAGCTCCATATTCCCCTACGCCGGCTAAGTCATTGAATAAATACGGCGCCCGCATGGCGCTTCAGAATGGCGTTAGCCGGCGTTAGATTTTTTGACGCACAACTGCGTTGGCGCAGTTGTGCGTCGAAAAGTATAAATATGGCCCTTAGTGTGTGGGCACCCTGGCACTAGCCAAGGTGCCCCCACATTGTTCAGGGAAAATTCCCCGGACTTTGTGAGTGCGGGGACACCATTACACGCGTGCACTATACATATGTCACGACATATGTATAGCGTCACAATGGTAACTCCGAACATGGCCATGTAACATGTCTAAGATCATGGAATTGTCATCCCAATGCCATTCTGGCATTGGGGAGACAATTCCATGATCCCCCGAGTCTCTAGCACAGACCCGGGTACTGCCAAACTACCTTTCCCGGGGTTTCACTGCAGCTGCTGCTGCGCCAACCCCTCAGACAGGTTTCTGCCCTCCTGGGGTCCAGCCAGGCTTGGCCCAGGAAGGCAGAACAAAGGACTTCCTCAGAGAGAGGGTGTTACACCCTCTCCCTTTGGAAAAAGGTGTTAGGGCTGGGGAGGGGTAACCTCCCCCAGCCTCTGGAAATGCTTTCATGGGCACAGATGGTGCCCATTTCTGCATAAGCCAGTCTACACCGGTTCAGGGATCCCCCAGCTCTGCTCTGGCGCGAAACTGGACAAAGGAAAGGGGAGTGACCACTCCCCTGACCTGCACCTCCCCTGGGAGGTGCCCAGAGCTCCTCCAGTGTGCTCCAGATCTCTGCCATCTTGGAAACAGAGGTGCTGCTGGCACACTGGACTGCTCTGAGTTGCCAGTGCCAGCAGGTGACGTCAGAGACTCCTTCTGATAGGCTCCTCCAGGTGTTGCTAGCCTATCCTCTCTCCTAAGTAGACAAACCTCCTTTTCTAGCTATTTAGGGTCTCTGCTTTGGGGAATTCTTTAGATAACGAATGCAAGAGCTCTTCAAAGTTCCTCTGCATCTCTCTCTCTTCACCTTCTGCCAAGGAATCGACCGCTGACTGCTCTGGAAGCCTGCAAAACTGCAACAAAGTAGCAAAGACGACTACTGCGACCTTGTAACGCTGATCCGGCCGCCATCTTAACTGTTTTCCTGGTGGTGCATGCTGTGGGGGTAGTCTGCCTCCTCTCTGCACTAGAAGCTCCGAAGAAATCTCCTGTGGGTCGACGGAATCTTCCCCCTGCAACCGCAGGCACCAAAGAACTGCATCACCGGTCCTCTGGGTTCCCTCTCAACCCGACGAGCGTGGTTCCTGGAACTCAGAAACTCTGTCCAAGTGACTCCCACAGTCCAGTGACTCTTCAGTCCAAGTTTGGTGGAGGTAAGTCCTTACCTCCCCACGCTAGACTGCATTGCTGGGTGCCACGTGATTTGCAGCCGGTCCGGCTCCTGTGCACTCTTCCAGGATTTCCTTTGTGCACAACCAAGCCTGGGTCTCCGACACTCTAACCTGCAGTGCACGACCTCCTGAGTTGTCCTCCGGCGTCGTGCGACCTTCCTTTGTGACTTCAGGTGAGCTCCGGTTCACTCTTCTTTGTAGTGCCTGTTCCGGCACTTCTGCGGGTGAGGCTTGCTCCTGAGTAGGGTCCTTGTCTTGCTGGGCGCCCCCTCTGTCTCCTCACGCAATTGGCGACATCCTGGTCCCTCCTGGGCCACAGCAGCATCCAAAAACCCTAACGGCAACCCTTGCAGCTAGCAAGGCTTGTTTGTGGTCTTTCTGCATGGAAACACCTCTGCAAGCTTCTCCACGACATGGGACATCCATCCTCCAAAGGGGAAGTTTCTAGCCCTTGTCGTTCTTGCAGAATCCACAGCTTCTACCATCCAGTGGCAGCTTCTTTGCACCCACAGCTGGCATTTCCTGGGCATCTGCCCACTCCCGACTTGATCGTGACTTTTGGACTTGGTCCCCTTGTTCCACAGGTACTCTAGTCAGGAAATCCATCGTTGTTGCATTGCTGGTGTTGGTCTTCCATTCAGAATTCCCCTATCATGACTTCTGTGTTCTTTCGGGAACTTAGGTGCACTTTGCACCCACTTTTCAGGGTCTTGGGGTGGGCTATTTTTCTAACCCTCACTGTTTTCTTACAGTCCCAGCGACCCTCTACAAGGTCACATAGGCTTGGGGTCCATTCGTGGTTCGCATTCCACTTCTAGAGTATATGGTTTGTGTTGCCCCTATCCCTATGTGCCCTCATTACAATCTATTATGACTGTACACTGCTTGCATTGCTTTCTATTGCTATTACTACATATGATTGGTATTGTGTACATATATCTTGTGTATATTTGCTATCCTCATACTGAGGGTACTCACTGAGATACTTTTGGCATATTGTCATAAAAATAAAGTACCTTTATTTTTAGTATATCTGTGTATTGTGTTTTCTTATGATATTGTGCATATGACACCAGTGGTATAGTAGGAGCTTTACACGCCTCCTAGTTCAGCCTAAGCTGCTCTGCTAAGCTACCTTTTCTATCAGCCTAAGCTGCTAGACAATCCTCTACACTAATAAGGGATACCTGGACCTGGTGCAAGGTGTAAGTACCCCTTGGTACCCACTACAAGCCAGGCCAGCCTCCTACATTGGTTGTGCAGCGGTGGGATAAGTACTTGCAACTACTTACCACTTTGTCATTTTGTACTTTTCATAAGAGAAAAATATACAAAACAAGTTCAATGTATGTGCACCTTACCAAAAAGTTTTGCTTTTCTTCTCTTACTCTTTTGCTAAGTGCTGAAAAGTACCTCTAAAACTTTCAAAAAGTTCTTTTAAAGTTTTAAAAGTTTTTTTCTGTTCTTTAAAAAGTTCTGAAACTTTGTCTTTCTCTTTCTGTCCCTTAAACCTTTTCTATAATGTCTGGTACAGGTCAAACTGTTGATCTGACCAAAGTTGCTTATGACCACCTTAGCTGTAAAGGAGCAAGGAGTCTCTGCATTGAAAGAGGTTTAGGGGTAGGGAAGAATCCCTCAGGAGAACTGTTAGTTAATATGCTCATTGAACAGGATAAGACCTTAGTTGGCACCTCTGGTGAGAGATTGGCTGATAGTTCACACTCTGACTCTGGGGCACCCCCAGTGAAAGGGTTAGAAGGGGACCTTCCCAACCTGCCCCTTAGCAGGCCACCTAGCAGGGTTGGTACTGATGTGAGTTCTCATCACAGTATAGAGGTTACTCCTTTAGGCCAGGTTGTTAGAGTGCCATCTGTTAGGGACAGGTCTCCCTCTGTTCATTCTCACCATTCTTCTGTGTCAAAGCATGCCCAACCCACCCTCCCTGAAGACAGAATGTTAGAAAGGGAACTCAATAGATTGAGAGTGGAAGAATCCAGGCTGAAGCTCAAAAAGCAACAGCTGGATTTAGATAGACAAGCATTTGACTTAGAAAAAGAAAGACAGAGGTTGGGGTTTGGACTCCATGGTGGCAGCAGCAGTATTACAGATAGTAATCCTGTAAAAAAGCATGATTCTAGGAATCTGCTCAAGATATTTCCCCCTTACAAGGAGGGGGATGACATTAACAAGTGGTTTGCTGCACTTGAGAGGGCCTGTAATGTACAGGGGGTCCCTCAAAGGCAGTGGGCTGCTATCCTATGGCTATCTTTCAGTGGAAAGGGTAGGGATAGGCTCCTTACTGTTAAGGAAAGTGATGCCAATGGTTTTACAGTTCTTAAGAATGCACTCCTAGATGGTTATGGCTTAACCACTGAACAGTACAGGATCAAGTTCAGAGAAACCAAAAAGGAGTCTTCACAAGACTGGGTAGACTTTGTTGACCATTCAGTGAAGGCCTTGGAGGGGTGGTTACATGGCAGTAAATTTTCTGACTATGAAAGCCTGTATAACTTAATCCTGAGAGAGCATATTCTTAATAATTGTGTGTCTGATTTGTTGCACCAGTACCTGGTAGACTCTGATCTGACCTCTCCCCAAGAATTGGGAATGAAGGCAGACAAATGGGTCAGAACAAGGGTGAACAGAAAAGTTCATACAGGGGGTGACAAGGATGGCAAGAAGAAGGATGGTAAGTCTTCTGACAAGGGTGGGGACAAATCTAAAAATGAGTCTTCATCAGGCCCACAAAAACACTCTGGTGGGGGTGGTGGGCCCAAATCCTCTTCAAATCAAAATCAAGTAAAGAAACCATGGTGCTATTTATGTAAAGTAAAAGGCCATTGGACAACTGATCCCAGTTGTCCAAAGAAAAGCACCAAGCCTCCTACCACTATAACCCCTACTGCTACACCTAGTGCCCCTAGTAATAGCAGTGGTGGTGGGAGCAAACCTACTAATAGCCAATCCAAGAGAGTAGCTGGGCTCACTTTTGGTAATTTAGTTGGGGTTGGTCTTGTTAGGGAGACCACAGAGGCTGTGTTAGTCTCTGAGGGGGCCATTGATTTGGCCACCTTGGTTGCTTGTCCCCTTAATATGGATAAGTACAAGCAACTTCCCCTAATAAATGGTGTTGAGGTTCAGGCCTACAGGGACACAGGTGCCGGTGTTACAATGGTAATAGAGAAACTGGTCCACCATGAACACCTACTTGGTCACCAGTACCAAGTGACTGATGCTCATAACAACACTCTTAGCCACCCCATGGCTGTTGTGAATCTCAACTGGGGGGGGGTTACTGGTCCAAAGAAAGTTGTGGTTGCCTCAGATTTACATGTAGACTGTCTACTAGGGAACGATTTAGAGACATCAGCTTGGGCAGAAGTGGAGTTGGAGGCTCATGCAGCAATGCTGGGCATTCCAGGGCATATGTTTGCTTTAACCAGGGCTCAGGCCAAAAAGCAAAAAGGACAGGGTGACTTGGATCCTGGAAGAATGGACCAAGTGCTCCCTAAAGCTAGGGTTAGTAAAGGTAAAACACTACCTACTATCCCTCCCTCTACAGTGGATTCAACTTCTGAGGAAGAAGAATTTCCACCCTGTGCAGAACCTACATCAGAGGAGCTGGAAGCAGACACTGCTGAGCTTGTGGGTGGAGGGGGGCCTGCCAGGGAGGAACTGAGTGTGGCACAGCAGATCTGTCCCACACTAGAGGGTCTAAGACAGCAAGCTGTCAAACAAGCAAATGTGGATGTCAGTGACTCTCACAGAGTTTACTGGGAGGACAACCTCTTGTATACTGAAGCAAGGGATCTAAAACCTGGAGCTGCCAGGAGATTGGTGATTCCTCAGCAATACAGAGAGTTCCTCCTAACTCTAGCATACAACATTCCTTTGGCTGGACATTTAGGGCAAATGAAAACTTGGGACAGGCTTGTCCCCTTGTTTCATTGGCCTAGAATGTCAGAGGATACAAAGGAATTTTGTAAGTCCTGTGAAACCTGTCAAGCCAGTGGCAAAACAGGTGGCACTCCAAAGGCACCCCTTATTCCACTGCCTGTGGTTGTGGTTCCCTTTGAAAGGGTAGGGGTTGACATAGTTGGCCCCCTTGACCCTCCTACTGCTTCAGGCAATAGGTTTATCTTGGTGGTAGTGGACCATGCCACCAGATATCCTGAAGCAATTCCTCTAAGGACCACTACAGCTCCTACAGTGGCAAAGGCCCTCCTGGGAATCCTTTCCAGGGTGGGCTTCCCAAAAGAGGTGTTATCAGACAGGGGAAGCAATTTCATGTCTGCTTACTTAAAGGCCATGTGGAAGAAATGTGGTGTGACATACAAGTTCACCACACCCTATCATCCACAAACAAATGGACTGGTTGAGAGGTTTAATAAAACTCTCAAAGGAATGATAATGGGACTCCCTGAAAAACTCCGGAGGAGATGGGATGTCCTGTTACCTTGCCTCCTTTTTGCTTACAGGGAGGTACCCCAGAAAGGAGTGGGCTTCAGCCCCTTTGAACTCCTATTTGGACACCCTGTAAGAGGTCCCCTAACACTTGTGAAGGAGGGTTGGGAACAACCTTTAAAAGCTCCAAAGCAAGACATAGTGGACTATGTACTTGGCCTAAGATCTAGGATGGCTGAGTACATGAAAAAGGCCAGTAAAAACCTTCAGGCCAGCCAAGAGCTCCAAAAGCAATGGCATGACCAGAAGGCTGTTCTGATTCAGTACCAACCAGGGCAGAAAGTGTGGGTCTTGGAGCCTGTGGCCCCAAGAGCACTCCAAGACAAATGGAGTGGACCCCACATTATTGTTGAGAAAAAGGGAGAAGTCACCTACTTGGTTGACTTGGGCACTGGCAGGAGTCCCCTTAGGGTGCTCCATGTCAATCGCCTAAAACCCTACTATGACAGGGCTGATCTCACCCTGCTCATGGCAACAGATGAAGGACAGGAAGAAGAGAGTGACCCTCTCCCTGATCTCTTCTCTTCCACAGAACAAGATGCTCTAGTGGAAGGTGTAGTTCTGGCAGATTGTCTTACTGCTGAACAGAAAGATCACTGCATAAATCTCCTGGGTCAGTTTTCTGAACTCTTTTCTACTGTGCCAGGCACCACTTCTTGGTGTGAGCACACTATAGATACTGGAGACAGCTTGCCTGTCAAAATTAAGATCTATAGGCAGCCTGACCATGTTAGGGACTGCATAAAACAAGAGGTTCAGAAAATGCTTGAACTGGGAGAGGTTGAGCACTCTGAAAGTCGACAGGCCTCTCCTGTGGTACTTGTACCAAAACCTCATTCCAAAGATGGAAAGAAGGAAATGAGATTTTGTGTAGATTATAGAGGTCTCAACCAGGTAACTAAAACTAATGCTCACCCTATACCCAGGGCAGATGAGCTAATAGATACACTGGCATCTGCCAAGTATCTAAACACCTTTGATTTGACTGCAAGGTATTGGCAGATCAAGTTATCAAAGGATGCTAAAGCAAAAACTGAATTTTCAACCATTGGAGGGCACTATCAATTCACAGTAATGCCTTTTGGGTTGAAAAATGCACCTGCCACTTTTCAGAGGTTGGCGAATACAGTCCTGCAAGGGTTGGAGACTTTTAGTGCAGCATATCTATATGATATAGCTGTCTTTAGCTCCACATGGGATGATCACCTGGTGTAGGAGGCTGGACTGGCTTGTAGTGGGTACCAAGGGGTACTTGCACCTTGCACCAGGCCCAGTTATCCCTTATTAGTGTATAGGGTGTCTAGCAGCTTAGGCTGATAGATAATGGTAGCTTAGCAAAGCAGCTCAGGCTGAACTAGGAGACGTGTGAAGCTACTACAGTACCACTTAGTGTCATATGCACAATATCATAAGAAAACACAATACACAGTTATACTAAAAATAAAGGTACTTTATTTTTATGACAATATGCCAAAGTATCTTAGAGTGTACCCTCAGTGAGAGGATAGGAAATATACACAAGATATATATACACAATAGCAAAAATATGCAGTATAGTCTTAGAAAACAGTGCAAACAATGTATAATTACAATAGGATGCAATGGGGAAACATAGGGATAGGGGCAACACAAACCATATACTCCAAAAGTGGAATGTGAACCACGAATGGACCCCAAACCTATGTGACCTTGTAGAGGGTCGCTGGGACTATTAGAAAATAGTGAGAGTTAGAAAAATAACCCTCCCCAAGACCCTGAAAAGTGAGTGCAAAGTGCACCAAAGTTCCCCTAAGGACAAAATAGTCGTGTTAGAGGGAGAATGCAAGGAAAACACAAATCAGCAATGCAACAACGATGGATTCCTGTCTGAAGGTACCTGTGGAACAAGGGGACCAAGTCCAAAAGTCACAAGCAGCTCGGAGATGGGCAGATGCCCAAGAAATGCCAGCGGTTGGTGCAAAGAAGCTCTTACTAGGCTGAAGAACTGTGAATACTGCAGGAACGACAAGGGCTAGAGACTTCCCCTTTGGAGGATGGATCCCCCCCGCCTTGGAGAGTCGTGCAGAAGTGTTTTCCCGCCGGATGGACGCCAACAAGCCTTGCTACACGCAAATCGTGCGTTTGGCGTTTTTGGACGCTGCTGGGGCCCAGGAGGGACCAGGAGGTCGCAAATTGGACCTGCAGAGAGAGGGGACGTCGAGCAAGACAAGGAGCCCTCACTGAAGCAGGTAGCACCCGGAGAAGTGCCAGAAACAGGCACTACGAGGATGCGTGAAACGGTGCTCGCCGAAGTTGCACAAAGGAGTCCCACGTCGCCGGAGACCAACTTAGAAAGTCGTGCAATGCAGGTTAGAGTGCCGTGGACCCAGGCTTGGCTGTGCACGAAGGATTTCCGCCGGAAGTGCACAGGGGCCGGAGAAGCTTGCAAAGTCGCGGTTCCCAGCAATGCAGCCCAGCGAGGTGAGGCAAGGACTTACCTCCACCAAACTTGGGCTGAAGAGTCACTGGACTGTGGGGGTCACTTGGACGGTGTCGCTGGATTCGAGGGACCTCGCTCGTCGTGCTGAGAGGAGACCCAAGGGACCGGAGATGCAGCTTTTTGGTGCCTGCGGTTGCAGGGGGAAGATTCCGTCGACCCACGGGAGATTTCTTCGGAGCTTCTGGTGCAGAGAGGAGGCAGACTACCCCCACAGCATGCACAAGCAGGAAAACAGTCGAGAAGGCGGCAGGATCAGCGTTACAGAGTTGCAGTAGTCGTCTTTGCTACTATGTTGCAGGTTTGCAGGCTTCCAGCGCGGTCAGCGGTCGATTCCTTATCAGAAGGTGAAGAGGGAGATGCAGAGGAACTCGGCTGAGCTCATGCATTCGTTATCTAAAGTTTCCCCAGAGACAGAGACCCTAAATAGCCAGAAAAGAGGGTTTGGCTACCTAGGAGAGAGGAAAGGCTACTAACACCTGAAGGAGCCTATCACAAGGAGTCTCTGACGTCACCTGGTGGCACTGGCCACTCAGAGCAGTCCAGTGTGCCAGCAGCACCTCTGTTTCCAAGATGGCAGAGGTCTGGAGCACACTGGAGGAGCTCTGGACACCTCCCAGGGGAGGTGCAGGTCAGGGGAGTGGTCACTCCCCTTTCCTTTGTCCAGTTTCGCGCCAGAGCAGGGGCTAAGGGGTCCCTGAACCGGTGTAGACTGGCTTATGCAGAATTGGGCACCTCTGTGCCCAACAAAGCATTTCCAGAGGCTGGGGGAGGCTACTCCTCCCCTGCCTTCACACCATTTTCCAAAGGGAGAGGGTGTCACACCCTCTCTCAGAGGAAGTTCTTTGTTCTGCCATCCTGGGCCAGGCCTGGCTGGACCCCAGGAGGGCAGATGCCTGTCTGAGGGGTTGGCAGCAGCAGCAGCTGCAGAGAAACCCCAGGAAGGGCAGTCTGGCAGTACCAGGGTCTGTGCTACAGACCACTGGGATTATGGAATTGTACCAACAATGCCAGGATGGCATAGAGGGGGCAATTCCATGATCATAGACATGTTACATGGCCATATTCGGAGTTACCATGGTGAAGCTACATATAGGTAGTGACCTATATGTAGTGCACGCGTGTAATGGTGTCCCCGCACTCACAAAGTTCAGTGAATTGGCTCTGAACAATGTGGGGGCACCTTGGCTAGTGCCAGGGTGCCCTCACACTAAGTAACTTTGCACCTAACCTTTACCAGGTAAAGGTTAGACATATAGGTGACTTATAAGTTACTTAAGTGCAGTGTAAAATGGCTGTGAAATAACGTGGACGTTATTTCACTCAGGCTGCAGTGGCAGGCCTGTGTAAGAATTGTCAGAGCTCCCTATGGGTGGCAAAAGAAATGCTGCAGCCCATAGGGATCTCCTGGAACCCCAATACCCTGGGTACCTCAGTACCATATACTAGGGGATTATAAGGGTGTTCCAGTAAGCCAATGTAAATTGGTAAAAATGGTCACTAGCCTGTCAGTGACAATTTGGAAAGAAATGAGAGAGCATAACCACTGAGGTTCTGATTAGCAGAGCCTCAGTGAGACAGTTAGTCACTACACAGGTAACACATACAGGCACACTTATGAGCACTGGGGCCCTGGGTTACCAGGGTCCCAGTGACACATACAACTAAAACAACATATATACAGTGAAAAAATGGGGGTAACATGCCAGGCAAGATGGTACTTTCCTACACAACCCCCCCCCAAACGAAGGACAATAAGACTAGCCATTACCTGATGAGTCTTCATTGTCTAAGTGGAAATATCTGGAGAGTCCATCTGCATTGGAGTGGCTACTCCCAGGTCTATGTTCCACTGTATAGTCCATTCCCTGTAGGGATATGGACCACCTCAACAATTTAGGATTTTCACCTTTCATTTGTTTTAGCCAAAGTAGAGGTTTGTGGTCTGTCTGAACAATGAAGTGAGTGCCAAACAGGTATGGCCTCAACTTCTTCAGAGCCCAGACCACAGCAAAGGCCTCCCTCTCAATGGCAGACCAACGCTTTTCTCTAGGGGTCAACCTTCTACTAATAAAAGCAACAGGTTGATCCTGGCCCTCAGAATTAAGTTGTGATAGGACTGCCCCTACTCCTAATTCAGATGCATCAGTTTGGACATAGAATTTTTTAGAGTAACAAGGGCTTTTCAGGACAGGTGCAGAGCACATGGCCTGCTTCAGCTCCTCAAAAGCTTTCTGACAGTTTGCTGTCCATAATACCTTTTTAGGCATTTTCTTGGATGTGAGGTCATTAAGAGGGGCTGCAATGGAGCCATAGTTCTTAATGAACCTCCTGTAATACCCAGTGAGGCCTAGGAAGGCTCTCACCTGAGTCTGAGTGGTAGGGGGAATCCAATCAATAATAGTTTGGATTTTCCCCTGAAGTGGTGCAATCTGTTCCCCACCAACAAGGTGTCCCAGATAAACCACCTTACCCTGCCCTATCTGGCACTTTGAAGCCTTGATAGTGAGGCCTGCCTTTTGCAGGGCCTCCAAAACTTTCCAAAGGTGGACCAGGTGATCATCCCAGCTGGAGCTAAAGACAGCTATATCATCCAAATATGCTGCGCTGAAAGCTTCCAGCCCTTGCAGGACTGTGTTCACCAACCTCTGAAAAGTGGCAGGTGCATTTTTCAAACCAAAAGGCATTACAGTAAACTGGTAATGTCCTCCAATGGTAGAAAATGCAGTCTTAGGTTTAGCATCTTCTGACATTTTGATCTGCCAATACCCTGCAGTCAAATCAAAAGTGCTTAGATACTTGGCAGATGCCAGTGTATCTATTAGCTCATCTGCCCTGGGTATAGGGTGAGCATCTGTTTTGGTTACCAAGTTGAGACCTCTATAGTCTACACAAAACCTCATTTCCTTCTTTCCATCTTTAGAATTGGGTTTTGGTACCAGTACCACAGGAGAAGCCCATGGACTGTCAGAGTGCTCAACCACTCCTAGTTCCAACATCTTCTGAACTTCTTGCTTTATGCAGTCCCTGACATGGTCAGGCTGCCTATAGATCTTACTTTTGACAGGTAAACTGTCTCCAGTATCTATAGTGTGCTCACACCAAGAAGTGGTGCCTGGCACAATGGAGAAGAGTTCTGAAAATTGTCCTAGGAGATTTATGCAATTATCTTTCTGCTCAGCAGTAAGACAATCAGCCAAAACTACCCCTTCCACAAGAGCATCTTGTTCTGTGGAAGAGAAGAGATCAGGTAGAGGATCACTGTCTTCTTCCTGTCCCTCATCTGTTGCCATGAGCAGGGTGAGATCAGCCCTGTCATAGTAGGGTTTCAGGCGGTTGACATGGAGCACCCTAAGGGGACTCCTGGCAGTGCCTAAGTCAACCAAGTAGGTGACTTCACCCTTCTTTTCAACAATTGTGTGTGGACCACTCCATTTATCTTGGAGTGCTCTTGGGGCCACAGGCTCCAAGACCCACACTTTCTGCCCTGGTTGGTACTGAACCAAAACAGCCTTCTGGTCATGCCATTGCTTCTGGAGCTCTTGGCTGGCCTGAAGGTTTTTACTGGCCTTTTTCATGTACTCAGCCATCCTTGATCTGAGGCCAAGTACATAATCCACAATATCCTGCTTAGGAGCTTTTAAAGGTTGTTCCCAACCCTCCTTTACAAGTGTGAGTGGACCCCTAACAGGGTGTCCAAAAAGAAGTTCAAAGGGGCTGAAGCCCACTCCTTTCTGGGGTACCTCCCTGTAGGCAAAAAGGAGGCATGGTAGAAGGATATCCCATCTCCTGCGGAGTTTTTCAGGGAGTCCCATAATCATGCCTTTGAGAGTTTTATTAAATCTCTCCACCAGTCCATTTGTTTGTGGATGATAGGGTGTTGTGAACTTGTAAGTTACACCACACTCCTTCCACATGGCCTTTAAGTATGCAGACATGAAATTGCTTCCTCTGTCTGATACTACTTCCTTTGGGAAGCCCACCCTGGAAAATATTCCCAGGAGGGCCTTTGCCACTGCAGGAGCTGTAGTGGTCCTTAAAGGAATAGCTTCAGGATATCTTGTGGCATGGTCCACTACCACCAAGATAAACCTATTGCCTGAAGCAGTAGGAGGGTCAAGGGGGCCAACTATGTCAACCCCTACCCTTTCAAAGGGAACCCCAACCACAGGCAGTGGGATAAGGGGTGCCTTTGGAGTGCCACCTGTCTTGCCACTGGCTTGACAGGTTTCACAGGACTTACAAAATTCTTTTGTGTCCTCAGACATCCTAGGCCAATGAAACAGTGGTACCAATCTGTCCCAAGTTTTCATTTGACCCAGGTGCCCAGCTAAGGGAATGTCATGTGCCAGTGTTAGGAGGAACTTTCTGTACTCCTGAGGAATCACTAATCTCCTGGCAGCTCCAGGTTTAGGATCCCTTTGCTCAGTGTACAAGAGGTTGTCCTCCCAGTAAACTCTGTGTGAGTCACTGACATCCCCATTAGCCTGTTTGACAGCTTGCTGTCTGAGACCCTCTAATGTGGGACAGGTTTGCTGTGCCACACTCAGCTCCTCTCTGGCAGGCCCCCCTTCACCCAAAAGCTCAGCAGTGTCTGCTTCCAGCTCCTCTGGTGTAGGTTCTGCACAGGGAGGGAATTCTTCTTCCTCAGAAGTAGAATCCACTGTAGAGGGAGGGATAGTAGGAAGTGGTTTGCTTCTACTAGCCCTAGCTTTAGGGAGCACTTGGTCCATTGTTCCAGGATCCAAGCTTCCCTGTCCTTTTTGCTTTTTGGCCTGAGCCCTTGTCAAAGCAAAAATATGCCCTGGGATGCCCAGCATTGCTGCATGGGCCTCCAACTCCACATCTGACCAAGCTGATGTCTCCAAATCGTTCCCTAATAGACAGTCTACAGGTAAATCTGAAGCTACCACAACTTTCTTTGGACCAGATACCCCCCCCCAGTTGAGATTTACAACAGCCATGGGGTGGCTTTGTGTTATGTTGTGAGCATCGGTTACTTGGTACTGGTGTCCAAGTATGTGTTGTTCAGGGTGCACCAGTTTCTCAATCACCATTGTGACACTGGCACCTGTGTCCCTGTAGGCCTGGACCTCAACACCATTTATTAGGGTTAGTTGCTTGTACTTCTCCAAGTTATGGGGGCAAGCAACCAAAGTGGCTAAGTCAATAGCCCCTTCAGAGACTAAAGTAGCCTCTGTGGTCTCCCTAATCAGACCAACCCCAACTAAATTACCAAAAGTGAGCCCAGCTACTCCCTTGGATTGGCTATTAGTAGGTTTGCTCCCACCACCACTGCTATTAGTAGGGACACTAGGTGTAGCAGTAGGGGTTGTAGTGGTAGGAGCTGTGGTGCCTTTCTTTGGACAACTGGGATCTGTTGTCCAATGGCCTTTTATCTTACATAAATAGCACCATGGTTTCCTTTCCTTGTTCTGATTAGAGGAAGGTTTGGGCCCACCACCCCCACCAGAGTGTTTTTGTGGGCCTGATGAAGACTCATTTTTAGATTTGTCCCCACCCTTGTCAGAAGACTTACCATCCTTCTTTTTGTTGCCATCTTTGTCACCCCCTGTATGAACTTTTCTGTTCACTCTTGTTCTGACCCATTTGTCTGCCTTCTTTCCCAATTCTTGGGGAGAGGTCAGATCAGAGTCCACCAAGTACTGGTGCAACAAATCAGACACACAATTATTAAGAATATGCTCTCTCAGGATTAAGTTATACAGGCTGTCATAATCAGTAACTTTACTGCCATGTAACCACCCCTCCAAGGCCTTCACTGCCTGGTCAATGAAATCAACCCAGTCTTGTGAAGACTCCTTTTTGGTATCTCTGAACTTGATCCTGTACTGTTCAGTGGTTAAGCCATAACCATCCAGGAGTGCATTCTTAAGAACTTGGAAATTGTTAGCATCATTTTCTTTTACAGTAAGGAGCCTATCTCTACCTTTTCCAGTAAATGATAGCCATAGGATAGCAGCCCACTGCCTTTGAGGGACATCCTGTACAGCACAGGCCCTCTCAAGTGCAGCAAACCACTTGTTAATGTCATCCCCCTCCTTGTAAGGGGGAACTATCTTATGCAGATTCCTGGAATCATGCTCTTTTGCAGGATGACTATGGGGAATACTGCTGCTGCCACCATGGGTATCTAAACCCATTTTCTGTCTTTCCCTCTCTATTTCTAAAGACTGTCTATCCAAATCCAGCTGTTGCTTCTTGAGCTTCAGTCTGGTTTGCTCCACTCTCAATCTATTGAGCTCCCTTTCCAACAATCTGTCATCAGGGTGGGTGGGAGGGACATTTCTAGATACAGAGGTATGATGGGAATGAACAGAAGGAGACCTGTCCCTTACAGAGGGCACCCTAACAGCTTGGCTACCAGTATAATGTGAGAGCACATCATCAGTATGATGTGATTCAACCTCTGTACCAACTATGCTAGACTGTCTAGTAATGGGCAGGCTGAGAAGTTTCTTTCCTGAACCTTTTCCTGGGGGAGTCCCTGGATCAGATTGAGAACCATTAGCTACTTTTTCTACAGATTGGGCACTTATGGCCTTATCCTGTACTCTAAGCATATTAATTAACAGTTCTAAAGAAGGATTCTTCCCTACACTCAAACCTCTCTCTATGCAGAGACTCCTTGCTCCTTTCCAGCTAAGGTGATCATATGCAAGTTTGGACAGTTCAACTTTTTGGCCTGTGCCAGACATTTTTTTAGAGAGAGTTAAAGTGATAGACAAAGAGAAAAAAGTTTTCAGAACTTTTTGGAAAGACAGAAAAAAAACTTTTTAAACTTTTTAAGAACTTTTTGAAAGTTTAGAAGTACTTTTCAGCACTTAGAAAAGAGTGAAAAGAGGAAATGCAAAACTTTTTGGCTATGTGTATATACACTGACCTTGTTTTGTATATTTTTCTCTTATGAAAAGTACAATGACAAGAGTGGTAAGCAGTCTCAAGCACTTATCCCACCACTGCACAACCAATGTAGGAGGCTGGACTGGCTTGTAGTGGGTACCAAGGGGTACTTGCACCTTGCACCAGGCCCAGTTATCCCTTATTAGTGTATAGGGTGTCTAGCAGCTTAGGCTGATAGATAATGGTAGCTTAGCAAAGCAGCTCAGGCTGAACTAGGAGACGTGTGAAGCTACTACAGTACCACTTAGTGTCATATGCACAATATCATAAGAAAACACAATACACAGTTATACTAAAAATAAAGGTACTTTATTTTTATGACAATATGCCAAAGTATCTTAGAGTGTACCCTCAGTGAGAGGATAGGAAATATACACAAGATATATATACACAATAGCAAAAATATGCAGTATAGTCTTAGAAAACAGTGCAAACAATGTATAATTACAATAGGATGCAATGGGGAAACATAGGGATAGGGGCAACACAAACCATATACTCCAAAAGTGGAATGTGAACCACGAATGGACCCCAAACCTATGTGACCTTGTAGAGGGTCGCTGGGACTATTAGAAAATAGTGAGAGTTAGAAAAATAACCCTCCCCAAGACCCTGAAAAGTGAGTGCAAAGTGCACCAAAGTTCCCCTAAGGACAAAATAGTCGTGTTAGAGGGAGAATGCAAGGAAAACACAAATCAGCAATGCAACAACGATGGATTCCTGTCTGAAGGTACCTGTGGAACAAGGGGACCAAGTCCAAAAGTCACAAGCAGCTCGGAGATGGGCAGATGCCCAAGAAATGCCAGCGGTTGGTGCAAAGAAGCTCTTACTAGGCTGAAGAACTGTGAATACTGCAGGAACGACAAGGGCTAGAGACTTCCCCTTTGGAGGATGGATCCCCCCCGCCTTGGAGAGTCGTGCAGAAGTGTTTTCCCGCCGGATGGACGCCAACAAGCCTTGCTACACGCAAATCGTGCGTTTGGCGTTTTTGGACGCTGCTGGGGCCCAGGAGGGACCAGGAGGTCGCAAATTGGACCTGCAGAGAGAGGGGACGTCGAGCAAGACAAGGAGCCCTCACTGAAGCAGGTAGCACCCGGAGAAGTGCCAGAAACAGGCACTACGAGGATGCGTGAAACGGTGCTCGCCGAAGTTGCACAAAGGAGTCCCACGTCGCCGGAGACCAACTTAGAAAGTCGTGCAATGCAGGTTAGAGTGCCGTGGACCCAGGCTTGGCTGTGCACGAAGGATTTCCGCCGGAAGTGCACAGGGGCCGGAGAAGCTTGCAAAGTCGCGGTTCCCAGCAATGCAGCCCAGCGAGGTGAGGCAAGGACTTACCTCCACCAAACTTGGGCTGAAGAGTCACTGGACTGTGGGGGTCACTTGGACGGTGTCGCTGGATTCGAGGGACCTCGCTCGTCGTGCTGAGAGGAGACCCAAGGGACCGGAGATGCAGCTTTTTGGTGCCTGCGGTTGCAGGGGGAAGATTCCGTCGACCCACGGGAGATTTCTTCGGAGCTTCTGGTGCAGAGAGGAGGCAGACTACCCCCACAGCATGCACAAGCAGGAAAACAGTCGAGAAGGCGGCAGGATCAGCGTTACAGAGTTGCAGTAGTCGTCTTTGCTACTATGTTGCAGGTTTGCAGGCTTCCAGCGCGGTCAGCGGTCGATTCCTTATCAGAAGGTGAAGAGGGAGATGCAGAGGAACTCGGCTGAGCTCATGCATTCGTTATCTAAAGTTTCCCCAGAGACAGAGACCCTAAATAGCCAGAAAAGAGGGTTTGGCTACCTAGGAGAGAGGAAAGGCTACTAACACCTGAAGGAGCCTATCACAAGGAGTCTCTGACGTCACCTGGTGGCACTGGCCACTCAGAGCAGTCCAGTGTGCCAGCAGCACCTCTGTTTCCAAGATGGCAGAGGTCTGGAGCACACTGGAGGAGCTCTGGACACCTCCCAGGGGAGGTGCAGGTCAGGGGAGTGGTCACTCCCCTTTCCTTTGTCCAGTTTCGCGCCAGAGCAGGGGCTAAGGGGTCCCTGAACCGGTGTAGACTGGCTTATGCAGAATTGGGCACCTCTGTGCCCAACAAAGCATTTCCAGAGGCTGGGGGAGGCTACTCCTCCCCTGCCTTCACACCATTTTCCAAAGGGAGAGGGTGTCACACCCTCTCTCAGAGGAAGTTCTTTGTTCTGCCATCCTGGGCCAGGCCTGGCTGGACCCCAGGAGGGCAGATGCCTGTCTGAGGGGTTGGCAGCAGCAGCAGCTGCAGAGAAACCCCAGGAAGGGCAGTCTGGCAGTACCAGGGTCTGTGCTACAGACCACTGGGATTATGGAATTGTACCAACAATGCCAGGATGGCATAGAGGGGGCAATTCCATGATCATAGACATGTTACATGGCCATATTCGGAGTTACCATGGTGAAGCTACATATAGGTAGTGACCTATATGTAGTGCACGCGTGTAATGGTGTCCCCGCACTCACAAAGTTCAGTGAATTGGCTCTGAATAATGTGGGGGCACCTTGGCTAGTGCCAGGGTGCCCTCACACTAAGTAACTTTGCACCTAACCTTTACCAGGTAAAGGTTAGACATATAGGTGACTTATAAGTTACTTAAGTGCAGTGTAAAATGGCTGTGAAATAACGTGGACGTTATTTCACTCAGGCTGCAGTGGCAGGCCTGTGTAAGAATTGTCAGAGCTCCCTATGGGTGGCAAAAGAAATGCTGCAGCCCATAGGGATCTCCTGGAACCCCAATACCCTGGGTACCTCAGTACCATATACTAGGGGATTATAAGGGTGTTCCAGTAAGCCAATGTAAATTGGTAAAAATGGTCACTAGCCTGTCAGTGACAATTTGGAAAGAAATGAGAGAGCATAACCACTGAGGTTCTGATTAGCAGAGCCTCAGTGAGACAGTTAGTCACTACACAGGTAACACATACAGGCACACTTATGAGCACTGGGGCCCTGGGTTACCAGGGTCCCAGTGACACATACAACTAAAACAACATATATACAGTGAAAAAATGGGGGTAACATGCCAGGCAAGATGGTACTTTCCTACACCTGGTCCACCTGTGGAAAGTTTTGGAGGCCCTGCAAAAGGCAGGCCTCACTATCAAGGCTTCAAAGTGCCAGATAGGGCAGGGGAAAGTGGTTTATCTGTGACACCTTGTAGGTGGAGAACAGATTGCACCACTTCAGGGGAAAATCCAAACTATCATAGATTGGGTTCCCCCTACAACTCAGACTCAGGTGAGAGCCTTCTTAGGCCTCACTGGGTACTACAGGAGGTTCATAAAGAACTATGGCTCCATTGCAGCCCCTCTTAATGACCTCACTTCAAAGAAGATGCCTAAAAAGGTATTATGGACAGCAAACTGTCAGAAAGCTTTTGAGGAGCTGAAGCAGGCCATGTGCTCTGCACCTGTCCTGAAAAGCCCCTGTTACTCCAAAAAATTCATTGTCAAAACTGATGCATCTGAAGTAGGGGTAGGGGCAGTCTTATCACAACTTAATTCTGAGGGCCAGGATCAACCTGTTGCTTTTATCAGCAGGAGGTTGACCCCTAGAGAAAAGCGTTGGTCTGCCATAGAGAGGGAGGCCTTTGCTGTGGTCTGGGCACTGAAGAAGTTGAGGCCATACCTGTTTGGCACTCACTTCATTGTTCAGACAGACCACAAACCTCTACTTTGGCTAAAACAAATGAAAGGTGAAAATCCTAAATTGTTGAGGTGGTCCATATCCCTACAGGGAATGGACTATACAGTGGAACATTGACCTGGTAGTACCCACTCCAATGCAGATGGACTCTCCAGATATTTCCACTCAGACAATGAAGACTCATCAGGTCATGGCTAGTCTTATTGTCCCTCGTTTGGGGGGGGGGGGGTTGTGTAGGAAAGTACCATCTTGCCTGGCATGTTACCCCCATATTTCACTGTATATATGTTGTTTTAGTTGTATGTGCCACTGGGACCCTGCCAGCCAGGGCCCCAGTGCTCATAAGTGTGCCCTGTATGTGTTACCTGTGTTATGACTAACTGTCTCACTGAGGCTCTGCTATCCAGAACCTCAGTGGTTATGCTCTCTTATTTCTTTCCAAATTGTCACTAACAGGCTAGTGACCAATTTCACTAATTTACATTGGCATACTGGAACACCCTTATAATTCCCTAGTATATGGTACAGAGGTACCCAAAGTATTGGGGTTCCAGGAGATCCCTATGGGCTGCAGCATTTCTTTTGCCACCCATAGGGAGCTCTGACAATTCTCACACAGGCCTGCCATTGCAGCCTGAGTGAAATAACGTCCACGTTATTTCACAGCCATTTACCACTGCACTTAAGTAACTTATAAGTCACCTATATGTCTTACCTTTACCTGGTAAAGGTTGGGTGCTAAGTTACTTAGTGTTTGGGCACCCTGGCACTAGCCAAGGTGCCCCCACATTGTTCAGGGCAAATTCCCCGGACTTTGTGAGTGCGGAGACGCCATTACACGCGTGCACTATACATATGTCACGACATATGTATAGCGTCACAATGGTAACTCCAAACATAGCCATGTAACATGTCTAAGATCATGGAATTGTCACCCCAATGCCATTCTGGCATTGGGGAGACAATTCCATGATCCCCCGAGTCTCTAGCACAGACCCGGGTACTGCCAAACTACCTTTCCCAGGGATTCACTGCAGCTGCTGCCAACCCCTCAGACAGGGTTCTGCCCTCCTGGGGTCCAGCCAGGCTTGGCCCAGGAAGGCAGAACAAAGGACTTCCTCAGAGAGAGGGTGTTACACCCTCTCCCTTTGGAAAAAGGTGTTAGGGCTGGGGAGGAGTAGCCTCCCCCAGCCTCTTGAAATGCTTTCATGGGCACAGGTGGTGTACATTTCTGCATAAGCCAGTCTACACCGGTTCAGGGATCCCCCAGCCCTGCTCTGGCGCGAAACTGGACAAAGGAAAGGGGAGTGACCACTCCCCTGACCTGCACCTCCCCTGGGAGGTGCCCAGAGCTCCTCCAGTGTACACCAGACCTCTGCCATCTTGGAAACAGAGGTGCTGCTGGCACACTGGACTGCTCTGAGTGGCCAGTGCCAGCAGGTGACGTCAGAGACTCCTTCTGATAGGCTCCTCCAGGTGTTGCTAGCCTATCCTCTCTCCTAAGTAGCCAAACCTCCTTTTCTGGCTATTTAGGGTCTCTGCTTTGGGGAATTCTTTAGATAACGAATGCAAGAGCTCATCAGAGTTCCTCTGCATCTCTCTCTTCACCTTCTACCAAGGAATCGACCGCTGACTGCTCTGGAAGCCTGCAAAACTACAACAAAGTAGCAAAGATGACTACTGTAACCTTGTAACGCTGATCCGGCCGCCTTCATGACTGTTTTCCTGGTGGTGCATGCAGTGGCGGTAGTCTGCCTCCTCTCTGCACTAGAAGCTCCGACGAAATCTCCTGTGGGTCGATGGAATCTTCCCCCTGCAACCGCAGGCACCAAAGAACTGCATCACCGGTCCTCTGGGTCCCCTCTCAGCCCGACGAGCGTGGTCCCTGGAACTCAGCAACTCTGTCCAAGTGACTCCCACAGTCCAGTGACTCTTCAGTCCAAGTTTGGTGGAGGTAAGTCCTTGCCTTCCCATGCTAGACTGCATTGCTGGGTACCGCGTGATTTGCAGCTGCTCCGGCTCCTGTGCACTCTTCCAGGATTTCCTTTGTGCACAGCCAAGCCTGGGTCCCCGACACTCTAACCTGCAGTGCACGACCTCCTGAGCTGTCCTCTGGCGTCGTGAGACCTTCCTTTGTGACTTCGGGTGAGCTCCAGTTCACTCTTCTTTGTAGTGCCTGTAGTGGGCTCCTTGTCTTTCTGGGCGCCCCTCTGTCTCCTCACACAATTGGCGACATCCTGGTCCCTCCTGGGCCACAGCAGCATCCAAAAACCCTAACCGCGACCCTTGCAGCTAGCAAGGCTTGTTTGCGGTCTTTTTGCACGGAAACACATCTGCAAGCTTCTTCACGACGTAGACATCCATCCTCCAAAGGGGAAGTTTCTAGCCCTTGTCGTTCTTGCAGAATCCACAGCTTCTATCATCCGGTGGCAGCTTCTTTGCACCCACAGCCGGCATTTCCTGGGCATCTGCCCACTCCCGACTTGATTGTGACTTTTGGACTTGATCCCCTTGTTCCACAGGTACTCTCGTCAGGAAATCCATTGTTGTTGCATTGCTGGTGTTGGTCTTCCTTGCAGAATTCCCCTATCACGACTTCTGTGTTCTTTGGCGAACTTAGGTGCACTTTGCACCCACTTTTCAGGGTCTTGGGGTGGGCTATGTTTCTAACCCTCACTGTTTTCTTACAGTCCCAGCAACCCTCTACAAGGTCACATAGGCTTGGGGTCCATTCGTGGTTCACATTCCACTTCTAGAGTATATGGTTTGTGTTGCCCCATCCCTATGTGCCCTCATTGCAATCTATTGTGACTGTACACTGCTTGCATTGCTTTCTATTGCTATTACTGCATATTTTTGGTATTGTGTACATATATCTTGTGTATATTTGCTATCCTCATACTGAGGGTACTCACTGAGATACTTTTGGCATATTGTCATAAAAATAAAGGGCCATATTTATACTTTTTGACGCAAAGCTGCGCCGGCGCAGTTTTGCGTAAATTATTTTACCGCCGGCTAACGCCATTTCGATGCGCCGTGCGGGCGTCAAATTTATACTTTGTACTTTGACGCACGGCGGTGCAACCAACAGGTGGGAGTCATTTTTTTTTACGCACATCGCGGCGCCAAGTCGTAAACGAAAACTACGTTAACGCGACGCAAATGACTGTGGGTCGATTTACGACAGCGCGACCCGGAAAGCGCCGTTTTTTTGGACGCAATAGCGTCAAAAATACCCGCGAACACTGCCCTTTCAGCAGAGGAGAGCCAAAATGGATCCCAGATGCCACTACAGACCCCAGGAAGATGACAGCAGACCAGGAACCAGCCAGGATGATCCACAATGGAACCAGGACATATATAGAAAAAAAAGAAAGTGTTGCTTCAGTGCAGAGGAGCAGGAAATCCTGGTTAAAGAGGTGACGGAACACCAGCACCAACTGTTCATCACCTCTAAGTTGCCAATCAGTAGGAGAGAGGCCATATGGCAACAAATTGTTGACAAGATCAACAGTGTGGCTGAAGTACGCAGGACAGTCACTGAGTGTAAGAAACGCTGGCATGACTGCAAACGTAGGACAAAGGAAAAAATGGCCAGGAACAGGAAGGCAGCACTGCAGACTGGAGGGGGGAGTCCAGCACACCAGGAGGCCCTGGACCACATGGAGGAGATGGTCGCAGCCGTCATCCCTGAGGAGATCGTCACAGGGATTCAAGGACAGGACAGCGCAGACTACCACGAGACAACGCACATGCAGGGTAAGTCGCATGGGGAATTATAATGCAATAATGTTAACTGCAACCGGGGTGGGGAATACCTACTACACAATGCAAGTAAGTCAGCATATATATGGAGTGGCATGGGTAAAGGGGCACGGCAGGGGGGCATGCCCTGCACAGACAGAAGCTGGGGCACGACATTACACAACACCAACAACAGTCCCATGGGGGCATTCTGTCATGACAACAATGGAGCTAAGGGAAAGCCTCGACAGGTGGGAAGGCCACTACGTCAAACTTACATCCTGGCACTCGTCAGTCAAAATATCTCCTACATCAACTAGGTCCCTATCAGTAATCCAGTAGCCAAAACAACAACTGCAATGTAACTGCAACAACAGTTGACACTAACACCTCAGATCTCTGTGCAGCTATAGTAGCCAGTGGCAGTAACCTCCCCATGGAACATACATACCTAAATTAGGGGGTGAGGATGACATCTGCAACAATCTCCAGAAATAAGGCAAAGGCACCAGTACACTCAAATGTCAATGCCCATAGTTGACACATACATCAGCCAAAGTAAACAGCAATAGGAGCCACACAGCACTAAGGACACACACATTCTGCATATGTCAGGGTCCTTCCCGTGCCTGGCTAACAAGGCAACATCACAAATGTCATACTGCTCAGACAACAACATTGAGGAGGGGACACATGCAACTGGTCACTGAAATACACCTGCACAGTCAGAGGACCAAATAGGACACTGATACGATAAACAGGGCAATCCAATTAAACACACATTACCCAACATCAGCTGGAAACATTAACAATGTCTACATCCATATCACATCGTAACATTGCCATGCATAGGATATGCCACATAACATGTACAATTAGGTGAATGTGAACAATCAGAGATTGGGGCAGGTCCTGAGAGGCAAGTGTGCTGCCAGGGCAATCACAACACCCACAGCCAGTGAAAGGTCTCACCATAAGAATATATATACACGGAGGGTCGAGTAGGACAAAAAGATGGCTATTCCCTATTTGGTACAAAGCAACACCTAGAGGCGATTCGGCAGACAAGTCTGATAACTCTATATCATACATGTGACACACAGGTGGGTCATAGGCCTATAACAATGCCCATATGAAGGACAGCAGATACCAATACCAAACAAGATCACAAAGTAAATTAATCCAAAGGCTTGCATGTTACGGTAAAATTGTCACAACACAGACACACTAATTGTACCCTGTTTCATTGCAGAGGAACATGGATCTCCTGCCGATATGCCTGTCCCTGATTTCCCTGATGACATGGATGACGAGCCCATAAACATTCCCCAGGAGACCATCCAAAAGGTCCTTGAAACCCTCCAGACCCCACCTTCAGTCACAAGGAGGAGCACAGAACAAGCAGCCATCACAGAAGAACCACCCACCACCCCAATTGCAAGACCTGCCAGCTCCTACACAGCTGAGGACTCTGACGACACTGGCACCAGCTTTGAAAGAACTGTAGTTGGAGTACAGCGGGAGCTGGCCAAGGAGGTGTGGGTGGGGATGCAAAATATGGCAGCCAGCCTTGAGGGGGTGCGCTCGTGCATGATGTCATCTGCAGATCAGGCAGCAGCTATGCAAGCCCTAACATCTATCTTGCAGGAACTGCAGAAAACCCAGAAGGAAATCAGCACAGCTGTAATACAGTTAGCCCAACACCTACAACAGCAATCCTGTCAACGCGTGCACGAATGCAACATTGAACCCCTCAGGGCCGACCTGGCTACCTACCATCGTGATGTAGCTGCTATTCTCAAAAACCAGCAGGCCCTCCTTGTTGCAGTACTGCCCTTAAGAACTTCACAGGGAGCAGCCACCGGGATGTCTGACTCCACGTCTTCTAACACTGAGGTGTGTGTTGCCCCTTCACAACCAACAACAACAAGGACAAAGCAGGCAACACACACATCAGAAGAAGAAGACATGGAACAGATCACATTCACACGGAAGAGTACCCGGAAGCACTAGTCCCTGCACCATGGCCTACTTTGACCAAGGTCCTACGTTTTGTCAATTGCCAGTCTCACTACAACTATACTCAATGACTGTTCTGCTAACCACTGTATGACTTGTCAGCATTGCCAGTGAATGTCTCTCTCCTACTAATCGGCAAATCCTGTCCCTCTGCACTGTCTGTTACATCACCCCAGCATGTCAGGAGCATCATCCACACCCCTTCTGTAGGATCACCATGTAAGAATGCACCAGAACGGACTCAGCAAACATGGACAATGTACATTTTGCACTACAGCACCTATCAATAAATAGCACATGCACACCTAATATGTCTCTGTGTTATTTGACACATCAACTGTGCAGTAGATAACTCTAAAGTGCCTGTGTGACAACCATGTAGCTTGTCAATACAACTGTCCTGACATCATGTAGTCTGATACATCTGTGCAGTGGCCAGGATTGCATCATAGCCTGACCATCCTGAGGAGAATAACTGATGAAGGGACAAACCACACACAATTATGCTGTGTTGGACAGAATAATGCTCCATCAATAGCAATCCAAGTCAACTAATGGTGGCTGATAAATGTAGGCACCATGCAATACTAAAACATGAAATTATGCAGCATAATCTAAGCAAACACAACTAAACACTGCATCAATCACCCTTTCTGAGTATACTTCCATGAAGGGAAGTCATGCTGAATTTTTGCACACATGATCTATGTGAGCAATGAAGACAACAAGACAAGAGTGTTAACAACACCTCATCTACAAAGATGTCCCTGAACATCACACTGCAGTCCGACCTAATAAATTACACACAATACCAAGTCTGGAAGCACACTTTGTGATGTAGAATACCTACTCATCAACACAAATCCTTGGTGATCCATGTAAACTACTAATGGTGGGTCTATCAAATGGTGGATATTTACCAAGTTAGCACAGGGGTAGCTGCCATTTTAAACCTCTATTTTCTTTGGTGTGTAGCATAGGACCCAAATGTCATAGAAAAACAATCACCTACACTGATGTCAAGGCCATGATCAAGTAGCAGTTAACACATAATGCAAAGGGTTAACTATATGTTTATTCATATGTATTCACACCAGAGGCAACTAAGGGAAAAGTCATACCTACACTAATCTACCCTGACTACTCCTAACCCACAACTGTCCCTAACTAATCTAAGCTAAACTTACTCTACACATATAACGAATCGATCTAAACATCAACCCCCCACCCACCATTATGAGACAGGACACATGCAGGACAACACATACTAACCTAAACACATACTATACTATCCTAAACAATCATATTTTTTTTTCTTATTTTTTTTTTTTCTAAACAGACAGGAATCCCAACATTGACCCCCACCCACCCACACACACAAAAATGACAAATAGAAAGAATAAGGACCCCCACCCTCCTCCCTAACACTAACTAAGCTAACAACCTACACTAACCTAACACTAATCCCCAAAACCCAACTATCATGACAAAAAGGAAAGAGGAGAGAGGGGAGGGATACATTTAAAACAATCAATAAAGTCCTAGAGGTTGGCCCTCCGTAGGGTCCGCCTTATGGGCCTAACCATCTTCTTAATGTAGGCCACATCCTGGCTCAGCTTGTCCACCTTACAAATAAACTTGTCCATTTTCCTGTCTAAAGGCAGGAATGCCGCAGGGTCAATAGGAGGGGCTGCTGCTGTCTGTGTGCTGGCAGAGGTGCTCGGTGTGGGAGTTGTTGGTAGCCCACTGGACTGTCCTGCAGCTCTGAAATTGCTGGGTCCAGGTCGTGCTGCAGAGGCAGGGTCAACTGTCCCCGCCGTTGCTGGGGCCACTTGGGGAGAACTGGTGGATGTGGTGGTGGTGGCTGTAGTGGGCAATGTTGGGCCACCCTGTGGTGAGGCCCACCATGCTCCGGAGGCCCGATCCGCTTGGTATTTTCGGGCCATCCTTCAGAACCCCGACTGCACCTGCAGGATGTGCCGGTATCTCATTGCCCGCCTTTCAAACTGATGTCTCTGTGCGGCACTCATGTTTGCAGCTGTGAAGAGAAAGGGCAACTATTTACCATAGGAAATGCATTTTGTGTAATAGCACAATGGGTCAATTGCACATTACTTTTACTGTAGTTGTAACAGCTATTTTCACAACATAGATCATTGAAAGTCTCAGAGGAAGTACATGGGAAGCCTGCATACAAAAGGGCATCTCACACCTAGCATATCCATGTCTCTACATGATGGGTGACATCAGCCTAAACTTGTCATCCAAATAATGGGTAATGCAGCTGACGTTATGGCTGCACCTCTTCCGCCTACTGACTTCACTACATATGTCACTCTATGTGATAACAATCACAACCCTCAATATCTGCCATTTGTAATTGTTTTTTGCTAGTGTAGAGCTCATGTGCCATAACCGAGTGTGTACACTAGGTTCAAAACAAAGTTGCAAATGGTCACAAGTATGTGTAACATACTGGTTGCTACAGTCCTAGGTACCCTATTCCCAAACACATGGCAGTCTTTGAGGGTGGGGTGGGAAGAACAACCAACAATCCCATATTCAATGCACACCCAGGAGTGTCTCGAAAGGTCAACAAGTATTTGCATCCACACACAACACCAGTGAAGGGCTAGCAACAAATTGGAGTCAGCTAAACCTTGTCCTATCCAAGGTCCACACATGTCAAAATGTACTGACTTAGGCCAACATCACATACTACCAGTGAGGCATATTTTACCACACACACAGAGGAGCAAGAACACCCATGATCATGAGTAGAATGTACACCTAGGCCATTGCACTCTAGTCCCACACACTTCTAGTTCAACTTGTGGAAGTACATGCCCCCGGAAGATCCAACCTACAGTGTACTCAGTCCATCCTCAACTAGGGAAGCTGCATATTTCAGACAAGCCTTTTGCAGAAGCTATCTGGGAGAATGTCAGTCTGAAATGCAGACTCAGTCCGAGACAAGTCCCAGAGCAACTCTTACATTAACCAGTGTATTCCACATGACTCATCCCATTCCCCATAGCGGGCCCTACTGGAATGGCCTACAGACCCAAAATCTGAGAGATGGATAAGCATAGGTCTACTAAAACTGAAGTGATATTTGAAATCCCACTAATGGAACAATACTTGAATTCTGTTGAACACACAGTAGTCCATCATGCATCACCAGCAAACAATAAAAATAGCACACATGCAACACTCACTGTAGGTGTCGGGGTCCGCAAAATGAGCCACCTCTCCCACAGTGTACGGTGCAGGTCCACCTGTAAAGCATGGAAGGACGAATATACTCAGAATCCGTGCACTGACAAACAATTGCATTTACAAAGACAATGTGAGAATATGACATGCGTAATGAAACACTTTCACACATGCTCATACTGCATGGAATAATTCTTGAGCAACATTTACATTGGATGAGTCTCCTGCTACAGTTACACACCCTACTACACACATGCAGTGGCCTGGACAGTCATGTGGTGTCAAAGATGCACCTCCATTAGTTTGCCCCAACAATATAGGGGTGAATTCATCTCATCATGTGCATCCAAGAGAGACATCCAAAAACTGGTTACTTGAGGACTGCATGACCCCTCAAACTCAAACAGCCTATGTGGTCATTTTCTCCAAACACCAACCAGACACACATGTGACATATGTGTGGACAACATAGCTAACTTCAATTGACGTGAAGGCAGCACTCATTTATAGCATCATATTGGGTTTACAAATGTCAGTATAGCTATGGCGTCTACATATGTAGGTATGATGTTTCAACATCCATTTTTCACTGGCTATTGTGACCTGTAGAGTTCAAATTGAGTCATTAACGTGTTGTTTGTCTGACACAAAGGCAGCACTACATTACATACTGCTACAGGCAACCGGTATGTGTAGAAAACATGAGATACCTGACTGCTAGCATTTGTCTTCCTTCACATTGTGCAACAATTACCCAGTAGGTTTTCCTAGCATTACACACAGTCAGCTACTTATCTGGCAGATTGGGTAACAATCATCACATGTCCCCACACAGCTTTCAATTGTGCACATGTAATTGATGTGTACTCACCAACATGGCCACCAATCCTGATTCCCAGGTGGTCCAGCATGTCTTGCTCCCTGGATATCAGATCAGCCCAGCGGTGCTTAAGTTGATGGTCATTCCTCAGGCTACCATAGACACGGACCAAGTGATGGCGCACCTTCCCCCACCGGACTTTACGGGCTTCCGTGTGATACCCCTGTATCACACGACCCCCAGCCTCCAGCATGAGTGGGAGGAAATGGCAAACAAGCCATATAAATCCCCCCAATTCTTCCTCACCCATCCTGGCAAGCCGTGGCCTACCTGACATCTCAGCACTAACAAAGTGGAAAAGTTGGAGAAAAAGGAAAAGTGGGAAATGGGGAAAGGTAGAGTAGTGAAAAACAAAGAAAACTTAAGAAGAAGAACCCAACTAACCCCTAAATTACACTACCCACAAGAGACTCCCACACACAATAAAAGAAACACTGGACGTGACAAAATAATACAATACAGACTCAGACAGTATTCAACAACAAGACAATGATGACAAAAGCACAATAGAGAAGGTACACTGGACACAAAAGCACTAAAACACAGGACAACACTTTCCACACAGCCACACAGTCTAGAATAATCTGAGACTGGAAAGTGAAAGTGAAAGTGAAAGTACACCCACAGTACAGATTGTGTAAACAGGATATCCTATTATATCACATCCTGCATAAAATGGCCGGCGTTTTTTTTCTTCCGTTATGCGTAAATTTTTTCACGCATACAGATTGTGCGTCATATTTTTTGACGCATAGGAGTGCACATAATGCAGAGTCAATTTTTTTTTCAACAATATTCCCTTATATTTGTTTGAGGCTTATTTTACAGTTCTAGAGTTGAAATTTAAGCCGCTGGCAAATATGATAACCAAATATGAAAATTAATTTTGACTCTGCATTATATGCACTCCTGTGCGTCAAAAATTATGACGCCCAAGCTGTATGCGTGGAAATATGACGCATTATAGAAAAAATGGTGGCCATGTAATGCTGGTTATTAATATATTCATTTTAATTTGATTTTTTTGACTCAGCATTATGTGCACTACTGTACGTCAAAAATGATGACGCCCAAGCTGTATGCGTGGAAATATGATGCATTATAGAAAAAATGGTGGGCATGTAATGCTGGTTATTAATATATTTATTTTAATTTGATTTTTTTGACTCAGCATTATGTGCACTCCTATGCGTCAAAAATTATGACGCACAAGCTGTATGCTTGGAAATTTGACGCATTATGACAAATATGTCTTTAATTTGTCAAATTGTGAAAAGAATTTTGTCATGACCAAACGGTGCTAAGTGATACACATTTGGGGTTAGCTATGGCAAATGTCCCTTATAGGATGTATAGAATGTATTCACAGTGCAATAGTAATGATTGCTCAGAATGGTTATTACTCATAATTGTACACATATTTTGGGTAATTGATGATTGCTAATTTCAAATTATGAATGGGATACCAGGATGTATTCCTTAGCAAAAATGTGTCCACATTTATCACGGTAATCAAAATTATATATAGGGCAAATAGGTTGTGCAATTGTCACCTACACTTTTTAAGGGGGTAACCATGTCCTAATTATGAGTTTGTGTGTCTTATATGTGTTTTACTTTTGACATGTAGGCCACACATGTGCCTTATGCATGTGTGTACTTCACATGTGCATATCTCATGTATATTTGGGGGGCGGTAGAGGTGGACTTAGGCCCCCAGCACCCTAGGGTTTGCTCTTCCAGACTTGCTAATTTATCCAAGGGTTTCCCTAATTCAGTAATGCTAAACCTGCAGCAGCAGGCTCATGGAAGCACATAGGGTATGATTCACTGTTTGCCATTCTGTAATCCCATTTGCCCATTTGACGTTTGCCCTATTGATTCTTTGGAGAAATCTGACATACCATTTTGCATTGATATTATTTGCTAAATCTCAACGTTCCTCATGTGCCGATGACAAATAGGTTGTTGATGTATGTGGCCCTTTATGCATTACCTGGTTTAGTGGCATGTTCATTCTTCCTGCTAGGTTACAACTGGGACACTACTTTGATCGGCTGCTTGCAAATATTTTGTTGATTGGATGGTACATGTTTATGTGTGTGGTCCAATAGAGATCCACTATCAACTGTCTGGGTGTATGTTGTCACTGTAACTTCCAGGTCTCCTCATGAGTTAGTGGCAGCTAATCTTGTTTCAATTGGGCATTGTTTGTAGCAAAAATGGAGAGAAGCCATTGAGGGCATGGTCACCTACACATGGATGGTCGCACCCTGTCACTGAACACGTGTAATGAGACTTTCGAATGGGCAACCTTGGTGTGCTGAGTGAGAGAATGTCTCAGGTGTCTGGATCTGGCATGTGTAATTGCCACATTTCTACTCCAGTTGGCCTCTGTGGATGGTAATGTATCATGAAACATCATAGCCTCTGTGCAGAAGTAAATGGCTGGTATTCAACACACGACTCATCTTTATCATTTGAAAAAGTGTTACTCAGCGTTTTGAACAGTCAGGGTCCTCATATGTGTAACCTTTTCATGGACATTATCTGAGGTTGCTGTCTTTGATAGAGGCCATTTACACCATCATACACTATGGTCCTGGTCCACTGTCACACTTTTAAGTTTAGGCATTAATGAAGGTCAGACAACGGAAGGGCCAAGATTTGGCTATTCATGGGCACTGTCACAAATCGGATGCAAATGACAGTCAGATGATGCACTACTATGTATTTGAGTATACATTGATGAGGCTAATGACAAATTAGTGTCTGAGGTACAAAAGGTTTTGGACAGCACGTGTGGTCCATAGGTGGACCCCAGGTATCTGTAGAGTGACCCACGGACAGGTGCCAGTCAGGCTGACAGGATGCTGGGTCAATCAGGAGCAAGCTCTTTTAGTAATCACATGATCACGTGTTCTGACTAGGACTGGTCAGAGGGAGCATTAGACAGTTGAGATGTCACACTGTGTATGTCCTGTGTTGCTTTGAAGGTGACACATGAACCCAGATAAAGTTTTCAACTGCAACATTTGTGTCAAAGCTTAATGATGTAATAGCTCACATTCAAACATGTATGCAGTAGGAGGCATCTGCAGGGACGGGGCATGTACATTTGGGTGGTGTGCATGGAGGGGATCACAGGTGTGGCCTCCATCTGTGTCTCACTAGTCCTGTCAGATGGGATTAGCTGATAAATAGCCTACAGTACCTTTCACAGAAGAATCAATCTACAGGTGATACCAGGCCTTATAAACTCCAAGGCAGTGTATTATATGAGCTGTGTTCCATGCAGTGAGATGGTAGTATGACAATGGTCGGCATAGTAAAGGGTGTGGCACACTGGATGACTCTTGTGAGTGTGTGTAGATGAGGGAATCTCAGTGTACACAAATCGGCATTCCAGGGACCTCTTCAGACAGGTGGGGTGTGAGCAGCTGCAAGTGTGTGTAATGTTTTTAGAAAAGGGCTGACATGTAGATGGGATGTGATGTGCTGGATGCTTGTCATAGGTGTAGCACTTGTGCTGTGTATGTTCTGCTTATGTGTAACTCTAGTGACAGATAGTCATTGCAATGATAGTAAGTAGTTGGAATTACTGTTGGCAAGAGTCTAGTACTACATTCCTGTTCCTGAAGCATTAGCATGTGAACTGCCTGATGTATGAGGCCTTTTTTCCCCTAGTTGAGTGATGGTGTTTTAGTTGTGTGCCATCTGCTGCGATGATCCATGTTTCCTACATGTATGTGAGTCATATGTGTGGTCCTCAGCTATTGCCCTTCAAAAGTGAACTGTACAGGATGTCTGTCATTTACATGGTGTGTGTATTTGACCATTGTATGGTGGCCATTACATTTGTGGTGTATTTTTTTGTGTGATGATTGTTATATCATTATTGCTCAATGAGACGACATTCTTCTTCAGCTATTTCAAATTAAAGGTGGGCAGAAAAGAATAGGCCAAACCATGATGTGGTGTTTGTTATCAGTGTTTATTTACAATAGTGCATTAAGTGGTGATAGTGATAATTAAGAAAATAAATTATTTACAATCTGTTGGCGCCTACACACTCCAGCAGCCGTGTTTGGTTGTTCCCCCTCCTGTTGCAGGCCAGCATCCTCCTCTTCGTCGTCTTCAGGCATGTATGGGTCTGGTTCCAGGAGGGGAATGTTCCTTTTTACACAAATGTTGTGCAATATGGCACAAGTGAGTATGATCCTACAGACCATCTCTGGGGAATATAGTAGGCTACCGCCAGTGATGTCAAGGCAGCGGAACCTTGACTTGAGGATCCCAAAGGTGCGCTCGACAATGCTGCGTGTCCTCTTATGGGCATCGTTGTATGCCCGCTCTGCAGCAGTACTCGGGTTCCCAAATGGTGTCATTAGCCATGGCTGGATGCCATACCCCTGATCAGCTGAAAGAAAAACACAGAATGGGATCATGTAGATGTAGCTGGCACTATTGAAAAGACCTTTCATGGCAGTAGTTGTCTTGTGTTGTCTGTGACTCTTTTGTGTACTAATGTGACAACCTATACTTGTAGGCTATACCATCTGCATTGTGTTTTTTCCTTGGCTGAGCAAGTGTTTGTCTGCTAACCGTTTGTCAGCAGTATGTTTTGGGATTTGCAATAGAGTGTGCCCTCCCTAGCATTGTGACTTGTGATACAGGTGTCCGTGTGTCTTCACTGAGGGTGAGATGATAGTTCCATGCACAATTAAAATTGAATGTGTTGTTAACACGTTCATATCAAAGTACCCTGTACATCCCATCCCTTGAAACCTATGCAATGTATTAATGTAAAGGTTAGTGTGACACTTACAATTTGCAAGGTGACATTTAGGCAACCGCACTCATTAATGTCTTAACATTAGGCTGAACAGTAGATTTCAATGTGTGACAGGTTCAATGGTGACTTAAGAAACATGGCTAGCGGTGCCACAACCTCAGTGTGTTCCTGTCTAGATGTTGCTGTTGTGGTGTATGTGTTGTGTGTCCTAGAGGGTTGCTGTGCAGTGTGTATATAAGTAGGTTTCTGTACTTACCAACAAGTAGTCCATTGCCATACCGTCCATCCTGGAAGTGTTGGTTGATGGTGCAGTGATGGAAGATGAATGAGTCATGTACACTCCCAGGATATTTAGCCACGATGTTGGTGATCAATCCCTGGTGATGACTATGGCCTGCATGTTGATTGAATGTGTGTGCTTCCTGTTGCCGTAGAGGTGTTCTGTTGCAGCAGGTGGCACAAGGCGTACGTGTGTGCAGTCGATTGCACCAAGGACGTGTGGGAAGCCACTGATGGCGTAGAACCCCTGTTTAGTTTCCTGCTGCTTCTGCAGTGTGTTAGGGAAGCAGATGTGGAGGGGTGTCAGGCGAATGATGGCATCCAGTACTTTTGGCAGAAATGCAGAGATGATGGTTGTGATATTCCGCCAACCAGGGCACCAGTTGTTTGAAACTAGCCACTTGCCAGCATGTGAAGTACGGCAAGCAGCTTGGTTTCTGTTGGGATAGTGCGGGGTGTCACTAAAGTGGGGGCCAACTGCTGTTCAAAGTTTCGCAGCAGCTGCTGAATGGCCTGCCAGTTCAACCGGTACCTCTGTATGATGTTGTGTTCCCTGAGGCCATGCAGGGTTGTTCTTGGGCGGAATATCCTCTCCTACCTTCTGCGCTGCCTTTGGGGTCCCTGCTGGTGTTGTTGTAGCTGCTGTTGTTGCTGCAGGGCTCTGCGTCTACGTGCATGCTGGATAAAGATCACCTCCATGTCTCCCTGTTGCTGCTCTGCTGCTCTGCTGTTTGTTCAGTGTGTTCTGATTACATACAGGTATGTTTGGCCCATTTTAACGCCTGCCCTGACCCAGGCGTTAAACTTTGACGCACATCGGGCTTTGCGTAATTTTTTTGCTCCGCCTCCCGGCGAGAGTCATTTTTGCCCGAAAGCATAAATACGACGCACGGCCGTGTGCGTCGTTTTTTGGACGGGAACGCCTACCCTGCATATCATTAACGCAGGGTGGGTTGCCGCATCCAAAAAATGACACACACAGCGGATTTTTGTCGTCCGCGGGCTCGGGCGTCAGAGTTTAAATATGGGGCAACGTTTGCGCTGATTATGCGTCAAATTTTTTGACGCACAATCGGCGCAAACGGAGTATAAATATGCCCCAAAGTACCTTTTTTTTTAGTATATCTGTGTATTGTGTTTTCTTATGATATTGTGCATATGACACCAGTGGTATAGTAGGAGCTTTACATGCCTCCTAGTTCAGCCTAAGCTGCTCTGCTAAGCTACCTTTTCTATCAGCCTAAGCTGCTAGACACCCCTCTACACTAATAAGGGATACCTGGACCTGGTGCAAGGTGTAAGTACCCCTTGGTACCCACTACAAGCCAGGCCAGCCTCCTACAGTGATCTCACTCTTTTAAATTGACAAATACACTTTTCTTTTCAATTTGTCCAGAAATATCTCATTCTACCTATATCATTCACCAAAGCCTGAAAAAACTCTATATCTCTCTCCCTTTCACTCTCTTTCTTTCTCTCTCTCAATTTCTCTTTTTCTATCTCTTTCGCCCAATCACACACCCACACAGACCCTTACGCACCCACTCACAGACTCACTCAGACACTCACACTCTCACTTATAGATCCACTCTGACCCCTGTGCACCCATCCACAGCCCCACACACACCCTCACGCACCCAATCACAGACCCACTCAGACACTGATGCACCCACTAAGACACTGATGCACTCACTCTCACACCCAGACAGACACTCACGCTCGTACTCACAGACCCACTGACACTCTCACACACCCACTCACAGACCCGCACAGATATTGACACACCCACTAAGAGACTGATGCACACACTCTCACAGCCACTCTCACACCCAGATACACCCCTCTCACCTATTCTCACACCCACAGATTCAGACTTCTACCAACTCCAGCTGTGCTCGGCCAAAGCCTTTGCCTGAGGCTTTTATCTCAATATTTTTATCCTTTTGTAAATCTTGCAATGCTCACCAATCATCGTGTGTCATATTTGTAACGTGACTTGATTTTTTTCGTTTCTCCCTTTTAATGATATCTCTCCGATCGTCAGCCATTAATTCTTGAAACACATCCACCTTATTGCCCGGTGGTAGTTGTGGACAAAATCTGGATTTTAATTTGTAATTTGCAACCACTTATTCCAGGTTTGTTGGTTACTATTCCCATCTTTCTACAAAATTGCAAATCAGATGATCCCTCTTCATTCAAAGTTGTCATCATGCGGGACTCTTGTTCCAAGAGCCTCACAACCCCCCAATTGTTTAAAATAAATAAACTATTTGTTATTGGGGAATTCACACTAAACCTCCTTTTATCAATTACTCTTGCCACCCTAGGTCCCAACCCACTCTTAAATCTTCAAAATACCCTTACTATCCTAAATCCCTAACCACCCCTAAATCCTAAAAACACCCTTACAACCCAATACACTTTCCCAGCCCTAAATTCTAAAAATACCCTCACCACCATATGCCACTACCCACCCAAACCCTAAAAATACCCTAACTACCTAATACTTTCACCCATCCCAAAATCCTTAAAAACCTCTAAGCACTCTATACCCATGCTCACATCTAATCCCCCAAAACACCCTAATGACCCAAACCCCTTTCCCAACCTAAACCCTAAAAAAAACCTTACCACCCCATAGCCCTACCCATCCTTTACCCTATAACTATCCTTAGTGCCCTGTACCTCTACCCACCATAAAACCATAAAACACCCTGACAACCCAATACCCTTACTACCCCTAAACCCTAAAAATTCTTCTTACCACCCTGTACACCTACCCACCCGTAAACCCTAAAAAAATCCCTTATTTCAATATGTCCTTGCCTATCCCACAGCCCTAAAATACCCTTACAACCCTATTCCCCTACCCCCTCCTTACTCTTAAAAACATTCTTCATTCATATTTCTGTACCGTTGAAATCTGCTCATGCAAAAACCTATATATTTTGCCCACAGCTTTGTGCCAAGTTTCACGACCCAATTGTATCACTCAAATGAAGGCAATCTTAACTCCTTCACCGTTGGACCTCCCCCACCCATGCTAAGCCTTTTGTTTTTACTATTTGTGGTCGCTCACAATTAGGCCCTCATAACGTTTTGTCCAAATGAGGTATCCAAGCCAAATTTGAGTCCTTTTTTTCCAACATCCTGGGGATTCTAAAGTCACCCAGGGGTTGTGGATTCCTCTGGAGGGGACCGAGAAAATGGATAAAATATAGCTAACGTTTGAGTTTTTGGGGAAAAATATGAAAAAAGTGCTGCATAAGAAAGGGTCTGTTTTTTCCCCTGCAAATGTCATCAACAAAAGGTTTGCAGTGCTTAAATCACCATCTTCTCTGCTTTCCGGAACAGGCAGATCTGAATCAGAAAAACACATTTTTAACACAGTTTTGACATTTTACTGGGACATAGGGCCATATGTACGAACACATTTTCCCATTGACACAGAATGGGAAAAACCCTTTGCTACATCTGGCCCTGTAGTGCTTTTCTCTTATTTAGTTTCTAAGCACTAACATAACACAACAGAAATGCACTTCTGAGGTCAAAGAAGACTTTTATTGTTGTTAATTCTTAATATTTATGAATGACGAATTAGTAGCTTTCAAGTCCGCGTTAATCAAACAAAATATATCAGTTTGCAATATACACAGCAGGTTATATTTATAAAATATTGAATGCAAAGCAAAACAAATACTTCACCGTGTAGGAACTATTTACAGCTACATCTTTCTAAGGTCTGCAAGCTGATGACCCCTGTCAGCCGCGAGAAAGAGTGTCATCTACCCACACGGGATGCTGGCAGCTGGCGCCAAGCTCCAGCACGAGGTCCGGCAGATTCGAATCTGACTCTCTGCAGCCTGTTACATTCGTTACAAAGGTGTGCCCCCTCCTCTCAGACCTGGGAAACTGAGCAAGCCTTTTGGAGACTGGCCAGGTCTCCAAGACTACTCCTGTTCCCAAGCTCAAGGGAAGAGAAACGACGCCCATGTACTCTCTCTTATCAGGTCTAGTCTACTGTGAGAGCAAAACATCTTGGTTCTCTGGTGCAAAAACACAGCTTGGAAAAATACAGAACTCCACGTTAAAGGCAATGGGCAGCTAACCTAAATATCAAATGCAATGTCATGTTAAAGGCAATAGGCAGCTAACCTAAATATCAAATGCAATGTCTAGTGTCATGTCAAAGCCAATAGGCATCTAAGCTGAATACAAAATACAATGTCTTATATCATGTCAAAGCCCATAGGCAGCTGAGCTGAATACAAAATGCAATGTATAATATCATGTCAAAGCCAAAAGGCAGCGGAGCTGAATACAAAGTGTAATGTATAATATCATGTCAAAGCCAATAGGCAGTTAAGCTGAATACAAAATGTAATATATGATATCATGTCAAAGCCAATAGGCAGAATATCTAATAGCATGTCAAAGTCAATAGGCAGCTAAATTGAATACATCATGTCAAAGTCAATAGGCATGCAATGTCAAAGCCAATAGGCGGCTAGACTGGATACAGCATGTCAAAGCCAATAGGCAGAATACAGAATGTAATGGCTAATGCAATGTCAAAGCCCATAGGCGGCTAAACTGAATACAGAAAGCAATGGCTAATGCCATGTCAAAGCCAATAGGCACAATACAGAATGTAATGACTAATGCAATGTCAAAGCCCATAGGCGGCTAAACTGAACAAAACATACCATGTGCTACTGGTGAACATTGAGCAACTAATATGCGCAGTGGTGAAACACAAAGTCATTGGTCAAAACAAAACTTTATCAAATGGCAGGACATTCCGCCCTTTGACCAATGAATTTTTGTTTCACATATCTCATATTTCAAACAAAAAAAAAAAAAAAAAAACATCAGCACAAAAAAAACATTATGATCAAAGCAATCCCTGTAAAGCAATAGAAGTGAATTAACACATTGATCTCATAACCTTTCACATCAGATACATCTACATAGAAAAGACTGGGCAATTTTTTTTTTTTTTCTGAATGAGTCTCTAATTCAACAGTGTTAGCAATTTGATGTGGCATGAGTTCTGCTCATGTAAAGGTGCACGGTCCACCTGAAAGGTTTTCTGGAAGGTAAGCAAAAGTCAGAGTTCCATACGAGAGGGGAAAAAAAAAAAACACAGCAAACAAGTTGAACTTGAACTGAAGGCGCAGTTTGCGCAAAATGGATCCATGGTGCTGGCACTTTACTCAGCCAGGTTCAGGTTGGGGATTCGGTCCCTTCCCCGACCCCACACGCACACACCGGAAGGGGGACCACACAGCGCACTCAGGGACAGTGGCGAAACGTGGTCGGATCTGCAAAAGAAACAAGTATGACTTTTCTTGCAAATAACATTTTTTCATTTAAACTGCACCCTTCCTCTTTCTTTCCCTGTTTTATAATCAGCAGGACGTTTTTGAGGCCCTTTGTTATATTTTCTGCAGGTTCTGGAGGATCACTTGGGGCTTCAGCCCACACATCAGCACTGAGGTTTTTATCTGCTGCGCCACAGCTTCCCTTTTCTTGCACTGTCAGAAGGGCTGGGGCAGACTCATTCTTTACCAAACCTCCATTCACTGCACTTTTGCCAATTTGGGCCATTCTGTCTCCAATTTGTATGAATGAATCAGATTCTTTTCTAGGTATCAGCATAATTTCGATTTTTCCTTGGTAATTTGCAGCAATCACTCTCCCTAAAACCTGATCACTTTGCCATTTCTGTTCTGGTAACTTTCCTCTCCCCAACTGCTCTGTGACTGCTTGCATGACAGATTGCTTTTGTGCATGCTGCACAGTTTTTATCAAATCTAGGGGAATGGGCATCTCTCTCATCTCTGCCCACCTGTAAGTGGCCTTTTCACATTTCTGGGGCACCCACATAGCCATCCCCACTAAGGCAGAATTCTGGGTGAACACTTCTCTCTCTGCATTTTTCTCATTAACATCTGCAAGGTAATTGAACCAGTTAGGTGCTAAAACATTATCAAAGAACCAAAAATCAGCATAAAAATGACACATCTCATGTAGCTCTTGCTTTAAAATCTGACACACATTATACAACTCTGTTCCTTCTACTGTGCCAGAAAGCAACATTTCAGTCAATGAATCATTAGTAAAACAAACATGCTTTTTATCTTCAGTGGACACGAATTCAAATGGTGCACACAACTTCATTGATAATTCTTTTATCTGTGGTACTCTAGCCCTGTCTTGCAAGTACCAGATCCATTGTATGATTCTAGCTAGGGGCACTATTTTCTTTCCTTGTTCATGATTTAAATGTACATCAGTTTTTCCTTCTTGCACTGCGCAGAAACCTGAAGTCTGCATTATTTCATTTGCCAAATCACAAGCGCGCAGCTGCATATCATTTTTCACAGTGACCATATACAAAAGTGTTAGGATTTCTCTCAAATGAGAGCTATTCTTTTTCCAAAAATCAAACAAGCTAATGAAACTCGGGGTGTCTTGCTCTAAAATCCTCCTTCGTTTTTGCAATGGTAACTCATAAATCACATTCTGAGCTCTCTCGTCCGTGTTATCAGTTAAGGAATGCACTTTGGCTGCCAAAAACCCTGGCTCACACGGAAACTCAGTGCAGCTCGGAGCTGTCTTAACCCCCTCATTACTGGAATGGGACAAGAAAGATTCTTCATTTTTATAACTTTCAGCATTATTTTGAATTATCGTATCCTGGCTAATTTGCTCACGTAAATTCCTATTTTCATGTTCCAACTGCCTACATTTCTCCTGCATTTCTCTGTAAGCAGATAAAGGTATACAGACCTTTCTGTCATCATTACTTCCAAAACACACGTTTTCTACATATATACAACAGGAATTATTTCTCAAAACATCATCAGGCCTTTTAGCTACACATGCATTTTCTTCTGTAATTCCCCAAACAGAAAACAATTCACAGTTTTTCTTAGCACCATCAGGCAGTTCATCAACACATGTATTCTCAGACATGGTCTGCCGTGCTACTGTGATTCTCCAAACAGAAAACAATTTCTGTAATTCTCCAAACAACAAAAAACAATTACACTTTTAAAGTGTGCACTTAGAAATCTACTAACTCGTCAAACCCCTTAATCACCTCTTAATGACCGACCCCACTCCTGGTACCAATTGTAGTGCTTTTCTCTTATTTAGTTTCTAAGCACTAACATAACACAACAGAAATGCACTTCTGAGGTCAAAGAAGACTTTTATTGTTGTTAATTCTTAATATTCATGAATGACGAATTAGTAGCTTTCAAGTCCGCGTTAATCAAACAAAATATATCAGTTTGCAATATACACAGCAGGTTATATTTATAAAATATTGAATGCAAAGCAAAACAAATACTTCACCGTGTAGGAACTATTTACAGCTACATCTTTCTAAGGTCTGCAAGCTGATGACCCCTGTCAGCCGCGAGAAAGAGTGTCATCTACCCACACGGGATGCTGGCAGCTGGCGCCAAGCTCCAGCACGAGGTCCGGCAGATTCGAATCTGACTCTCTGCAGCCTGTTACATTCGTTACAAAGGTGTGCCCCCTCCTCTCAGACCTGGGAAACTGAGCAAGCCTTTTGGAGACTGGCCAGGTCTCCAAGACTACTCCTGTTCCCAAGCTCAAGGGAAGAGAAACGACGCCCATGTACTCTCTCTTATCAGGTCTAGTCTACTGTGAGAGCAAAACATCTTGGTTCTCTGGTGCAAAAACACAGCTTGGAAAAATACAGAACTCCACGTTAAAGGCAATGGGCAGCTAACCTAAATATCAAATGCAATGTCATGTTAAAGGCAATAGGCAGCTAACCTAAATATCAAATGCAATGTCTAGTGTCATGTCAAAGCCAATAGGCATCTAAGCTGAATACAAAATACAATGTCTTATATCATGTCAAAGCCCATAGGCAGCTGAGCTGAATACAAAATGCAATGTATAATATCATGTCAAAGCCAAAAGGCAGCGGAGCTGAATACAAAGTGTAATGTATAATATCATGTCAAAGCCAATAGGCAGTTAAGCTGAATACAAAATGTAATATATGATATCATGTCAAAGCCAATAGGCAGAATATCTAATAGCATGTCAAAGTCAATAGGCAGCTAAATTGAATACATCATGTCAAAGTCAATAGGCATGCAATGTCAAAGCCAATAGGCGGCTAGACTGGATACAGCATGTCAAAGCCAATAGGCAGAATACAGAATGTAATGGCTAATGCAATGTCAAAGCCCATAGGCGGCTAAACTGAATACAGAAAGCAATGGCTAATGCCATGTCAAAGCCAATAGGCACAATACAGAATGTAATGACTAATGCAATGTCAAAGCCCATAGGCGGCTAAACTGAACAAAACATACCATGTGCTACTGGTGAACATTGAGCAACTAATATGCGCAGTGGTGAAACACAAAGTCATTGGTCAAAACAAAACTTTATCAAATGGCAGGACAGGCCCATAGTCCATTTTGTCTTTTTTTAATGATCTCAACCTCCTTCCAGTTAGTGACAGATGTGGGTGTAAAACCAATGGTGGATACTGGAACGCTATACATTTCTGAGAAGTAGACAACAATCTGAATTCAACAAGGGGTCATTTGTGTAGATCTTTTAATGTTTTCCTATAGAAAGTATCAGTTGAAATGGAAAACAAATATTGAAATTTAGTTGAAAAAACAGCCATTTGTGTCTAAGTTTTCATCTGTAACTTTTTCTAAATATGGCAAATTTTCAAAAGCAATATACTGTTCCAACTGCTGGACCTTACCAGTTGCAGGGATATATAGGGCTTATAGGTTCACCATGAATCCGGAGCACCCAAAGCCAACTACTGAGCTGCGCCTTGCAATGGTTTTTCATTGTGTACCAGGCATACAGCAATTCATGTGGTAAAATATAAATAGTGAAATGTAGGTATCAAGGAAAGCAATGCATTTACTAAATGAGCACAAGATATTGGGTTTAGAAGCCGGGGTTATTTGCACATCTCTGAATTTGTGGGTACCCATACTAGTATGTGAATTAGAGGGCATTTCTCAAAATTACTTCTTTCTTACACATTGTCTTACATTTGGAAGGTGCAAATGCAAGGAAAAACAATTGTTAATAACAGTTGTTCTAGTATTCTGGGTTTCCCTGTAGAGCCTCCCCTCCCTCCCACCTCTGCGGTCTGATTGGGCTTTTGGAATTGGGCCATGCTACACATGTGGTGACCCACCTTTATCAGTCACTGAAGGCTGACAGACAAAAAACGTTGTTCGCCATTAAGCAAATATGCGATGCCGAATTGGATGCACCATTAACCGACTGAGAATGGAACCAAACCTGTGCGCATGTTCAATCAAACTCTAGTAAACGCTGGTTCCAACTGACACATTTTACTAACTTTCTGCTTCGTATTTATTAGACTCCTTTGAAACTGTCCAGAATATTTTCAGATAGCACACCAGAATATCCCAGATGTGGAGAAAGCTGGGCTGACTTCCTGCATATGGTATGAAACTGTGGTCAATTATTAGCGTAATGTGGTCACTACATTATGTCTTAATGTAGGCTTACAAATTGAACTGACGATAAAAAAAATTATTCTCAATATTGTGCCTCAACCTAAGAATCCAAAGATTGCATACACATTTGCTTTTTTGGGACTTTTTTAGAAAGTCCTTGATAGCAATTCTTTGGCTTAAACCACACAGCCCAACTGTGAACACCTGGGAGGAGTATATCTCGGAAAGAGTAATTGCAGGATAAATCAAAATGAAACTGGTCTGTACAGATGATAAATTTGCTGATGGTGTAGAAATATGGTCTGCAATGTTTTACATGTTAATGATGGGACCTGAGGAGAGACTGGGGGTGGAGATGCTGTTCATGTGTAAACTGCACAATCTCGATATTTGTGTGTATGTTGCAGTGGTCCAAGATACATTCTGCACTATTTTATGTGTTGCTGACTTTGTTGTACTGTGATAAAACCATAATTTAAAAATGTTAAAGATGCAAAATAATATTAAGATGCGTAGCCACTTGGTGCAAGAAGAATATGAAACTACATTTAGGAGAAAAAGCTGCATGTAGGTGCAAGAACACTTTTAAGTCTAAAATCACACTGGTACATGGTCAGCTGGACTGCAAACAAGTAAAAAACACACAGGTGCAAGATCAAATTGCAGTACAAAATCACCCATTGTGCCTAATCAACAGATATGCTGAGGCACACTTTTAGTTGCAAATATACAAATAGGATCAATACCACATTCAGGTAAACACATTTAGGGGCAAAATCATAGCAAATTCAGTGGAAATGCAACTATCACATTTAGATGCAAAACGACTCACTATGATAGAAATATCTTTAGTAAAATGTCACATTAGGGGTAAAAGATGAGTCTCAGAATGACATCACATTTCCTTAGTAGCACATTCAGGTGCACAAGCACCCCTGGTGCAACAATATCATAAGAGTGGCAAACTTTAGACCCAGAATTTACATTTGTAACAAAAAAACATTTAGGTGAAATCATAGCTGGATGCAAACTCATTGTTGCTGTAGCATCAACAAGAGTGATAAAACACTTTGGGGAGAAAAAACATGTCACCATTGCAGTGCATGAACCCACAGTCCAAGTACTGCAAATGGAAGCACAATTTAAGAAGGTGAACTAACACATCTTCTAGCCTACACCTAACAGTGAGACTGAAATTCTTCTCTGGCCTGATCCAAAATGTGAATGATACTGTCTTCAAAACATAACTGAAGATGGCTGCACCAACGAAGCAATGGACTAAGGGGATGTCCCAAACCCCCTCTTTGTATGGGTTTTTGGTGCTGATGACATAAACTCTAATAGCACAGCTAAAGGTGTCGGTAACCAGACCTAATATATCCCAAGATCACATTTGAGAATATGGTGTTACAAAGCACATGTTACAAGGAAGGGTGCGATTGAGGAGCTTAGGGCTTCCAGAGAAGTATTGAAATCGAACTAAAACAATGTAAAATCCAGGATTTGTGAAGTGTGGTAGATCACCCGTGAGGGTCTCAGGGCAATAAACTGTAGGAACAGGGAGACTAAGGGGGTCATTATGACCCTGGCAGACAGCGGTATTTTGGAGAAGAGTGCTGCCAACAGGCTGGCGGTACTCTTCCCCAAAATATGACATTGGCAGTTTGGCTCAAGCCAAACCGCCAATGTACCACTCCGTCCACGAGGGCGTTAACAGCTGTCGGGCTGGAGACTTCAGTCTCCAGCCAGGCGGCAGTCACTGGCCCACCCGCTGGATTATGACCCTGCTTATCGCCATGGTTTTCGTGGCATGCTTACCACCACGAAAACCATGACGGTAGGCACTATCAGTGACAGGGAATTCCTTCCCTGTCACTGGTAGGGTCTCCCCCTCCCACTCCCCAGAGTCCTCCCCCACCCTCCCCTTCCCACTCCAGACCCCCCCACAACATACATGCACATTCATGCACCATCATACACATGCATACACATACTCATACCCACATTCACTCACGCATGCATACATCCATTCACACACACTGACATTCATACACGCACCTACACATTCAGACAACACAACATACACGCACACTCACAACCATGCATGCACACATGCATTCCACATGCCACACACCCACATGCACGCACACACAAACATACACCCACACACTCACAGAATCTTGAGCAGACGCTGAGACTCAAACCTAGTTCCCCAACTCCGAAGTCGGCTGCTCAGGCCGTTACATCACACCCTCTCCAATATACAATTATAAACTTTCCTCACACTGAGCCATGTATGCCACATTGTAAAGATTACCCAAAATAAGCTTTATAAGAGATCCAGTTCTGTTGTTTATAACCTAGTGTTCTATGTTCTCACCAAGCACTAAGCCCACATTAAGAGTAACATAGGATTTGTGAGGGACACATAAGATGATCTCTTATCGATGCTCTTGATGCAGAGTGGGACACCAGCTGATTTAAAGATTGAGATGACTGGCAGTAGGAAGCAACCCAGGCTGAACTTGAAGATGTGAGCTCTCCAGTGTAGACAAACATATTGGGCTTGTGGCACATCGAGTACATCCCTGGCTGGCTCAGAGATACTCTTTCATATTGGCCTTCAGTTCAGCATGGTAAGCCAAAAGACACCTAGGATTGGATTGATGGACAAATGTGTGGATCACTGGGTGATATCCAGATTTTCATGTTACTCAAAGGTCATGGAAATAGACAGGAAGCTCATTTTCATAATGCATAGTCTTTAGTTATTACAACAAGCAGGGTGCATTGTAAGTGTTCTCTTAATTTGTCCTGTCCCAAACTCAGCATTATAATCTGGTTGAGAGTTGAAGTCAATCCTGTAGGCATTGCAGCTGGGTTCATCATGAGTACCAAGATATATCATAGATAAAGGGAACTTGAGAGTCCCGGGGTGCAGACCCATATCCTTTGAGGTTAGGGGCATATTTATGGGAGGCTTGCTTCGTGGTTGCACCACGCAACATGGTACATGATTGATACAAACCTCTGTCAGATTTTTGAGTTGCTGGAGTAACACAACACAGTGCAAATCACTGTGTTGCATTACTCTGCCTTGCGAAGGAGTCCCATGGATGTTGTCTATGGTGTTCCATGCAACTTCCAAGGTTTTTGACGCATTCCCAGATTTACAAGAACTTGTCAACCTGGAAACGCGCCAAATTCTTTCACCTTCCCAGGAGAGGTGCAACAAGGAGAAATATTTCTCCTCGTTTCTTCCTCTTGTTGTGTGTGATGCATTTTGCAGCACACATAGAAAGAGGAATATGCCTACAAGGATTGTGTTTGTGCGGGCAGGGGCCTCTCCCTGCACAAAAACAATCCATCATGCAAAGCAGGCACCGTTGCACCATATCTGAGTATTAATACACTTCACCACCCAAAACCCTTACATCCCTTACATCCCACCCTTAGACGTATGTGTTACACCTTTTGAAAAATGTAAGTAAATAATTATATTATTTTAAAACATTTATTTTAATGTCTATAAATTAACACTCAGGTATTCAAGTTAATACCTCAGTATTAATACACTTTCCCATCCAATACCCCTATATCCCTTACATCTCATCCCTAAAGGTATGTATTAAACCCTTAGAAATATTTTAAATAAATACTTATATTATTTTAAACCATATAGTTTAATGTCTATAAATCAATACTGGGTATTGAAATTAATGGCTGAGTATTAATACACTTCTCCACCCAAAACCTCCATATCATTTGCTTCCCTTCCCTCAATGTGTGTCTTACAACCTTAGAAATTATTTAAATAAACAATATATTACTTTAAGTCATACCTTTTATTATTTGTAATGGAACACTTGGGTATTAAAATGAATACCCGAGTATTAATACACCTCCACATTCAAAACCCCTATATCCCTTGCACCCCATTGCTAAAGGTGTGTGTGTGTCACACTCTTAGGAATATATAAAAAAATAATACTATTACTTAAATTGTATATTTAATTATTTACACATTAATGTTTAGTATTAACATTAATACCAGAGTATTAATACATGTCTCCACCCAATACCCCATATCCCTTGTACCCCATCCCCCAAAAAGTTATTTATAATAATATTATTAAAATAAAACACAATATATATAAATATTTAAACATAAATGCTCAGGTATTAAAACTATTTTTTCATTTTAAATAATATTATTCCACAAATAAATATACTGTATACTTACCTACATGTTCACCTATATACTTACGCACTAATGTGTCATAAAGGCATGCATGGTAAGTGTGTATAGGTATAATGCATGGTAAAGGCAGGCGTGGATATGACATGCAAGGTAAATATATATTTTGGTAGTGGTGTTTGGTTCAGATGTAGGTGTGGTAGTGACTGTGTGGTAAATGTATTGTGTGGTTCAGAATGCATTGTAATGGTTGTTCCCTGCTCAGACACCTTCGAAATATTTAATGAAATGAATGTTACCATCCAATAACTTTGGACCATTTGACATGAAAGTGTGTCATCAAAGTGTGTCATTATTTCTTGAATGAAAGAGACATTAGAAACATGACATACACATACGGAAATTGAATCGGTTCAAATATGCCTGTAGAGTAGCACATTTATATTTAATATTGAGCTATATTGAAAAAAGTGTGAGCTGCTATGGGAACTTTTTTCTCTTCAAACTACGTGAATTTGACAATAGGCATGGGCATAGAACATGGTGAAGCTGTGGGAAAGATCATTTTATTGCTATTCTATATTGACCTTTTAATGATTATCTGGAAAGGCACCAAGAAAGTGTTTGATCGGTATTTCATTAAGATCAATAACAATGATTGCAATCCAAATGTATGTAAGAATTCAGCAATGAAAGAGTGACCATCCTGGGTATATTGTTCAAGATCAAAAGACCCACACAAACAGAGGAAAGGTGATGGACGGAATACTTGCTAATAGTTTAAACCATTGGCAATCTCCATAGGTATCATTCCAATCCATTCTTTTCTAACCACTTTCAGCGGTACGGATCATGCAAATCATCACTGACTGACCCCGCTCTTCATGGAAGCAGGGCAACCCGAACTGCCAGGTAAGGCTTCATCCAGAAGGGAACACAAGCAACCCCAGACTTGTTTTTGCCTTCTTTATCTTCATGAGTTATGTATTGCTTGGGTCCTCTGGCACAAAAAGTAAGAGGTGGAAATCCTGCAAATAGCCTAAACAACTGGCAATCAATCTGGGTAGCGTTTCCAACCCAATGTTTTTCAGCCACTTTGCCACTCTAGGTAGCGACTCACCTAGTACAAATCTTTACTGCTAGGAAAAGTTCATCCCAAACTGTCAGGTGAGACCACCTCTAGAGAAAACAAAAAGAGCCCCAGACCTGGTTTTACCTTGTTATGTATTGTAAACACGGTATAGCACGGATCCTATAGTACATAGAGCAAAGGAACCACGTCTGGACAACCTGGCAGTTCGGGATGAACTGTTCCGATGATTAGCAGGTTTTTTTTTTTAACTTGTTTATTTATGCGTATAAAGGGACACATATAACTATGCACTACATCATAGCATATTACATTTAAGGACAAATACAGTCAGTCGACCACCCAATGACAGTATCCGTTCAAGACCCCGACCTGAGTTCACGTATTGTGCACTGGCCTAGTAGGCATAAAGAAGTAAACATTTATAGTACTAGACGAGGTCGAACCAACCATCACAAACGTAATGGGTACATTGATTAGTGGCGCCAACCACTATACAGTTAGTGCAGTGTGATGATTAGCAGGGTTAATATTGATTTACGTAAGGCAGGCCTCTGTCTAGGATGACACAGTAGGGGTAAAACAATGGCTTTCAATTCTACCTAGAGTGACTGTCAATGGGTTAGACTATTTGCAAGTATTTTGCACTCACATTTTGTATGTTTTTCAAATAATCTAGATGACCTTACATTGAAAAGGCATGACAACAAATAATATGTTTCAAGTCATTAGTTTTCATTCAAAAAACCTTATACCAAGTATCCCCTAGGGTAAATTCCCCAGCTTGCAAAGAAAATGTCCATTCAATGACGATTTAGAAAAAGGAGGAAATAAAATAGTCAGGATTCCTAAATCCAGGCTTTTAAGAAACAACTGTAAAAGTAATAGAAAGAGCAAGAAATAAAAAGAGAGAGGAAACATTTGCACAAGAGCATTAAGAGAGAAGTGTAAAAGAATTGGAAGACTATAAAATCATACCAATGCTTACCTTTACCAAGAAAACTGTCAAAGTAAGAAACATTCCAAAAACCCTGACATTTAATAGAAGATGATGAATATATAAAACACCTTTTAGAAAGGCAAAATCAGTCAAGGATCTAATAGTCAAAAGCCATTTT